>NC_069503.1:196214155-196814155 GCF_027579735.1 Bombina bombina | reverse complement strand
TTTGACTGTCTGGAGAGGAAGTAGGGAAGATCTAGATTGGTTTATATCCCGAATGAATAACAATAAGAATAATTTAATTTTCACATATACCAGAAGTCCCTTCAATATCCAGTTTTTAGATTTAGATATCAGAATAGTAAATAATAAAATCTTAACCAAAACATATTTTAAACCGGTAGATGCAAATATATGTGTCTTACATGCAGGCTTTTTTGGGTCCTCTGATGGACGTCTCAGGTTCCAGGAGGGGTCCTGCATGATGCTACATTGGTGCTATGTGTCACCATTCTTATATGTGTATATATAATTTATTTATAAATAAGCCATCTTAGAATCCTCTTTTTTGGGAAAATTTTTGTGAAATATTTTATTTTCAAAAATCAGTATCACAATATGTATTTTTGTTAGATTCCCATGGATATCTCTTTATAGATCTATATATTAAATTAGGTTTTAAAAAACTTTTTACAGTTACGGTGTCTTTGGTGTTTTAATTAGGGTATTTAAAGGGACAGTCAACCATAGAATTGTTATTGTTTTAAAAGATAGATAATCCCTTTATTACTCATTCCCCAGTTTTGCATAACCAACACAGTTATATTAATGTACTTTTTACCTTTGTGATTATCTTGTATCTAGGAACCTTCTTCCAGCCCCCTGATCACATGAATGTGACTGTTTATTATCTATTGTCTTGCAGTTAGCATTGTTTTGTGCTAAATCTTAAATAACTTTCTGTGCCTGAACACAGTGTTATCTATATAGCCCACGTGTACTTTCTGTCTCTTTGTGTTGAAAAGAGATTTAAAAAGCCTGTGATAAGAGGCAGCCCTCAAAGGCTTAGAAATTAGCATATGAGTCTACCTATGTTTAGTTTAAACTAAAAATACCAAGAGAAAAAAGCAAATTTGATGATAAAAGTAAATTGGAAAGTCAATTAAAATTAAAAGTCCTATCTGAATAATGAAAGTTTAATTTATACTTGACTGTCCCTTTAAAATTCTTTTTATCCTGGTTTTAAAGTAAATCCGATTGTTTAGGATAGATATTTTATAAAATATTTTGCGAGTTGTTTTTCAGTCTATTTATGTACCCAATATGTGGATCTTTTTCTAATTTAAGCTTTTGAATCATATGTGAAATATTGCTTTAAATGACCCACTGTTCCACTATAACAGGAGCCTTTTGGCTACCATTCTATCAGAAGCTTGAGAAAGGACTTATCCGAAATGCGTTGCTTCTTGTTTTGGCCCAGTTAGGCCACTATAGTCTTCTACATTGGACTTCTTCCCATTACCCGGCTTTCTGAAACAAGGAACGGGCGATCAATCTAGACGCCGATGTGGCGTCTCCCTGGAACTGAGCAGCTCAAAGATAGCCTAACTGTAAGTTTGGATTGACACTTTTAAGTGTATTATTACTAGCATACTTTTGAGAAAAGCTCTTCTATCTGCATTTACAGAGTTTTCAACAATTTTAAACGAAGCAATCGAACAGTGTTGGAAGAGTTTCCCTATCATACAGCATTGGATTCCCTTGTAACAGGATATATGAGATAAGGAATCGCTCTAAGAGATTATTGTCTTTTCTGCTTTTTTGCACAATAACATTGCCAGCTCCATGTAAAATAACACTATCTGCTTACGCAAAGCAAAAATCTGCAGCAACTGCACTATTTTTCATTACAGAATACACAATATTCACAATGCAATAACTAATAACTGGCTGTCGCAATCTTGCTTGCCCTTTTAACTTTTTATGTCAAACTTTTTATGTCATGATATTTATTATCATTTATTTGGGATCTTAGTGCTTGTTCTATTTCACTCATATTGCCATAATTAATTTTTTTATATTGTTTTTATTGTACACTAATTCACTATACACTAACTCACTGTGTATACTAATCATTTTTTATTTTTCATCTTTATTTTTATTCATTTTTTTTTCTATTTTTGAATTGAATGTATTGTATTTTTTTAAAGAGTCTTTTGTGTTGTCATAGGCCATTATATTGACTACATCCCAATACACATGAAATACTTTTTAGATAGATTTTTATATTGAATGAAAATGAAAATTAATTTTACCTTATTAAAAATCATCGTCCTATTGATTTAGCTTTAGCGTCAGTTTATCTCTGACCTTTAGCGCAGGGAGATCTTATATCTAAGACATTGCAGGTATAAACAAAACAGAACCATGGGAAGGGACTAAATCTTTTTTTTTTATAAATTAACACTGATGGTGATTATGAACATACATAAATAAATTACCTTTGTTGTGCACAGAAGGCAAAATCTCATTTAAAAGATACCAAACATGTTTTACAAATCATACAAAATATACCCTGGCAAGAAAATTCCTTTTGGGTCACCATGGACGTGACTTCTTTGTATACCATAATCGATCACAAAAAAGGGATTGAGGCAGTTAAATGGAAACTATCAGAAGATAAAGATTTATCACCAAAATTACTAGATTTCATACTTAGAGCCATAGAATTTATTCTATATCACAACTTTTTTTGGTTCAATGGATACTACTATTTACAGATTTGTGGGACTGCCATGGGCACCAGGTTTGCACCAAGTTATGCCAATATTTACTTGGATTATTTTGAGACGACTCATATATGGCATAATCAAGAATTTGGTGCAGACCTGGTGTCCTGGCATAGATATATAGATGACATTCTGTGCATATGGAAGGGGGGTGAGTCCAAACTCATAGAATTTGTACAAATACTCAATAACAATAATCAGCAAGTCACATTATCAGTAGAATATGACAAAAAAGAAATACATTTTTTAGATTTAACTCTTTACACTATAGATGAAAAAATCCACAGCAAAACATACTTTAAGAAGTGTGACACTAACACCTACATTAGACATGATAGCTGCCACCATCCTAACTGGCTAAAGTCAGTACCAAAAAGCCAATTCCTACGAATATGCAGGAACTGCAGCAATATAGATGATTATGAACAACAATCAAGAATACTCAAAGAAAGATTCATACAAAAGGGATATGACCAAAGAGCTTTAGAACAAGAAAGAAAAGAAGTTGGAAATAAAATAAGATCAACCCTGTTAGAAAACAAACACAAAAATGAGACCTCATTTAATAATAATTTCCCTAAATTCGTGACCACATTTAATGTAGAACATCATACAATCAAAAAAATTATACAAAAGCACTGGCACATTATAAAGGAGGATGAATATCTAGGACCTATAATTCCAGCTAAGCCCACAGTTATCTTCAGAAAAGGACAAAATTTGAAACAAAAATTAGCTCCCTCACTCATAAAAGGCATAGCCCCCCAAAAACCTTTACAAATAAGTAACATGACAGGCTTCTTCACTTGTGGCAAATGCAAAGGTTGTAACTACACCAGAAGAACACACAAAACATTTGACTCCACAGTTACAGGAAAAAAATTTGAAATAAAAGAATTCATTACTTGCAAAAGTAAAAATGTGATATATTTGTTGCAATGTGGCTGCAAAATCCAGTATTTAGGACAAACGTCCAGATTTTTAAAAACAAGAATCATGGAACATCAAAATAAAATAGAAAAGAATCATGATGACCACGGAGTGCCGCTACACTGCAACAATTGGGAACATTTAACAAAAGAATCCTTTCTATGGATAGGAATTGAGAAGGTTGAACTTCATTAGAGGGGTGGTAATCTGGCAAAACAACTAGACCAAAGAGAATTAAAATGGATACATACACTTAGAACATATGCCCAATGGGGTCTAAATAAGGACACAAAAATTGCTGCCTTTGTCTAAAAAACTCTTAACATATGAAAGGGGGGGCAAAATAAATGATAAATTCAAAAGGTGAAAATATGGGGCCTAAATAAATCAGTAACATTTTTTGTTCTTGTTGAGGTGAATACGAGTATAAGGACACACACACACACAAAAAAAAGAAGCTGTTTTTGTCTTAAAAACCTTCAACATATGAAAGGGGGGCAAAACAGATGATAATCTATAATGTGTTCCTAAGAAAAATTGGGGCCCGAATAAACCAGTAAAACTTGTGTAAAGTGAATACTGAAAAACATTAGTACATGAAAGGGGGGCAAAATAAACATGTATTTATACAGACAGTTCATGTTATATCATCACACTTAATGTTTATATATACACATATTGTACAAAAGAATATAATTCTCACAATTAATTTCAAGAAATTATATGCAACACACAAGTCGCTGAGTCAATATTTAACATTCAATAAGTATAGAAGTCTATTTATAATATGAATGTTTAATTATGAAAAGTATCTATTCCAACTTATAACAAACTTCTAAGTGGCAATTTATTCTACCTCCTCTAAATATTTGGATAAGCAGAATTCATATAAGAAACTTTGTATGTGAATAATAACTTATGTCTTCTTATTTTGAGAAAAAAAGAAAAGGCAATCAATATCACTATATCAGAAACTGTTTTTCATTGGACATTCGATAACATGTGATACCCACTGACATATCAGACCTGAATGGGAACCTAAAATAGAGAACTACCTGAAAGGGAACTACAAAACATCACTATACCAGAAACTGAATTTCATTGGACAACCTATAACATGTGATCTTCACTGACATACCGGACCTGAAAGAGAACTTGAAACAGAAAACTACCTGAAAGGGAACTACCGGCAAAAATGATGATATCTACAGAAATTTTATATTTTAAAACAAACTTATAGTTTCTAATATAATTAATATTGTTTTTTATGTTTTTTTAGATGTTTATTTTAAATTTACAATTGAAATTTTGAATCAGGTGTAAACCTGCTCTCCTCCAATGGGGAAGCAGGTAGCGTAACTGACATGTATTTAAAGGCCGCCTGTGAAGCGGAAAGGTATGCTTTGGTTTGTAAAGCACTTTTATTGCTCTTGAGAAAGACGGCTGGGACCGTTGAAACGCTTTTGCGTTGAGCCAAATAAAGACAAACTTTTTTACTGAATCTGTGATATTGTCTTTTCATATTGGGAAGGAGCCAGTAACCTGCAATATACACTGTAAGTAGATATTCACCTTTGTATGGTGTATTGTCTGATATTTCAGCACCACTATTTTGCACCTAGAGTTATACAACCGAGGAAGGAAAGGAAAGGAAGATACCAACGACTGATACAAGCTGAACCAGCGCCTCCAGCTAGCACACCTGTTCTTAGGTTAGTGGCGAGCGTCTGAAAACCTCTTGTAGAGGGTAGTGCGTTAAAAAAATTGCACTAAACACAACATAAATACATTAAAATTTACAGTTACACTCATATAAATACTATCTGATAAAAATTAGTCATATAAATATTTTTAAAAAATAGTTATAGGGGTTAAAAGGTGAATGGTACATGACAAGGTGTTTGACTGCTTAGGACTATATTGTATGTATATATATATATATATATATATATATATATGTGTGTACATATCTATTTGTTTATGTGTTTTACTGAATATTTACTGTACATATTTCACATTCCAATTTTCTTCACATTCATAAAAAAATATTTTTAATGTAAATATATATTCATATATATATATATATATATATATATATATATATATATATATATATATATATATATATATATATATATATATATATCTGCATATACCTATACCTATATATCTATTCCTATAGATATATATTTTTCATATATATATATATATATATATATATATAAAATAAAAAAATATATGTGAAGAGCATAGGAGCTATAGCTCATCATGCACATCGCAGCCTGCAGGCGCATAACAAGCCCTTTTCATCATGCTGGGGGATCACCATTGAAACACTGTTTTTGTCCATCCTCCGCACTACAGGCCGGAGATCAGTTGGTGGGCTAGTGTGTATGTGTGGGGTATGTGTGGGTGTGTATGTGTGGGGTGTGTGTGTGTGTGTATGTGTGGTGTGTGTGTATGTGTGGGATGTGTGTGTAGGCTGTGTACACCTGTGTTCCTGTGTGTGGGGGGGGGGCTGTGTGTGTGTAGGACGTGTGTGGGCTGTGTACACCTGTGTTCCTGTGTATGTGTCTGAGTGTGTGGATGTATGTATATATAAATATCTCTGTGTATTATATCTGTGTGTTTGTGGGGTACAGTGCATTGCCCCATTTCTTAAGTATCCACTTACAGTTTTTGAAGTCCCATTTGAACGATCTTCATCCCGGAGTTGAAGTCCTAATCCAGGCGGTGAGAAGTCTTCATCCAGATGCCCTCTTCAATCTTCATCCCGGCGGCGACATCCTGATCCAAGCGGCGAGAAGTCTTCATCCAGACGGCCTCTTCAATCTTCATCCAGGCATCATCTTCTGTTGTGATCCCGGAGGCGTGGAGCGGGTCCATCCTGATGACATCCGGCGCAGAGCATCCTCTTCATATGGTACCCGCCTACACTGAATCTTCAATGCAAGGTACGCGATCCAAGATGGCATCCCTTGAATTCCTATTGGCTGAAAAATTTAAATCTGCCAATAGGAATTAGAGCTGCTAAAATCCTATTTAAGCAGCTCTAATTCTATTGGCTGATTAATGAAAATCCAATTACAAACTATTTATCATAAGGAAAATCTTTAGGGCAGCAACTTAAATTTAAAGGGACACTAAAGTAAAATTAACTTAAATGGATTGGATAGAGTATGATATTTGAAATAACTTTCCAATTAACTTCATATATTAATTTTGTTCAGATCTCTTGATGTCCTTTATTAAAGATTTATCTTAGTTGAGCTCAGGAGTGTGCATATGTCTTTTGCCATCTAGCAGCAGTGCTTGCAACAAAGTTTATAGCATTGTTATTCATAGCTTCAAAACTACTGTCAATGAATTCTAAAGGCACGTGAACACTTCAAAGCTCCAATCAGCCTGTCTAGCTTTATTCTTCTCTATCTGACACCTGAATGTTTAATTTTGACTTTAATATCCTTTTTAATAAAGTTAAAGTAGTAGGTAGCGATCCCTTTTCTTAAATGTATATATATTTGTGTAATAAGGTCAGGATTGGCTAAGAACACAAGTGAAACTTACATACTTATTGGCTGACACAAGAGTCAATCAGCTAAAAAGGACATTACTGGATCGTTATTGAATAGTGCAAATTTAAAGCCCTTCCTGCTTTGAGATTAAAGGGACATTCCAGTCAAAATGTAAATGAACATAGATTTATTACTTCTTTGAATAGAAACATAGTAACATAGTAGATAAGGTTGAAAAAAGACCGAAGTCCATTGAGTTCAACCTATACAAATCTAAAATACTTACAGTTAAGCTTAAATAACCCCACTAAAAGGTGATTTAATACTAGCAATCATATCCATGAATTTTGTTACATACAGAAATGTATCCAGACTATTTTTAAATGTATCTAGGGTATCGGCATTCATTACCTCCTTTGGTAATGAGTTCCACAATTTTTTTGTTCTTACAGTGAAAAAACGTTTCCGTTGCAGGAGATTAAATCTTTCCTCCAACCTTAAATTGTGACCCCTTGTCAGAAACAATTTTCTTGGAATAAACAGAGCTTCTGCCATCTCTGTATATGGGCCTTGAATATATTTAAATAAAGTAATCATGTCACCTCTCAAGCACCTTTTTTCTAAAGAAAACAGACCCAGTTTGGCTAGCCTCTCCTCATAGTTTAAGTTCTCCAATCCCCTTATTAGCTTTCTGGTCCTTCTCTGAACTTTTTCTAGTTCTGCAATATCTTTTTTTGCAATCGGTCCCCAGAACTGCACTCCATACTCAAGGTGAGGTCTTACCAGGGCTTTATATAGTGATAGAATTATGCTTTTCTCCCTTGAAAAAGAAAAAATGGGTTAACTGTGCCGTGAAACCCTATTAAGCCTGTGAAAAAAACAAGAGGAATCTCTCTACCTCTATACAAGTACTGAAGTGAAAAAGAGAATAATATGGATTCTAAAAGAAACCACAGAATTCAAATGACACAGGCGCTATACAGCTTAAAATAGTGATAGTGAAAAAATAAAAATAGAAAATTAATTACTTCTCAAATGTGTAAAAACACATGTGTATATAAATTATATTCTGTGCAAACCCAAAATGGCCAATAAATGTGAAAAACACAAAATTAATGTGCAAAAATCTGCATATATTTAATAACAAATAAAAATCAATGGTAAAAAATAAGTAATAAAAAAATGTGGACAGTTTAAAAATTGAGAACAGTTATAAATTAAAATACAATGTGAATAAATGCGCTGATCATACGCAGTAACATGTGCAGTATACAAATAGCAACAATTAATGAATGGCAACAATTAATGAGTACAACAGAAAAAAACAGATGATGGAAGAAGAAACTCAAATGATCATCCGATGAGGCGGTCTTGATTGAGCCCAGGTTGAAGATATTTTCAGTCAAGCTGGAACGAGACGAGAGACCGATAAAACAGCAAGAAGAGGCACCAATATAAGGTTAACACATACTTACACCGGAGATGGTGATGCAATCATGTAAACTCCTCTCAGTGGCTTATCTCCGAACAGCGGGAACAGCAGTATGATACACCATACGAGTGCAGTGATAAAGTGAAGCAGGATAATTGTTTCGCAAACACCTTTGCACACAGGTAACTGAAAGTCGTACCTACGGAAGCAGCTCCTGATGAGACAGACCCGGATTTTCTCCCTTGAATCAATGCCTCTTTTAACCCCTTAATGACCACAGCACTTTTCCATTTTCTGTCCGTTTGGGACCAAGGCTATTTTTACATTTTTGCGGTGTTTGTGTTTAGCTGTAATTTTCTTCTTACTCATTTACTGTACCCACACATATTATATACCGTTTTTCTCGCCACTAAATGGACTTTCTAAAGATACCATTATTTTCATCATATCTTATAATTTACTATAAAAAGAATTATAAAATATGAGGAAAAATGGAAAAAAACACACTTTTTCTAACTTTGACCCCCAAAATCTTTTACATATCTACAACCACCAAAAAACACCCATGCTAAATAGTTTCTAAATTTTGTCCTGAGTTTAGAAATACCAAATGTTTACATGTTCTTTGCTTTTTTTGCAAGTTATAGGGCCATAAATACAAGTAGCACTTTGCTATTTCCAAACCACTTTTTTCCAAAATTAGCGCTAGTTACATTAGAACACTAATATCTTTCAGGAATCCCTGAATATCCCTTGACATGTATATATTTTTTTTTAGTAGACATCCCAAAGTATTGATCTAGGCCAATTTTGGTATATTTCATACCACCATTTCACCGCCAAATGCGATCAAATACAAAAAATTGTTCACTTTTTCACAAATTTTTTCACAAACTTTCGGTTTCTCACTGAAATTATTTACAAACAACTTGTGCAATTATGGCATAAATGGTTGTAAATTCTTCTCTGGGATCCCCTTTGTTCAGAAATAGCAGACATATATGGCTTTGGCGTTGCTTTTTGGTAATTAGAAGGCCGCTAAATGCCACTGCGCACCACAAGTGTATTATGCCCAGCAGTTAAGGGGTTAATTAAGGAGCTTTTAGGGAGCTTGTAGGGTTAATTTTAGCTTTAGTGTAGTGTAGTAGGCAACCCCAAGTATTGATCTAGGCACATTTTGGTATATTTCATGCCACCATTTCACCGCCAAATGCGATCAAATTGAAAAAAAAAGTTAAATTTTTCACAATTTTAGGTTTCTCACTGAAATAATTTACAAACAGCTTGTGCAATTATGGCACAAATGGTTGTAAATACTTGTCTGGGATCCCCTTTGTTCAGAAATAGCAGACATATATGACTTTGGTGTTGCTTTCTGGTAATTAGAAGGCCGCTAAATCCTGCTGCGCCTCACACGTGTATTATGGCTAGCAGTGAAGGGGTTAATTAGGGAGTTTGTAGGGAGCTTGCAGGGTTAATTTTAGCTTTAGTGTAGAGATCAGCCTCCCACCTGACACATCCCACCCCCTGATCCCTCCCAAACAGCTCCCTTCGCTTCCCTCCCCCACCCCACAATTGTCCCCGCCATCTTAAGTACTGGCAGAAAGTCTGCCAGTACTAAAATAAAAGGGTTTTTAAAAAAAAAAAAAAAATTTTTTTAGCATATTTACATATGCTACTGTGTAGGATCCCCCCTTAGCCCCCAACCTCCCTGATCCCCCCCCAAAACCGCTCTCTAACCCTACCCTCTGCCTCATTGGGGGCCATCTTGGGTACTGGCAGCTGTCTGCCAGTACCCAGTTTGCAAAAAAAAGTGCTTTTTTTTTGTTTGTTTGTTTGGTTTTTTCTGTAGTGTAGCTTCCCCCCCCCCCCCCCACACAGACAAACCCCCACCACCTTGCTGATCATTTTTTTTAAAAACTTTTTAGCCATTTTTTTACATTTGTTAACATTTTTTATTATTGGATTTTCTGTAGCGTAGCGGTTCCCACCCGCTCCCTCCCCATGCACGCACCCGCCCCCGCCCTCCCGTGCACGCGCGTGCCCGTGCGCGCCCCCGGCCATCCCCGCCCTCAATCCCGCCCCCCCTCCACATCAGCAGGGCCATCGATGGCCGCCACCCGCCTCCCGGTCCGGCTCCCACCCACCAACGCAGTGAGCCACCGATCTCCGGTGCAGAGAGGGCCACAGAGTGGCTCTCTCTGCACCGGATGGCTTAAAAAGGTTATTGCAGGATGCCTCCATATCGAGGCATCACTGCAATAACCGGAAAGCAGCTGGAAGCGAGCGGGATCGCTTCCAGCTGCTTTCCACACCGAGGACGTGCAGGGTACATCCTCAGGCGTTAACTGCCTTTTTTTTTGAGGACTTACCCTGCACGTCCTCGGTCGTTAAGGGGTTAATACATGCTAGTATCTTATTAGCCTATGAAGCCGCTGCCCTGCATTGTGCACCCATCTTTAGCTTGTTCTCTATTATTACTCCCAAATCCCTTTCCTCCTCTGGTTGGCTTGTCCCATTTAAAAAATACGTTGCCTGCTTATTTTTAATTCCAAAATGTAGAACCTTGCATTTTCCCGTATTAAATCTTATTTTTCATTTACTTGCCCATACTTCTAATTTTTGCAGATCCCTTTGTAACGAAAGTTCATACTTAACTTAGTATCATCTGCAAAAATAGAGATGTCAATATTTAATCCTTGCTCCAAGTCATTTATAAATATATTAAAAAGAACAGGGCCCAGTACTGATCCCTGGGGGACTCCACTGATTACCTTTGTCCAATCTGAGTATGATCCATTTACTACTACTCGTTGCTCCATAAATTTAATCCAGTTATTTATCCATGAGCTAACATTTTCAGCTATTCCCAGTCCCTTAATTTTGTGCATTAATCTCTCATGTGGCACTGTATCAAATGCCTTTGCAAAATCTAAGTATATCACATCAACTGATTCACCTTTATGTATATTTTTACTTACTTCCTCGTAGAAGCTAATTAGATTAGTTTGACATTATCTATTTCTCCTAAAACCATGCTGATTAGAAATCATAATATTGTTTACACGAATATGCTTGTCAATATAATCCCTTTATAATCCCTTCAAATATCTTCCCCACTATTGATGTCAGACTAACTGGTCTATAGCTTCTTGGATCATCCCTGCTTCCCTTTTTGAAGAGTGGCACCACATCAGCTTTACGCCAATCCTGGGGTACCATGCCTGAAGATAATGAGTCTTGAAAAATTAAGAGTAGTGGTTTGTCTATAACAGTGCTAAATTCCCTTAACACCCTTGGGTGTATTCCATCTGGGCCTGTAGTTTTATTTACCTTAATATTATCCCATTTGTTCCGGATATCCTCTAAGCATAGCCCAGTTAATGGTATGGACTGGCATGTTCTATTTTGTTCCAAAGTATCATCCAATGGTTCCTCTCTTGTATATACTGAAGAAAAAAACTGGTTTAGTACCTCAGCCTTCTCCCTGTCATTATTTATCATGCTACCCTCCACGCATTTTAATGTACCAACATTGTCCTTAGATTTTTTGCTATTTATGTACTTAAATAACCTTTTAGGGTTAGACTTAGAATCCTTTGCAATTAATTTTTTATTTTCAATTTTCACTAATTTGATTGCTTTTTTGCATGCTATTTTCTTTGAATAATTTAAATGCCCTATGTTTTTTCCTAATTTCTCTTAACACATTTTTATTTAGTCACATTGGCTTTGATTTTTTATTTTGATTTTTATAACCATATGGTATTTGTTGATATATATTTATTCAACAAAGTTATAAATATTATCCATTTATCCTCTGTATTTTTATTAGAGAATACATTGTCCCAATTTATATTATTTGATGATTTCCTTAAATCGTTGAATTTTGCTTTCTTAAAATTAAAAGTCTTAGTTAAACCATTAAGACACTGCTTATGAAAAGAGATTTCCTAGTTGGCTCCTCTATTAATTGTGACAAGAAGTTATCCCTGAGAACATTTAAAAATCTATCCCCCTTAGCTGAATTACTAGTTTCATTGGCCCAGTTTATATCAGGGTAGTTAACATCTCCCATAATTACAGCACTGTTATTAGCAGCCTTACCTATTTGCATTAGTGGTTGAGTTTCCTCCGGGTCACTAATGTTGGGGGGGCTTGTAGCATGTTCCTAGTAATATTTTTTTAGGATTTTTCCCCCCACTCTTTATTTCAACCCACAGGGTCTCTACATTTTCACTTGTATCATAAATATCTTCCCTTATTGTAGGTTTAAGGTTAGGTTTAATATACATGCAGATTCCTTCACCCCTTTTATTATTCCTGTCCCTCCTAAATAAAGTATACCCCTCTAGGTTAACTGCCCAGTCATGTGAATCATCCCACCAAGTTTCAGTTATACTGATAATATCATAGTCCTCTTCTGCAACTAAGAGCGTCAGCTCCCCCATTTTTCCTGTCATGCTTCTTGCATTTACTGTCATACATTTAATTTTCATGTGCTTTCTGCTGCTACTTGGTGTGCTTTCCTCTATACTTTCTAATGTGACATTTCTTAAGTCATCCCTTCCTTGAGATATTAAGGGAGTGACCGATTCACAGACTGATCTCTCTATTCTATTGTGTTCTAACTGACCCCTAACATATTTGCAATATACATGTATTGGCAATAATGCTTCTCATAAACGTTATCACTGTTTTAGTGTTAACATTTTTCTCTGCACGTGCATGTGAAGTATAGCTAAATATTGTCACTCCACCCACATTTTAAATTATGCAGCTTCTCGGATAAAAAGTGGGGCTTGTATCATGTCAGCAATTATCAAATTGAGTCATTACCAGATGGTACAAGCACTTTTGGCTGTCTGAGCTGGTGCTGTGTTTAAAATGCTGGTGCACAGTGCATACTTAAATACACTTTTGAAACAGCTATAGCTTTTATTAAAAGCATTTTTGCTAATGCATTTGTATTACAAAATTGCTTCTGTTTAATACCAAAATGCATCCATGTGGATTCCAATTTTGGCTGGAATATCCCTTTAACAGTTTTAAGTGCATGAACTAAACAAAGAATGTTTTTTTTTTCTAGCATGCATTATTTTATTTGTTGTATCGTTAATGGAACAGCCCATTTATCATATTTTTTAGAAATGCAAAAAAATAATAAATAGAGAAAATGTAATTTTATCATTTCTAACAAAACTTTATTTTTGGCATTCCCAGCTAATGCACATGACTACTATAAATGTAAAAGAGAAAATAAAAGCAGTATAGAATTTTGCTACAAAGCTTAAGAGTGCTGAATTTGCTTGCTGGCTGTAAAGAGCTTGAAGCATTTCAGCATTAAGGTCATTAGTCACCATACTCAGGTTTGCTCAGTGTCATAAGCAATGCAAAATGCTGATATTATTGTGTCAAAAAGAAAATAAAGAATTCAAATTTCAAAGTGATAAACTGCAAGATTTACATTTAATATTATTTACATAGCATAAATTGGCTCCTTTTGGAATAAGTACACCTGGCATGACTTCATCCTGCATTTAATCAAGACTTTATATCATTTGTATCTTTGAATAATGTATTTGACAAATATGTCGCTGTTATTATTAGAGAGAGGTCCAGCTTGCCGCTGTCAATCAATCTTCCTTGATTGCAATGTACCTTATAGTGATCATTATTCATGGCTTAGCCTTCTCTCAACTTATGTTCTCATACAAAGCTTTCTTTCACTTGCTATTTGCATCTTATTAGAATTATTTAATATGTATTCATGCATGTTGTCCTTTAAAAAAAATGAGTTGCGTTATTATACACAACCAATTCAATTAATTGTGTTACTTTGCTTTTGGCCAGATTAAAATGTATCAATGTGATGAATTTGATTGGACAGGAGGGAAACCTTTTTTTTTTTTTTTTTACACACAGAGCATACAATTAAAAAAAAAAAAAAGTTTCCAATTTACTTCTATTATCATCAAATTTGCTTAGTTCCCAGGGTATGCTGTGTTGAAGAGATACCTAGGTATGTGTCTGGAGGACAACACAGCAGGAATAGTGTTGCCATCTAGTGCTCTTGTAAATAGATAACATTCTTGCAAAACGGCTGCCATATAGAGCTCCAGGCATGTGCACTTTCCTAAGCTTATGTCCCTGCTCTTCAACCAAAGATACAAACAGAGTGAAAAAATGATAATAGAAGAAAAATTAGAAAGTTGTTTAAAATTGTATATTCTATCTGAATCATAAAATAAACATTTTGGGTTTCATGTTTTTTCTTTAAGTATCACCAAAGGATACTAATGCCCTCTACTGAAACAGTTAAAGAGACAAAATGTTGCATTTAAATAGTACTTTCATTTATTTGTTAGTGCATTTCACTATTGCATTATTGCTTGATTATACTTATGTGTTTATCCCATTCATAATCGCAGTTATATCCATAGGGGGAAACACTGAGACTGGTGGTTATGCACATATGCCACCCCTGAGCTCAGTACCCTGTTCAGCTACAGACAGTAGTGCATGGCATTAAAGGGACATTAAACTGCTAGGCAGAACTATACTAGCAAGGTTACTAAGCACCATGATAATGATGTTCCTCCTGTGCCTGCCGCTCTCGTTCAAGCTGTTTTCTTATAGTAATTCTGGTGTCTGTTGGTCAAGTGCCACATCCTCATATTGAGTGCCAACATCTTAGAGCAAACATATTCTTGCACACTGTGGCAGACACAATGTGCCTTTATCATCAAGGATGCCAGCTTTGTGACATCTGTGTTGTGCACTTAAGGTTAGTGCTGTGTATAATACAGAGCAGGAGCTTTACATTTGTACAGTATATATTATTTATGTGGCTAGAATCACACATACTTAACATTCTGTTGAAGTTGTGCTAACTGGTTTAATATCCCTTAAATAATGTGTTTAGTCCCTCTATAGAATTGAGAGAGTGTTTTACAGAACTTTTTTATTTAGACTAGCTATTCAATAACTCACTTATAACTGTGGTTAAGTGTTATATTAATTATGTATCTCCTCGTTCCTATGTTTCTCAAGTAAATTGCATTTCAAGGACTAGTGCTTGTCCCTAAACTGTTTGTTGTTGTTTAGTACACTAAGACACACTAAGACAGTATCACGCCCAAAGCCCCATCGGCTAGGAAAAGGCTGCTTTGTGAGCATTGATTAGCAGCAGGGAATGAAATGTCCATCCAACACTCGTATGGGCAAACCTCACCAAATTCACTAAGAAAAGGGTTTGATACTTCAAGTCCCAGCAAGTTGGGAACTTGCTTCCAGAGGCCTAGATTTGGAGTTTGGCGTTAGCCGTGAAAACCAGCGTTAGAGGCTCCTAACGCTGGTTTTAGGCTAACTCTGGTATTTGGAGTCACTCAAAAAAGGGTCTAACGCTCACTTTTCAGCCGCGACTTTTCCATACCGCAGATCCCCTTACGTAAATTGCGTATCCTATCTTTTCAATGGGATTTTTCTAACTCCGGTGTCTGAAGTGAGGGTTAGAAATCTAACGACAAAACTCCAGCCGCAGGAAAAAAGTCAGTAGTTAAGAGCTTTCTGGGCTAACGCCGGTTTATAAAGCTCTTAACTACTGTACTCTAAAGTACACTAACACCCATAAACTACCTATGTACCCCTAAACCGAGGTCCCCCCACATCGCCGCCACTCGATTACATTTTTTTAACCCCTAATCTGCCGACCGCCACCTACGTTATCCTTATGTACCCCTAATCTGCTGCCCCTAACACCGCCGACCCCTATATTATATTTATTAACCCCTAATCTGCACCCCTCAACGTCGCCTCCACCTGCCTACACTTATTAACCCCTAATCTGCCGACCGCAAAGCGCCGCCACCTACGTTATCCTTATGTACCCCTAACCTGCTGCCCCTAACACCGCTGACCCCTATATTATATTTATTAACCCCTAATCTGCCCCCCTCAACGTCGCCTCCACCTGCCTACACTTATTAACCCCTAATCTGCCGAGCGGACCGCACTGCTACTATAATAAAGTTATTAACCCCTAATCCGCCTCACTAACCCTGTAATAAATAGTATTAACCCCTAATCTGCCCTCCCTAACATCGCCGACACCTAACTTCCATTATTAACCCCTAATCTATCGACCGGAGCTCACCGCTATTCTAATAAATGTATTAACCCCTAAAGCTAAGTCTAACCCTAACACTAACACCCCCCTAATTTAAATATAATTTTAATCTAACGAAATTAATTAACTCTTATTAAATAAATTATTCCTATTTAAAGCTAAATACTTACCTGTAAAATAAATCCTAATATAGCTATAATATAAATTATAATTACATTGCAGCTATTTTAGGATTAATATTTATTTTACAGGCAACTTTGTAATTATTTTAACCAGGTACAATAGCTATTAAATAGTTAAGAACTATTTAATAGTTACCTAGTTAAAATAATTACAACATTACCTGTAAAATAAATCCTAACCTAAGTTACAATTAAACCTAACACTATACTATCATTAAATTAATTAAATAAAATAACTACAATTACCTACAATTAAACCTAACACTACACTACACTATCAATAAATTAATTAAATACAATATCTACAAATAACTGCAATGAAATAAACTAACTAAAGTACAAAAAATAAAAAAATATCTACAAACATAAGAAAAATATTACAACAATTTTAAACTAATTACACCTACTCTAAGCCCCCTAATAAAACAACAAAGCCCCCCAAAATAAATAATGCCCTACCCTATTCTAAATTACTAAAGTTAAAAGCTCTTTTACCTTACCAGCCCTGAACAGGGCCCTTTGTGGGGCATGCCCCAAGAAGTTCAGCTCTTTTGCCTGTAAAAAAACATACAATACCCCCCCCAACATTACAACCCACCACCCACATACCCCTAATCTAACCCAAACCCCCCTTAAATAAACCTAACACTAAGCCCCTGAAGATCTTCCTACCTTATCTTCCCCATACCAGGTTCACCGATCCGTCCTGAAGAGCTCCTCCGATGTCCTGATCCAAGCCCAAGTGGGGGGCTGAAGATGTCCATGATCCGGTAGAAGTCTTCATCCAAACAGGGCAGAAGAGGTCTTCCATCCGATTGAAGTCTTCATCCAAGCGGGGCAGAAGAGGTCTTCCATCCGATTGAAGTCTTCATCCAGGCGGCATCTTCTATCGACATCCATCTGGAGCGGAGCGGCAGCATCCTGAAGACCTCCGACGCGGAACATCCATCCTGGCCGACGACTGAACGACGAATGGCGGTTCCTTTAAATGACGTCATCCAAGATGGCGTCCCTCGAATTCCGATTGGCTGATAGGATTCTATCAGCCAATCGGAATTAAGGTAGGAATATTCTGATTGGCTGATGGAATCAGCCAATCAGATTTAGCTCGCATTCTATTGGCTGATCGGAACAGCCAATAGAATGCGAGCTCAATCTGATTGGCTGATTGGATCAGCCAATCGGATTGAACTTGATTCTGATTCAGCCAATCAGAATATTCCTACCTTAATTCCGATTTGCTGATAGAATCCTATCAGCCAATCGGAATTTGAGGGACGCCATCTTGGATGACGTCATTTAAAGGAACCGTCATTCGTCGTTCAGTCGTCGGCCAGGATGGATGTTCCGCGTCGGAGGTCTTCAGGATGCTGCCGCTCCGCTCCAGATGGATGTCGATAGAAGATGCCGCCTGGATGAAGACTTCAATCGGATGGAAGACCTCTTCTGCCCCGCTTGGATGAAGACTTCTACCGGATCATGGACATCTTCAGCCCCCCGCTTGGGCTTGGATCAGGACATCGGAGGAGCTCTTCAGGACGGATCGGTGAACCTGGTATGGTGAAGATAAGGTAGGAAGATCTTCAGGGGCTTAGTGTTAGGTTTATTTAAGGGGGGTTTGGGTTAGATTAGGGGTATGTGGGTGGTGGGTTGTAATGTTGGGGGGGGGTATTGTATGTTTTTTTTACAGGCAAAATAGCTGAACTTCTTGGGGCATGCCCCGCAAAGGGCCCTGTTCAGGGCTGGTAAGGTAAAAGAGCTTTTAACTTTAGTAATTTAGAATAGGGTAGGGCATTTTTTATTTTGGGGGGCTTTGTTGTTTTATTAGGGGGCTTAGAGTAGGTGTAATTAGTTTAAAATTGTTGTAATATTTTTCTTATGTTTGTAGATATTTTTTTATTTTTTGTAACTTAGTTCTTTTTTATTTTTTGTACTTTAGTTAGTTTATTTCATTGTAGTTATTTGTAGATATTGTATTTAATTAATGTATTGATAGTGTAGTGTTAGGTTTAATTGTAGGTAATTGTAGGCATTTTATTTAATTAATTTAATGATAGTATAGTGTTAGGTTTAATTGTAAGGTTAGGATTTATTTTACAGGTAATTTTGTAATTATTTTAACTAGGTAACTATTAAATAGTTCTTAACTATTTAATAGCTATTGTACCTGGTTAAAATAATTACAAAGTTGCCTGTAAAATAAATATTAATCCTAAAATAGCTACAATGTAATTATAATTTATATTGTAGCTATATTAGGGTTTATTTTACAGGTAAGTATTTAGCTTTAAATAGGAATAATTTATTTAATAAGAGTTAATTAATTTCGTTAGATTAAAATTATATTTAATTTAGGGGGGTGTTAGTGTTAGGGTTAGACTTAGCTTTAGGGGTTAATAAATTTATTAGAATAGCGGTGAGTTCCGGTCGGCAGATTAGGGGTTAATAATTGAAGTTAGGTGTCGGCGATGTTAGGGAGGGCAGATTAGGGGTTAATACTATTTATTATAGGGTTAGTGAGGCGGATTAGGGGTTAATAACTTTATTATAGTAGCGCTCAGGTCCGCTCGGCAGATTAGGGGTTAATAAGTGTAGGCAGGTGGAGGCGACGTTGTGGGGGGAGATTAGGGGTTAATAAATATAATATAGGGGTCGGCGATGTTAGGGCAGCAGATTAGGGGTACATAAGGATAATGTAAGTAGCGGCGGTTTACGGAGCGGCAGATTAGGGGTTAAAAATAATATGCATGTGTCAGCGATAGCGGGGGCAGCAGAATAGGGGTTAATAAGTGTAAGGTTAGGGGTGTTTAGACTCGGGGTACAAGTTAGAGTGTTAGGTGCAGACGTAGGAAGTGTTTCCGCATAGCAAACAATGGGGCTGCGTTAGGAGCTGAACGCGGCTTTTTTGCAGGTGTTAGGTTTTTTTTCAGCTCAAACAGCCCCATTGTTTTCTATGGGGGAATCGTGCACGAGCACGTTTTTGAGGCTGGCCGCTTGCGTAAGCAACTCTGGTATCGAGAGTTGAAGCTGCGTTAAAAATGCTCTACGCTCCTTTTTTGGAGCCTAACGCAGCCTTTATGTGGACTCTCAATACCAAAGTTATTTTTATGGTGCGGCCAGAAAAAAGCCGGCGTTAGCTACGCGGGTCCTTACCGACAAAACTCTAAATCTAGGCCATAGAAAGTAATGAATTTTGCAGGGGAGAGAGACTGTTACAGGAGGCACCTGACATTGATAACATTTTTTGATGCATATACATATCTAATTACACTTTTTTTTTTAAACATTTTACCTTACATTTTCTTCTAGTTTCACTAACATGTCTTTTGCCTTTAGCTTTATAGTGCATTGTGAACTTTGAAATAAACTCACTAGCTTACATTTGGCAAGAAATAAAAAACAGCAATAACTTCAGGCTTAGCATCTTTAGAGAATGTGATGACAACTGCAAGAAAACTTCAAATATGACCAAGGAATTTCCCATGTTCAGTTTACTCACCTGGGGCGCGATCCGATATAGATCGCAGTTTGCGGCGCAAGCGAGGGAACCCACATCGCCCGCAGTTTCAGCTCGCAACTCGAGCCATCCAATATGCGGCGCCGTCACTTGCTAAACTGGCGCAAGTCTCACAAACCAGCGATGTCCAGAAATCTGCGTAAGTACAGATTTTTGGAGTCGCCAGTGACTTGCGCCACGTTAGAAACTGCCGGCGCCTACAAAACCTGACTAAAGTCTAAATCACCCGCACTGTCTAACACGCCTCCCTAACATAGCCCGACACGTCTAACCCTCTATCCGCTATCCCCCCTCCCTATCCTAACAATAAAAAAGCTATTAACCCCTAAACCGCCGCTCCCGTACCCCGCCGCAACCTAATAAAGTTATTAACCCCTAAACCGTCGCTCCCGTACCCCGCCGCCAGCTATATTATATCTATAACCCCCTAAAGTGAGCCCCTAACACCGCCGCCATCTATATTAAAATTATTAACCCCTAATGTAAGCCCCTTACACCGCCGCCATCTCTATTAAAATGATTAACCCCTAATTTAATCTACCTACTCCGCCGCCAGCTATATTATCTATATTAACCCTAAGTATATTATAGTTAATATAGGTATTACATTATATATATTAACTATATTAACCCTAATTATATTAGGGTTAATATAGTTAATATAGTTACTATAGTATTTATATTAACTATATTAACTCTATCTAACCCTAACACCCCTAACTAAATTTATATTAAATTAATCTAATTCATTTATAAACTAAAATATTCCTATTTAAATCTAAATACTTACCTATAAAATAAACCCTAAGATAGCTACAATATAATTAATAATTACATTGTAGCTATCTTAGGGTTAATATTTATTTTACAGGTAAATTGTTAATTATTTTAACTAGGTATAATAGCTATTAAATAGTTATTAACTATTTAATATCTACCTAGTTAAAATAATTACCCAATTACCTGTAAAATAAACCCTAACCTAAGTTACAAATACACCTACACTATCAATAAATTAACTACAAACATCTATCTAAAAATACAATTAAATAAACTAAACTAAATTACAAAAAAAAACAAACACTAAATTACAAAAAATAAAAAAAAGATTACAAGATTTTTAAGCTAATTACACCTATTCTAAGCCCCCTAATAAAATAATAAACCCCCAAAATAAAAAAAATTCCCTGCCCTATTCTAAATTAAACAAATTTCAAAGCTCTTTACCTTACCAGCCCTTAAAAGGGCCTTTTGTGGGGCATGCCCCAAAGAATTCAGCTCTTTTGCATACAAATACAATACCCCCCCCATTACAACCCACCACCCACATACCCCTATTCTAAAACCACCCAAACCCCCCTTAAAAAAGCCTAACACTACCCCCCTGAAGATCTCCCTACCTTGTCTTCACCACACCGGGCCGAACTCCTGATCCGATCCGGGCGATGTCTTCCTCCAAGCGGCAAAGAAGAATTCTTCCTCCGGCGATGTCTTCCTCCAAGCGGCAAAGAAGAATTCTTCCTCCGGCGATGTCTTCCTCCAAGCGGCAAAGAAGAATTCTTCCTCCGGTGACGTCTTCCTCCAAGCGGCAGCAAAGTCTTCATTCTTCCGGCGGCATCTTCAATCTTCTTTCTTCGCTCCGCCGCCGCGGAGCATCCATCCCGGATGACTACTGAACTACGAATGAGGTACCTTTAAATGACGTCATCCAAGATGGCGTCCGCCGAATTCCGATTGGCTGATAGGATTCTATCAGCCAATCGGAATTAAGTTAGAAAAATCTGATTGGCTGATTGAATCAGCCAATCAGATTCAAGTTCAATCCGATTAGCTGATCCAATCAGCCAATCAGATTGAGCTCGCATTCTATTGGCTGTTCCGATCAGCCAATAGAATGCAAGCTCAATCTGATTGGCTGATTGGATCAGCCAATCGGATTGAACTTGAATCTGATTGGCTGATTCAATCAGCCAATCAGATTTTTCTAACTTAATTCCGATTGGCTGATAGAATCCTATCAGCCAATCGGAATTCGGCGGACGCCATCTTGGAAGACGTCATTTAAAGGTACCTCATTCGTCGTTCAGTCGTCGTCCGGGATGGATGCTCCGCGGCGGCGGAGCGAAGAAAGAAGATTGAAGATGCCGCCGGAAGAATGAAGACTTTGCTGCCGCTTGGAGGAAGACGTCGCCGGAGGAAGAATTCTTCTTTGCCGCTTGGAGGAAGACATCGCCGGAGGAAGAATTCTTCTTTGCCGCTTGGAGGAAGACATCGCCCGGATCGGATCAGGAGTTCGGCCCGGTGTGGTGAAGACAAGGTAGGGAGATCTTCAGGGGGGTAGTGTTAGGCTTTTTTTAAGGGGGGTTTGGGTGGTTTTAGAATAGGGGTATGTGGGTGGTGGGTTGTAATGGGGGGGGTATTGTATTTGTATGCAAAAGAGCTGAATTCTTTGGGGCATGCCCCACAAAAGGCCCTTTTAAGGGCTGGTAAGGTAAAGAGCTTTGAAATTTTTTTAATTTAGAATAGGGCAGGGAATTTTTTTATTTTGGGGGTTTATTATTTTATTAGGGGGCTTAGAATAGGTGTAATTAGCTTAAAATCTTGTAATCTTTTTTTTATTTTTTGTAATTTAGTGTTTTTTTTTTTGTAATTTAGTTTAGTTTATTTAATTGTATTTTTAGATAGATGTTTGTAGTTAATTTATTGATAGTGTAGGTGTATTTGTAACTTAGGTTAGGATTTATTTTACAGGTAATTGGGTAATTATTTTAACTAGGTAGATATTAAATAGTTAATAACTATTTAATAGCTATTATACCTAGTTAAAATAATTAACAATTTACCTGTAAAATAAATATTAACCCTAACATAGCTACAATGTAATTATTCATTATATTGTAGCTATCTTAGGGTTTATTTTATAGGTAAGTATTTAGATTTAAATAGGAATATTTTAGTTTATAAATGAATTAGATTAATTTAATATAAATTTAGTTAGGGGTGTTAGGGTTAGATAGAGTTTATATAGTTAATATAAATACTATAGTAACTATATTAACTATATTAACCCTAATATAATTAGGGTTAATATAGTTAATATATATAATGTAATACCTATATTAACTATAATATACTTAGGGTTAATATAGATAATATAGCTGGCGGCGGGGTAGGTAGATTAAATTAGGGGTTAATCATTTTAATAGAGATGGCGGCGGTGTAAGGGGCTTACATTAGGGGTTAATAATATTAATATAGCTGGCGGCGGTATAGGGGGATTAGATTAGGGGTTAATAATTTTTATATAGGTGGCGGCGGTGTAAGGGGTCAGATTAGGGGATAGATAAGGTAGATGACAGCGGTGTAAGGGGTTCTAATTAGGGGATAGATAAGGTAGATGGCGGCGGTTTTAGGGGCTCATAGTAGGGGGTTAGTTTATGTAGATGGCGGTGGGGTCCGGGAGCGGCGGTTTAGGGGTTAATAACTTTATTAGGGATTTCGGGGGGGGGGGAATCGCGGTTGACAGGTAGATAGACATTGCGCATGCATTAGGTGTTAGGTTTATTTTAGAAGATCGCGGTTGACAGGGAGATAGACATTGCGCATGCGTTAGGTGTTAGGTTTATTTTAGAAGATCGCGGTTGACAGGGAGATAGACATTGCGCATGCGTTAGGTGTTAGGTTTATTTTAGCAGCCAGTTTAGGGAGTTACGGGGCTCCAATAGTCAGCGTAAGGCTTCTTACGGCTGCTTTTTGTGGCGAGGTGAAAATGGAGTAAGTTTTCTCCATTTTCGCCACGTAAGTCCTTACGCTGCATATTGGATACCAAACTGCGCTGGTTTGGTATACCTGCCTATAGCCCAAAAAACTACGGGCGACGGCAGAAATATACGCGCGTAACTTTTAGGTTACGCCGTATATGTGATACCAAACTTGCGCAAATATTGGCGTCGCCGGCTTTTGCGGGCGACGATTTTTATCGGATGGACCCCCAAGACTTCAAAGCTCATTTGACAATAAAAAATAAATCTAGCTTTGCATTTTGTACATTAAAGAGACACTGTACTATAAAATCTGTTTCCTCTTAATGAGTTCCGAATGATTTGTTCTACCTACTGCAGATAATTAAATGTATGGGAAGTTGCTCATTTGTGTTTATTTCTGTATTTGAAATGAGTGTTTTTTATCATTAAAACTATCACCTAGGAAATTGACTGCAAGTATTTATGTTGAAATGTTAATTATGACTTGGGTGTTTAATAAACACAAGCAGCCATTTCACATACAAAATCTCTCTCTCCCTCATACCCCCTCCCCCCCCACCCCACCCCTGGGAGATTAATCAGTGCTATTATCTACTATTTATATAGCTTTTCTACGGAGAAAAAAATGTTTGTTACCTATATTTTCAGTATAGGTTGGGATACAACAGGCAAAATTAAGGTTATGTATTAAATATACTCCAGTAGGTAAAATGCACCATTGTTTAAAGGGGAGAAAATAAGTACAATGACCCTTTAAATAAATTTGTTACAGTATTTCTTAAATATGATTATACCTGTGTACTTTAAAGGTCCATAATAAATTACCCCAATTTTTATATATAAATATAATTTAAGGTTTTTAAAATAAATTGGTAAATTTATTTTTAAAAAACTATTATTTTTTATTTTCAAAATATTACTTGAATGTTGCCAAAATAGTCCCAAGTCAGGGTCCTTTCAAATATCCTGGAAATTGGCGTTTTTCCCTTGATTTCCCATGTCCAATCAGCATAGGATTGCAGATCAGACACAGGAGTGCGCTGTGAATGTAACAGGGAGAACACCGACTGACACACGAGCAGAGGAACTAGTTTCCCTTGGCAACGTATACACTCATCAATGCTCTATAGCCAGGATAAATAGAAAATTTACACATATAACTGTTGAACTCGCATTGTAAGATTCAAGGCTGTGACACACTGCAAGCAATCCGGCGCAAGGCGAAGCAATTGCTTCTGAAGATCAAATATTTCATCTCTGAGTGCTCAGCTACGCGACCTGAGGCAGCAGAGGGCTCAGAGATAGAAAGGCAGGACACACTGAGTGCGCACAGCCGCATGTACACGCTGCGCGCCGCTCCCCTTGCAGTGTGTCGCAACCTTTATAAATTTTATATTAGATGTTATGTAGTGATGTCGTGAACCTAAAAATTTGGGTTCATGAACGGCGAACGCGAAGTTCCGCAAAAGTTCGCAAAGGGGCGAACCGGGCGAACCGCCATAGACTTCAATAGGCAGGCGAATTTTAAAACCCGCAGGGACTCTTTCTGGCCACAATAGTGATGGAAAAGTTGTTTCAAGGGGACTAACACCTGGACTGTGGCATGCCGGAGGGAGATCCATGGCAAAACTCCCATGGAAAATTACATAGTTGATGCAGAGTCTGGTTTTAATCCATAAAGGGCATAAATCACCTAACATTCCTAAATTGTTTGGAATAACGTGCTTTAAAACATCAGGTATGATGTTGTATCAATCAGGTAGTGTAAAGGTTATGCCCGCTTCACAGTGCGCAGTGTAGGTGATATACCTGCCCTGTGACCATGCTTTGCAGACCAGGTATCAGTGGTCAGATGGACCCTTGCCCCAACACTGTGTGCCAGACATGCCATTATAGCAGACTTATATGGCTTTGGCATTGCTTTTTGGTAATTAGAAGGCTGCTAAATGCCACTGCGCACCACACGTGTGTTATGCCCAGCAGTGAAGGGGTTAATTAGGGAGCATGTAGGCAGCTTGTAGAGTTAATTTTAGCTTAAGTGTAGTGTAGTAGACAACCCAAAGTATTGATCTAGGCCCATTTTGGTATATTTCATGCCACCATTTCACCGCCAAATGCGATCAAATAAAAAAAAAAATGTTCACTTTTTCCCAAACTTTAGGTTTCTCACAGAAATTATTTACAAACAACTTATGCAATTATGGCATAAATGGTTGTAAATGCTTCTCTGGGATCCCCTTTGTTCAGAAATAGCAGACTTATATGGCTTTGGCGTTGCTTTTTGGTAATTAGAAGGCTGCTAAATGCCACTGCGCACCACACGTCTTTTATGCCCAGCAGTGAAGGGTTAATTAGGGAGCATGTAGGCAGCTTGTAGAGTTAATTTTAGCTTAAAGGGCCATAATACCCAAATTTTTAAACACTTGAAAGTGATGCAGTAAAGCTGTAAAAAGCGGACTAGAAAATATCACCTGAACATCTCTATGTAAAAAAGAAAGATATTTTACCTCAAAAGTTCCTCAGTAGCCACCTCCCATTGTAAAGGATTTCTAAGCAGCATTTTAGTGTGTCTGTCCTGGGACAGCTGAAAGGATGAGCCTCGTGAACTCTCATATTATTTCACCAATCAGGTAAAGGAAGCTTATTATGAAATCTCATGAGAGTTAAGTGAAATCTCATGAGATCACAGTAAGAGGTCATGACCTCAGCACTGCTGATGCTGATTGGCTGCTGTTCATTTCTTCATTTTTTTTTAATTTTTACCTGCAGCTGGGAGCAGGTGAAGTATAACTTTTTACACAGAACTTACTCTGCTGAGCTGAGGAGATTGTGAGGTAAAATATCTTCCTTTTTTACATAGAGATGCTCAGGTGATATTTTCCTGTCAGCTTTTTACAGTTATACTGCATCAGTTTCAAGTGATTTAGCATATGAGTATTATGTCCCTTTAAGTGTAGTGTAGTAGACAACCCAAAGTATTGATCTAGGCCCATTTTGGTATATTTCATGCCACCATTTCACCGCCAAATGCGATCAAATTTTAAAAAAACTTACATTTGTTCGCAATTTTAGGTTTCTCACTGAAATTATTTACAAACAGCTTGTGCAATTATGGCACAAATGATTGTAAATGCTTCTCTGGGATCCCCTTTGTTCAGAAATAGCAGACATATATGACTTTGGCGTTGCTTTCTGGTAATTAGAAGGCCGCTAAATGCTGCTGCGCATCACACGTGTATTATGGCTAGCAGTGAAGGGGTTAATTAGGTAGTTTGTAGGGAGCTTGCAGGGTTAATTTTAGCTTTAGTGTAGAGATCAGCCTCCCACCTGACACATCAGACCCCCTGATCCCTCCCAAACAGCTCCCTTCCCTCCCCCACCCCACAATTGTCCAGCCATCTTAAGTACTGGCAGAAAGTCTGCCAGTACTAAAATAAAAGGTTTTTTAATTTTATTTTTTTTAGCATATTTACATATGCTGTGGTGTAGCATCCCCCCTTAGCCACCAACCTCTCTGATCCCCCCAAAAACAACTCTCTAACCCTCCCCATCTGCCTTATTGGCGGCCATCTTGGGTACTGGCAGCTGTCTGCTATTATTTCACAGTCCAAAAAGTGTTTGTTTTTTTTTAAATGTACACTACTGTTACACCAGATATGAGTGGTGGCACTGGGCAAGTGGGCACAGTATACGCTGTGAGCCTGACACAGACGCTGGCAGGCAGGCAACTGCAATTAGATTACACAGGAAAAAAAAAAAAAGCAGACTGATGTTCTAGCCCTAAAAAGGGCTTTTTGGGGTGCTGTCCTTACAGCAGAGATCAGGTGAGTCCTTCAGGACTGTAGTGGACACTGAATACACTAGCCTAGCTATCGATTTCCCTATTAAATCAGCAGCAGCTACACTGTCCCTCATCTCACTAAGAATGCAGCTTCCAAATGAATCTAAAATGGATGCTGTCCTGGAGGTGGGAGGGTCTGCTGCTGATTGGCTGTAATGTGTCTTCTGACTGTGAGGTAGAGGGTCAAAGTTTACTCAATGATAAAGAATAGGGGGCGGATCGAACGTTGCATATGTTCGCCCGCCGTGGCGAACACGAACATGCTATGTTCGCCGGTAACTATTCGCCGGCAAACTATTCGCGACATCACTAATGTTATGTCAATGCAAAATTATTTTACAGCCTATTATAGTATGTGTAAATCAACTCAAGGCTTTATTATAATTGTGCATTGACGTAATATCTAATATAATGTTTATGAGTCTTACAATGCAAGTTCAAAAGTTATATGTGTACATTTTCTAATGCTCTGGCTACAGCACATTGACGAAATGGACACGCTAGCAGGGCTGGTGTATGCGTTGATAAGGGAAACCAGCTCCTCTGCTAGCATGTCAATAATCACATAAGACTGACCCAACTTTCAAAGGAGCTATTTGAGTAAAGTCCCTAACGGATAATTACAATCCAGATGCGAAGCTCCAAAAATAAATAAACAGCTACTATAAAATTTTACTCCATGAAGCTCCATTTATGCAGAGTGTTATCAGCCCTACTGGACATTTCAAAGGTTGCTATAGCAACCACTGCGGTTCGGCTCTATCGTGATCGTGCACAGAGGGGTCAGTTTGGATTTTAAGTGACATCTAGCAACCTGTGCTTCTTTGTGGTATCTGTGAGGATGCAGTCTCTAATGCGCATGCTCTGACTTCCATCTCGGTCAAACTACTCGGATCATCATTGGGAGCTGAATCAGCGATTTTCATGGGCAGTGGAAAAGACATAAATTTGTAAGAAAAATATCTTTAAAACACTGAAACACATTTAATAAGTACAGTATATATTAATAATATTTTATGCATATACTAAACTATTGATTAACTCTTACATCAAAAACGACTACAATGAACCTTTAAATAAGAACTTTGCAGAGTGAAAATAACATGATTTTCCATGCATACTTTATTACAGTTGTTACATTGTACTTTCAATAAACTTTATAAAGTCAAATACAAAGTTTGGTCTAGGACACCTTACAAAACTTTTATACACAACTTTGGTAGTGCTGCCAATGTGACCAAATAGTTACACAAAACACTGGGTATTGTCGCTCATCCACTTGCAAATAAACAACTCATTTTTAAATGCTGCAAAAAATGCCCGCCAAAAACACCTATGCATCGATATTAAAATTGGGATCTTAATCACACAATATGGCCATATTCTGCTTAGCCAGTCACCAACTTACAAGGTGTCCCAATGCTGACTTGTCCTAACACTAAAGTACTTTGCCTTTATGGGCTGAATCATTCCTGCATTTCTCTTCATAATAGAATGAGACTCCTTGGCTTTATATACACAACTCCATTACACTGTGATGAGTACACCTGAGCTTGGGTGGGGTGCTTTAACCAATGGAAGATGGTCAGTCTCCCTTACAAAAAGTTTATACACATCTTTTGGAGTACTGTCATGAGACCAAATAGTTACACAAAACAGAGAGTATTTGGGCACATCCGCTATTATCCAAAATAATGAAAGAAATTTTCGTGTCCCTATAAATTTTCATAATTCAGATAGAACATACAAAATGTTGCAATTTACTTCCTTTCTCAAAGTTACATATTTCTCTTGGTATCATTTGTTGTAAATGAGCTCCCTTCAAAAAGAGCATACTGAGATAGGATCAGGAGCATGCACATGTGTTGAGCACTATATGGCAACAGTGTTTGCAACAATGTTTGTGACAGTGTTATACATAGAGGGATATATTAATAGTGGAGCATTGTTGCACGTGACTGATAAGGTGTATTTTGTGACTCTTTGCATGTGTCAGAGGTAAAGCCCATATTTCAAGTTGAAATTAAATGCGTTTGCTTGAGCGCAATCAATTTTAATCTGCGCTGGTTAGCGCGACTTCAGCTCTGGTTGGTGATACAAAAAAGTGGCACAAAATTAAAAAAAAAAATACATTTAAAAGTACAGCTACACTCATAATAACACTGTCTGATGAAAATTATTTAAATAAATATATATATATATATATATATACAGTATATATATATATATATATATATATATATATATATATATATATATATATATATATATATATATATATATATATATATATATATATATATATATATAGAATGTCAGTAGTAGTCTTATAACCTGCAGCATGTGACCAAGGCTCATGTGTTGAGCCGAAACGTTATGCTGCTTATCTATTAAAGTGGTGTTTTTGCTACATCTTGTGTGCTGGCTTTGTGTGGTGGGTAAACTGGATCTACACCGGATTCATCCTGACTACTACTGACATTCTATGGAATTTTTAGCCGTGCACCAAGTGGTTGATATGGTTGGTGAGTGCTGATTTACTACTGTATGTTATAAAATATTAGAGTAGGTGGATGGAAAAAATTGCGATATTGAAGTATAACAAGTGTGTTTAGTTAGTATTGAGAATACTCAAATACCAACTCTCAAGATAACTTGAGAATAAGACTATTTAGTCCTGGTGCAGACCCTTTAGATATTATATACATCTAATAAAAAGAAGAAAAATGGCACATGGTAGTGACATTATTAAAGACAGGGAATTCAGCACTCTTTTACAAAATACAAAGACACTTGTATGAGATAAAATATCAAATTTTATGTAGTAAATTGCACACTCACCCTCCTAGGGGTCTGAGCTAACACACAGCGCAAGGTTAGACAATAAGGAAGTGTCAAAATTATACCATAAACTCAAACATAAGATAGAACAAATATAATAAATATAATACCTCATGTGAAAACATTCAAACACCAAAATAGACAATAGGACCGGCCCTATGACAATCCATACTATACAGTGTTAAACAGCAAAGGCTGTAAAAAGTAAGTACCCAGTGTAGGAGCATGCAAGTGAGAATATCGTTTCTCAAGTAAGTATTCAGACCATATCGGTTTTAGTGAAAACTGAGCTTATATTAAACATGATTAACAAATCTCACTTGCCATATCATACCTAGATAGATACTATTATAGAAACAGGTTATACGGAGATAGAGCGTATACAGCATATACAACATAACATTTATGCATGGATATAGGTATGCAAGAACGGATACATCACATAGCGTTGCTTGTTAATTATTGCAACATTGTTAGAGCCAAGTACAGTCACTGCTATGAGCAGGTGAAGCGTATTATAAGGCAGTCTTAGTTAGTATGCACATATGCAGATAGCAGCTGTAGTTGTTATAGAAGCTGGAAAGCAGGCAAATATTACAGCAGATGGTATGCATAAAGTAAAGCAAGTGCTTCAAAGCTGGTGTAGTTAGCAAGCAATATTAGTGAAGGTTAGTCAGCCAATCTTACTGACTGATTCAGACAGTCAGCACAGCCTCCGTGGGCAGCGAGTGAGAAAACAAGACACAGGTGTTATACAAGAAAAAGTGTAGGAGGATACTAAGTTAAAAGATAATATCCCTCTGTCAACTACACTTATCCTGAAATTTTGCACACATAGTTTAACACACCAGACAAGTTCTTTCTTGCATGCACTAACTTCACTTTTGCTTATGCATAGTTCATGTGTTTATAGCCATATAGCACTTCACAACAGCATACGTTATTACCACACTTCAGTATTGCTCAATCTGCTATTGACATTTTCTCCATTTCATCTGTTGAAGATTATTTTTGAGGTTATCCGCTCGATAGAAAAATCGATCCGTTCCGTTGTAAAACAAACACCGACAGCATGGATGTCACATGGGCCAATCAGCAACTAGCCAACACGTGTTTCACCCCTCGTCATCAGGGAGACGGGGCTTCCTCAGGGCTATATATATATTGCATTAAAAAGTAATAAGAGCTCAAAGATATGAGGTCTGCGTTTTAGAAAAAAAAAGGCATGCAAAGGGCTTTAACACAGAGATACATACAAACACATGTCTAAATATTTATATGTATGTATATATATGTTTAAATGTGTGTACATATGTATTTATAAGTAAGTAGTTATGTGTTTTACAGTATATTTACTGTGCATACTTCACATTCCAATGTTCTTTACTTGCAGGATAATGTCCTTTAAATTGTAAACACACATTTCTATAAATAACTGTATATACCTATACCTGTATATTTATTAATACAGATATACAGTATAGGTATAGATATGTATATTACATGAGCAGTATCATATATATATATATATATATATATATATATATATACACACAATATAGAAATAAATCAATACAAAGGAATACATAGGAAATAAGCACATCCACGCAAGTTCCCCGCTTGCTTTTCCCCAGTAAAACTCCATGTACACTGTTACCAATGCACAAGAGGATACTGGGTAAGATATGCAAATGAGATAAGTCTCAGATTTTTTGCTTCAAATACTGTTTTAACACAGTGATCCCTTAATAGGGTTATTGCAGCTATACAGAAACCACTACTAGACAGCCTGTTTCGTTCTTTTTAGAACTCTTCAGTAGCAGATAGATTTCTGATTGCTGCTTATTTAAAGCTAATTTCAGGGTTAATTAAAAATTCATTACAATTATGGTGCAGATAAAAATCTGAGGTTAAAATCCTCCATGTCTCAAAAGTAAATCAATACAAAATTTTTACATAGGAAATTAGAACATCCAGGCAAGTTCCCTGCTTGCTTTTCCCCAGTAAAATTCAATTTACACTGTTACCAATGCACTAGAGGATTCTGCATAAGATATGCAAATAAGATATGCAAAGTCTCAGATTTTTTTGCTTCAAATACTGTTTTAACGCAGCGATCCCTTAATAGGGTTATTGCAGCAATACAGAAACCACTGCTAGGCAGCCTGTTTTGTTCTTTTTAGAACTCTTCAGTAGCAGATAGATTTCTGATTGCTATTTAGGTAAAGCTAATTTCAGGGTTAAATCAAAATTCATTAAAATGATGGTGGAGATAAAAGTCTAAGATTAAAATCCTCCATGTCTCAAAAGTAAATCAATACAACATTTTTGCATAGGAAATTAGCACATCCAGGCAAGTTACCCGCTTGCTTTTCCACAGTAAAACTCCATGCACACTTTTACCTATGCACAAGAGGATTCTGGGTAAGATATGCAAATTAGATATGAAAAGTCTCAAATTTTTTTGCTTCAAATACTGTTTTAACACACCGATCCCTTAATAGGGTTATTGCAACAATACAGAAACCACTGCTAGACAGCCTATTTCATTCTTTTTAGAACTCTTCAGTAGCAGACAGATTTCTGATTGCTGCTTAGATAAAGCTAATTTCAGAGTTAAATCAAAATTCATTAAAATTATGGTGCAGATAAAAGTCTGAGATTAAAATCCTCCATGTCTGGGGCAGAGTCTGCCACAAAATGGAGAGGAACGTGATCCTTCACAGCTCCGCAGTATATTCTCAATTTAATACTTCTAGAGAGCTCTTTTTTTTACTAATTTTCCCCCAGTTCCTATCCGCAATACTCCTAACAGACCTGAAGACTACTCTGAGGACCTTCATCTGCCTTCAAGTCTCAGCATAAAAACAACATACCCACCGGCCAACAGGCCCAAAAGGTACACCGGCAACAGAAAAGAGGTCTCAGATAAGTCACATCACATCCACCCCTTTCCTATCCTTATCTAGTACCTTTTCCTACTCGGGAGACAGAGCCTTCCTCCCTGACATACACCGGAGCTCCCGGTCTGCTCATACTGGATGCTGGTGAACTAGGCCACACCCACTAGGCCACAAACGACCGTTAGTTGGAAATCCGGCAGCCTCAATAATTATTACAGCATATCTGCCAAAAATGAAGGGATCACTCTCGTTATTCCTCAATCTCCAGCCTTTCCAACCTCTCCCAGTGCATAGCGTGATCTGGCACGGTCCAGATTGAGGAGACACTCCAGAGGTCGTATTATTCACCTGCCTTAATGACCACCATCTCCAACTCTCCATTACCTGAAGATACAGTCCCTGTCTCCTGACCTATACCCTCAGCAACACCCCTCCAGTTCTAACAACGCACTGCAGATAATCACTAAGGGCTGTCGGTACTGCCTAAAAATCAACCCAGAATAGAAAGCTAATTTCACACACCTCTTAGGTCTTCACACAGTCATGCTATATCTAATTCTTATCACCTTCCCTGCAAGGTCTATCATAGCACCCAAGCATCTGGGCCTTTTATAGACCTGTATCATATCTCCTACAGTGCATAGGAATATACTGCACCTACAAAGCCCCATCTGTGCACAAATTTATCTGGTGACTTAACTATACGCTGGTTCATTTATAGGTTTGAGACCTTCTCCCAAAAACAGCTCCAACCTATATATTTCAGCATCTACACTTGTTTCCTCCCTTTCAAGCTGGTCCTAGTAGCCTGCGGGTCATATCCCTATTCCTTTTTCCCACATCGCTAATAGGTAGAACTTCCCCTAGGAGAGAGGTACAAACTTCGGCCCTTTGGATCTCACTCAGCAGCTGATCATTGAGCAACTTTTCAGGGGACCCCTCCACCCTTTGGAAACCCAGAAGGACACCAGATACTGCTATATACACACTCCTCCCAGTTTTAACTTTCATAGGGAAGTTATAACTAATACACGCCTTGCCCATTTGAAATTGAAACCTTCTTCCGTGCAAAATGGTCCAATCTGTGAAGAAAAGACAAAAAGATCAAGGCAACCCTAAAAGGACATTGGCAGACCACTTTAGTTCCAAGATACTTACTGATCAAGAAGTCTGTGATGAAGACTCTAGAGACTCTATTGCTTCATTTAGAGGAATTCATAAACCTGAAAATACACGGTCAGATAACCCTCCAGCTTTGCACTCTTCTATACTTGATTCCATTAAAGCACTGTCAGATAAAATGGACAATCATTACACATCTCTGAAACAAGATCTTAAGACATCTGTCAGTGAGCTTAAAAGGGATATCGCCTCTTTAGGGGAACATACAGAAACCCTTGAGAGAAAACATGAAGACCTCATCTTAGATCATACAAATCTGGTGTCTTATGCCCAATCTCTGGCAGAAATGATAGCTGACCTAGAATCGAAATTAGCGGACCTAGAAGATAGGTCACGCCGCAACAATATCAGAATACAAGGCATTCCTGAGAACATTGGTACTGCAGAACTTCCTGGCTTCTTATTAGACTTATTCAAAGAGCTGTTGGGCCCTCTCCAGGATCATGACCCTCTGATTGACAGAGGCCATAGGGCTCTCCGTTCGAGAAATGCAGCCTCTGAGACAGCCAGAGATGTAATCATCCGGGCTCCATTATTACACCTTCAAAGAAAAATTACTTAGAGCCTCTTTCATCAATAAGAACATGAAGGACCCATACCATAACATAAAAATATTCCCAGATCTTTCTCCACATACTCTAACCAAAAGATGCTCATTCCAACAATTCACTCAAAATCACGTCAAAATAACGTGAAATACAGATGGGGCTTCCCTGTAAAAAATATTTTTCAACTTTGAGGACCATTCATATGCTATTACCTCACCAGACCAAGGAATGAAACTCCTTCAATCTCTTGGGCTTCACCATTCTCAGGTTAAGAATGTCAGAACAGCTGAGACTGCCACTACACCCAACGCTGCTGCTCCGGTGTGGAAACCTCTCCATAGGAGAACTACACCACCTCCCAAAAGAAAAAACACCATTCATCTCAGGGAAGACATTTAAGGTTCTCTTCCCTTCACTCCGTAGAAGCTAGAACACCCTGATGGTTTTACCTTGACTCTTTACCGCCACATCTTCTGGAATACACTGGTCGCAAGACCCCTTACAAGACATTATGTATCCTTTTGCAATGCAAAATTCTCGTTTAAGCTTATCAGAAGCCTGAACACTGTGCTCACCAATATTGAACTCAATGTACCTTTTGTCAATGCCAAATTATAGTGTAACCTTATCATTCATATAGATATTATGTTCACCAATATAGATTTATGTTCTTACTTTAGTTCCCATGCTTTAGATTTAATGTAACCTTTCACTGAAACAGTTACTAGTTTATTCTTTTTCCTTTTCAGGTTATTTTATAAGGAGGGGGGTTACTGTAGTTTAATTTCTCACACAAATAATAAGTGTTAACGTTATAGTTCTATAGCGACTTCTATAAATCACTTACCTAAATATGCCAAATCTGTTCAAGATTCGCACTTAAACCTACTGCCCTCCTAGTCTTATAGTCACATTGAAATACCATATACCTGTACTTAATATCAATGAACCTAGCCCTATACAAATACGGTCTAGACCACACAAACTTAATTTCGAAGGACCTTGGGGGCTACTTATCAAGCCGTCTACTTTTCTGGCTTCGCCGGCCCAATACGTCCGCCTAAGCTCGCCTACCTTCGCCGCCGCGGACCTTGAATACGTTCGCCTAAGTTATCAAATAAAGCTGTCAAAAAGCCGCGGGGCGATGAGCAGCGGACTGTGACAGTTATCACTCATCCGATCTCGCTGCCCTTCGGCTTTTTCCCAGCTTTATTGCTAGCCTGTCACTAAGCACTCACACTAAACTGCACTGTTCTACCCCCTATACCGGCGCCCCCGGAACCTCCCGCAACTAAATAAAGTTACTAACCCCTAAACCGCCGCTCCTAGACCCCGCCGCAAGTCTTATAAATGTATTAACCCCTAAACCGCCGCTCCTAGACCCCGCCGCAAGTCTTATAAATGTATTAACCCCTAAACCGCCGCTCCTAGACCCCGCCGCAAGTCTTATAAATGTATTAACCCCTAAACCGCCGCTCCCGGACACCGCTGCCACCTACATTATACCTAGTAACCCCTATCCTGCCCCCCTATACCGTCGCCCTCTATTATAAAATTATTAACCCCTATCCTGCTGATCCCGCACCTCTCCGCAACTAAATAAATAGTTTAACCCCTAAACCGCCGCTCCATGAACCCGCCGCAACCTATAATAAATTTATTAACCCCTATCCTGCCCCCCACTACGCCGCCGCCACTGTAATAAAATGATTAACCCCTAAACCTAAGTCTAACCCTAACCATAACGCCCCCCTAACTTAAATATTAATTAAATAAATCTAAATAAATTAACTCTTATTAACTAAATGAATCCTATTTAAAACTAAATACTTACCTTTAAAATAAACCCTAATATAGCTACAATATAAATAATAATTATATTCTAGCTATCTTAGGATTTATTTTTATTTTACAGGTACCTTTCAATTTATTTTAACCATGTACAATAACTATTAAATAGTTATTAACTATTAAATAGCTTACCTAGCTAAAATAAAGAGAAATGTACCTGTGAAATAAATCCTAACCTAAGTTACAATTACACCTAACACTACACTATACTTTAATAAATTATTCCTATTTAAAAATAAATACTTACCTGTAAAATAAACCCTAAGATAGCTACAATGTAATTAATAATTATATTATAGCTATCTTAGGATTTATATTTATTTTACAGGTAACTTTGTATTTATTTTAGCTAGTTAGAATAGTTATTAAATAGTTATTAACTATTTAATAACTACCTAGCTAAAAGAAATACAAAATTACCTGTAAAATAAATCCTAACTTAAGTTACAATTAAACCTAATACTACACTATCATTAAATTAACTAAATAAACTACCTACAAAGAACTACAATGAAATACAATTACATAAACTAACTAAAGTACAAAAAATAAAAAAGCTAAGTTACAAAAAATAAAAAATTAAGTTACAAACATGTTAAAAATATTACAACAATTTTAAGCTACTTACACCTAATCTAAGCCCCCTAATAAAATAACAAACCCCCCAAAATAAAAAAAATCCCTACCCTATTCTAAATTACATAAATTTCAAAGCTCTTTTACCTTACCAGCCCTTAAAAGGGCCATTTGTGGGGGCATGCCCCAAAAAGTTCAGCTCTTTTGCCTGTAAAATAAAAATACAACCCCCCCCCAACATTAAAACCCACCACCCACATACCCCTAATCTAACCCAAACCCCCCTTACAAAAACCTAACACTAATCCCCTGAAGATCATCCTACCTTGAGTCGTCTTCACTCAGCCGAGCCACCGATGGAACTGAAGAGGACATCCGGAGCGGAAGAAGTTAATCCTCCAAGCGGCGCTGAAGAAATCTTCCATCCGATGAAGTCATCATCCAGGCGGCGCTGAAGAAGTCTTCGATCCGGCCGATGTCATCTTCAAAGAGGCGCTGAAGAGGTCTTCTATCCGGGCGAAGTCATCTTCCAAGCCGGGTCTTCAATCTTCCTTCCGCCGACGCGGAACCACCTTCTTCACCGACGGACTACGACGAATGACGGCTCCTTTAAGGGACGTCATCCAAGATGGCGTCCCCTCAATTCCGATTGGCTGATAGGATTCTATCAGCCAATCGGAATTAAGGTAGGAAAATCTGATTGGCTGATGGAATCAGCCAATCAGATTGAGCTCGCATTCTATTGGCTGTTCCGATCAGCCAATAGAATGTGAGCTCAATCTGATTGGCTGATTGGATCAGCCAATCGGATTGAACTTGAATCTGATTGGCTGATTCCATCAGCCAATCAGATTTTCCTACCTTAATTCCGATTGGCTGATAGAATCCTATCAGCCAATCGGAATTGAGGGGACGCCATCTTGGATGACGTCCCTTAAAGGAGCCGTCATTCGTCGTAGTCCGTCGGTGAAGAAGGTGGTTCCGCGTCGGCGGAAGGAAGATTGAAGACCCGGCTTGGAAGATGACTTCGCCCGGATAGAAGACCTCTTCAGCGCCTCTTTGAAGATGACATCGGCCGGATCGAAGACTTCTTCAGCGCCGCCTGGATGATGACTTCATCGGATGGAAGATTTCTTCAGCGCCGCTTGGAGGATTAACTTCTTCCGCTCCGGATGTCCTCTTCAGTTCCATCGGTGGCTCGGCTGAGTGAAGACGACTCAAGGTAGGATGATCTTCAGGGGATTAGTGTTAGGTTTTTGTAAGGGGGGTTTGGGTTAGATTAGGGGTATGTGGGTGGTGGGTTTTAATGTTGGGGGGGGGGTTGTATTTTTATTTTACAGGCAAAAGAGCTGAACTTTTTGGGGCATGCCCCCACAAATGGCCCTTTTAAGGGCTGGTAAGGTAAAAGAGCTTTGAAATTTATGTAATTTAGAATAGGGTAGGGATTTTTTTTATTTTGGGGGGTTTGTTATTTTATTAGGGGGCTTAGATTAGGTGTAAGTAGCTTAAAATTGTTGTAATATTTTTAACATGTTTGTAACTTAATTTTTTATTTTTTGTAACTTAGCTTTTTTTATTTTTTGTACTTTAGTTAGTTTATGTAATTGTATTTCATTGTAGTTCTTTGTAGGTAGTTTATTTAGTTAATTTAATGATAGTGTAGTATTAGGTTTAATTGTAACTTAAGTTAGGATTTATTTTACAGGTAATTTTGTATTTCTTTTAGCTAGGTAGTTATTAAATAGTTAATAACTATTTAATAACTATTCTAACTAGCTAAAATAAATACAAAGTTACCTGTAAAATAAATATAAATCCTAAGATAGCTATAATATAATTATTAATTACATTGTAGCTATCTTAGGGTTTATTTTACAGGTAAGTATTTATTTTTAAATAGGAATAATTTATTAAAGTATAGTGTAGTGTTAGGTGTAATTGTAACTTAGGTTAGTTTTTATTTTACAGGTACATTTCTCTTTATTTTAGCTAGGTAAGCTATTAAATAGTTAATAACTATTTAATAGCTATTGTACATGGTTAAAATAAATTGAAAGGTACCTGTAAAATAAAAATAAATCCTAAGATAGCTAGAATATAATTATTATTTATATTGTAGCTATATTAGGGTTTATTTTAAAGGTAAGTATTTAGTTTTAAATAGGATTCATTTAGTTAATAAGAGTTAATTTATTTAGATTTATTTAATTAATATTTAAGTTAGGGGGGCGTTATGGTTAGGGTTAGACTTAGGTTTAGGGGTTAATCATTTTATTACAGTGGCGGCGGCGTAGTGGGGGGCAGGATAGGGGTTAATACATTTAATATAGGTTGCGGCGGGTTCAGGGAGCGGCGGGTTAGGGGTTAATACATTTATTATAGTTGCGGTGGGCTCCGGGAGCGGCGGTTTAGGGGGTAATAACTTTATTTAGTTGCGGCGGTGTAGGGGGGGTCAGATTAGTGGTGTTTAGACTCGGGGTACATGTTAGGGTGTTAGGTGTAGACAGCTCCCATAGAAATCAATGGGATGTCTGTCAGCAGCGAACTTGTACTTTCGCTATGGTCAGACTCCCATTGATTCCTATGGGATCCGCCGCCTCCAGGCTGGCGCTTTGAAAACCAGGTACGCTGGGCCGTAAAAGTGCCGAGCGTACCTGCTAGTTTTTTGATAGCTAGCAAAAGTAGTGAGAATGTGCCGCACTTGTGTGCGGAACATCTGGAGTGACGTAAGAATCGATCTGTGTCGGACTGAGTCCGGCGGATCGAAGCTGACGTCACAAAATTCTACTTTTGCCGGTCTCGAGCCTTTGATAACTAAGGCGTATCAGCCTCGCCACAAATACGCTGCGGAATACGCAGCGTATTTGAGGTTGACGGCTTGATAACTACCCCCCCTTATATCCACTCAACTTATCACATAGGAATCTGGGGGTGGTTTGCTTGCCATGTTGTAGTGGGTGGGCATTTGCTACTTCTTATCTAGATCTATCCACATAAGTAAGAGATTGACATTTCTTGTTGACTAAGATCACACTAAATACAGATACATTAAATGTCCTCCATCAAGCACTGTGTTTAGGGTCAACTTTGGTTTATCTATTTTTATATTTCTAGTCTTTAGAAATTATGGCATTGTATTATATATTCACATTATTTATTGTTATTCTCATATACAACATTAGTTGTTAATTCTTTCTAAGTAACTAGGTCCAAGAGTGACCACTTTAAATACTAATTTTCCTCCTTTAGATTATGTAATTTTGTTAGGTCCAAGAGCGACCTCCTATGTTAAATGAGGAAATTATTACATACTATTATATAAAATAGAGGTTCCAGATATCTATCTATACGTCCATAGATATTGTTAAGCTAAAATCTTTGTAGATATGTACCATGCTCTAAAGGTTCCTAGAACGAACTTTATGATTTCTAATTTTGAGATCTGTACTATTATAACATATAACAGCTTGCAATGTTCTTGCTCTGATTGAAACTATGGTCCAGATAACACATTGTATAGATTTAGTGTAAATGACTTCCCACAGATGCCTACCTTAAGATATATCTACCCTTCTATCATTACTACATGTCCTCCTCTCACTTTCCTCATTACTTTGCTCTATCATACTATAAGGCTCCACCCCTCCTCCCCTCCTCCTCACTACTTAGAGCAGCTTTTGCCTGCTGAATCCACTTCCCCCCCCCTATATACTATGGCCCAAGAGTGGCCAAGACAAAAGCTACCTCCCCATGTCCTAACTTCATTAGATTAGATGGGTCCAAGAGTGGCCCATCTGGCATTATGGAAAAACACTTATTATATGATATAATATAAAAATGAAGTTCCATCTTACTTAGTCCAAACTCGTTTAAAACACGGTAATCAAGCATGTTTTGAGATCTCACTCTTTCATGTTTATCTCACATTATAGACTTTAATATCTTTTCACAAATAATTACACTAGACATATACGCTATGACTATGACTATGACCCCATCGTTCTCCTAGCTAAATCATTTTGGTTAATAAATGGAGCCACAGCCTATGTTCCTTTTGGTAATATTTGTGTGATAACAATGCATATCTTATTTCTGTGTTATTATTGCTTATGGATGAATCTTTTATGTAACATTTTCTCATGATTTCAATAAAAATTATAATTAAAAAAAAATCCTCCATGTCTCAAAAGTAAATCAATACAAAATGTTTGCATACGAAATTAGCACACCCAGGCAAGTTCCCCGCTTGGTTTTCCCCAGTAAAACTCCATGTACACTGTTACAAATGCACAAGAGGATTCTGGTTAAGATATGCAAATTAGATATGCAAAGTCTCAGATTTTTTTATTCAAATACTGTTTTAACATAGCAATCCCTTAATAGGGTTATTGCAGCAATACAGAAACCACTGCTAGACAGCCTGTTTTGTTCTTTTTAGAACTCTTCAGTAGCAGATAGATTTCTTATTGCTACTTAGGTAAATCTAATTTCAGGGTTAAATCAAAATTCTTTAAAATTATGGTGCAGATAAAATCTGAGATTAAAATCCTCCATGTCTCAAAAGTAAATCAATACAACATTTTTTTCATAGGAAATTAGCACATTCAGGCAAGTTCCCTGCTTGCTTTTCAGACTTTTATTTTTTCTCCTGCATGCAAAGCACTAAGTGCAGGTTTCCAGTTTCATATTGCCAATTGTCTGTACTGGCAAATATCAACTAGCTGTCTCCAGAACCATTATCTGTTTACCTTGCTAAGAAGGAGGTCAATCCGTGACGTCAGACGCTAACAGTCATGTGGAACAACTCACTTGGAAAGTGACTCCAAGAAGGAGCAGAAGTACCTCGCTATACGAAAGGGTAATATACCCACTACAAGAAAGGGTAATATACCTGCTTACCAGTCCGGAATCTCTACAGTGATACAGGTATTATCCATCTATTATATATTGGGAAAAACTGTGGTTTTTGAAAAGTTTCTTTGGCTCTGAATGGAACCATTACCGCCTGATTATATAGGCTATCTTGTTTTATAGGGAGATGTCCCATATTTTATCTTATTGTTATACTTTTAATAAATATCTTTGAATATTTGAAAGTGTTGATATCTTTAGCCCAATAGGCGTCCTCTCTATACATAAGTTTTTGCTTACTACTGTTTTTTCTTAGACAACACTTTGGGGAAGCTATCTTTCAGAGAGGTGTATGATACCAATTCCTATAGCGCATAACTATTCTCTTACACTCACTATACATTTATTCCCTATCTATTTTTTGCTGCTGGGAGCACTTTCGACTATTAAACATATTAATATAAAGAATTTTTTATACACTTTTCTATATTTGTAAAGTAATAGTTATCTGTATTTGAAAAATCACTAGTACTTATAAAATGGAGGATCTCTTTGAATTCAGAGATAAGATCTATTTAGATATGGGTGAGGAAAATATTCAATGTAGTAATAACATGGGAATATCTACTAACATATCAGACTTAATGTCCGATTTAGAACTGGCTATGACAAAAGAACTGAAACAAAAAATAGAACTAGTGTTCCTAAATACTTAGATATACTATTAAGGGTTTAATTCCTAGAGGTTTACAGTTCAACAAAAATTTCACTTTTGCCCTTAGCAAAAAATTACAGTCAGAATGGTCTGAAACGCTGAAAAAAGCATCAAATGAATTAATAGACATTTAAAAAAGATCACGTAAAGAAACACTAACAATCATTGAGAGTGAAATTCTCAATCTCAGAAAGAAATTAAAGGGAATGAAAGATGAAATAGAATTTAAAGAAAGGCAAAAAGTAATAATTAATAAGCTTGATAACTTAAATAAAGACCTACTTAGGTCCTACTTAGGTCCAAATGGGGAAACATGGAAAGGGACATTAAGGATAACACCGAACAAGTAGAGATGACAAATGAACAACAAAAGAAAAAAGAAACCCCTAAACCTCAAGCTGTAAATACTTTAAGAACTGATAATACTGGACAAAATTATCATAGAAGATATCAAAATTACCGTACTAATCAGAGTAATTATAGCTATAGCCACAACAGAGTGAACTATAACAATAATGGTCAAAATACATAACCAAGAACATAATAACAATCCTAACAGATATCATACAAATTATCGTTACAATAACCAACATCAAAATATCAACTATTACAACTATTTACCAAGGGAACATGAACCTAGATTTAATGAATGGGAATATCCAAGGCATAGGAATACTCACAGATGGGGCAACTATAGGCAGGAACAAAAAGATGGGAGAACACCTACATATAATAGATTTGCACCACTAAGAGATAATCCAGCTACAGACGATACATTAACCACTGAAGAGAAGTCTTTTTTAGATTACAGCCCTCTGAAAGAGGGCACCTCAAGAAATCTACAAAGATTAGATTCAGAACAGCTGCAAAGACGAAAAAGAGGTCTAGAGGAAAGAGGGGAGGAGGAACCACAAAACGAAGCAAAAAGATGGAGATAGATAAAGAAAATAATGGTATCTTTAATTTAAGTAAAGTAGAATTAAGTAAAGAACAAGAGAAACTACTAAACTTAGGACTGTCATATACCCCCACAGTAAGGATGAACAAGTTCAACACCCATATTCATGTTAAAAAGTTTGTAAGGAACTTGACACTTAAAAGGTTTTTTATGAAAAGCCCCCTAGAAAGACAGGCGATATCTCAACCTGAGAAAACAGAGATTTTCTGACACACTAATCTCAAACCCAAATAAATTTTATCCTGTCCATGCCAAAGGCAATTATTTGGATACGTTTGAAAAAATATTTTTAAAAGAAATGAAAAAATGTAATCCCCCCAAATTTAGGAGTTAAAACATCAATAGGAAAGAAAGAGAAATACTAAACCAATTACAAACAAATTCCCAGATCACCATCAAGCCAGACAAGGGAGGGGGGATTGTAATAATGGACACAGAGAAATATATGTATGAAGCCCACTACCCACTACACGAAAGGGTAATATACCCACTACACCAAAAGGGTAATATACCTGCTTACCAGTCCGGAATCTTTACAGTGATACAGGTATTATCCATCTATTATATATTGGAAAAAACTGTGGTCTTTGAAAAGTTTCTTTGGCTCTGAATGAGAGGTACCGTGTTTGTTCATAGAGCAACTGAATCACCAATTGGAGTGGTATCTGATTGAAAGTCTTGTAGTACACATTATTGGTGGTATACATTAATAAAACTGTGTAACAATAGTTTGGATTTGCAACATAATAGTATCATCTGATATCAAATATAACGGACACTGTTACATTTTATTTTTTGAATGCTAGCCTGTTATATTGCAACGTACATTGTGAATGCTGCACTTGTTTTATATAACGCCTGATTATATAGGCTATCTTGTTTTATAGGGAGATGTCCCATATTTGATCTTATTGTTATACTTTTAATAAATATCTTTGAATATTTGAAAGTGTTGATATCTTTAGCCCAATAGGCGCCCTCTCTATACATAAGTTTTTGCTTACTACTAGACTTTTATCTCCACCATAATTTTAATGAATTTTGATTTAACCCTGAAATTAGCTTTAGCTAAGCAGCAATCAGAAATCCATCTGCTACTGAAGAGTTCTAAAAAGAACGAAACAGGCTGTCTAGCAGTGGTTTCTGTATTGCTGCAATGACCCTATTAAGGGATCACTGTGTTAAAACAGTATTTGAAAAAGAAAATCTGAGACTTTGCATATCTCATTTGCATATCTAACCCATAATCCTCTAGTGCATTGGTAACAGTGTACATAGAGTTTTACTGGGGAAAAGCAAGCGAGGGACTTGCCTGGATGTGCTGATTTCCTATGCATTAATGTTGTTTTGATTTACTTTTGAGACATGGAGGATTTTAATCTCAGACTTTTATCTGTACCATAATTTTAATGAATTTTGATTTAACCCTGAAATTAGCTTTACCTAAGCAGAAATCAGAAATCTATCTGCTACTGAAGGATTCTAAAAAGAATGAAACAGGCTGTCTTGCAGTGGGTTCTGTATTGCTGCAATAACCATATCAAGGGATCGCTGTGTTAAAACAGTATTTAAAGCAAAAAATCTGAAACTTTGCATATCTTACCTAGGATCTTCTTGTGCATTGGTAACAGTGTACATGGAGTTTTACTAGGGAAAAGCAAGCGGGTAACTTGCCTGGATGTGCTAATTTCCTATGCAAAATAATTTGTATTGATTTACTTTTGAGACATGGATGATTTTAATCTTAGATTTTTATCTCCACCATAATTTTAATGAATTTTGATTTAACCCTGAAAATAGCTTTAGCTAAGCAGCAATCAGAAATCCATCTGCTACTGAAGAGTTCTAAAAAGAACGAAACAGGCTGTCTAGCAGTGGTTTCTGTATTGCTGCAATAACCCTATTATGGGATCGCTGTGTTAAACAGTATTTGAATAAAAAAAAAATCTGAGACTTTGCATATCTAACCCAGAATCTTCTAGTGCATTGGTAACAGTGTACATGGAGTTTTACTGGGGAAAAGCAAGCGGGGAACTTGCCTGGATGTGCTAATTTCCAATGCATTAATGTTGTATTGATTTACTTTTGCCACATGGAGTATTTTAATCTCAGACTTTTATCTCTACCATAATTTTAATGAATTTTGATTTAACCCTAAAATTAGCTATACCTAAGCAGAAATCAGAAATCTATCTGCTACTGAAGAGTTCTAAAAAGAATGAAACAGGCTGTCTAGCAGTGGTTTCTGTATTGCTGCAATAACCCTATTAAGGGATCGCTGTGTTAAAACAGTATTTGAATAAAAAAAAATCTGAGACTTTGCATATCTAACCCAGAATCTTCTAGTGCATTGGTAACAGTGTACATGGAGTTTACTGGGGAAAAGCAAGCGGGGAACTTGCATGGATGTGCTAATTTCCTATGCATTAATGTTGTATTGATTTACTTTTGCGACATGGAGTATTTTAATCTCAGACTTTTATCTCTATCATAATTTTAATGAATTTTGATTTAACCCTAAAATTAGCTATACCTAAGCAGAAATCAGAAATCTATCTGCTACTGAAGAGTTCTAAAAAGAACGAAACAGGCTGTCTAGCAGTGGGTTCTGTATTGCTGCAATAACCCTATTAAGGGATCACTGTGTTCAAACAGTATTTACTTTTGAGACATGGAGGATTTTAATCTCCACCATAATTTTAATGAATTTTTATATAGAAATATATATTTAATAACAAAAAGTAAATTTTCTATATGAAGAACATAGGAATATAAAATATGCATTTTGCTTGTGTTATGCAACTTAGATTTTAACACTGTCGGGTTAGAGCACATGAAAACTTAGTGATCTTAAGGTGCGTTATTGAAATATTACATATAAAATTTTAAAAAAATATAAAAAAAAAATAAAAAATTAGTAAACATACTAAAAAATATTAAATATATATAACAGTATGTTAAATAATTTTTAATAATTTTATATATATTTTTTAAATACTTCACTTAGAAAATAATGCACTTTTTATTATTAAATATTTATTTCTACATATATCTGATACCATTCATGTAAAATACATATCTTTACATATATATATATATATATATATATATATATATATATATGAAAATATATATAGGTAGATTTATATACAGATATACAAAGAAATGTGTATTTAAGAATAAATAGAACATATTATGCTATGTGAAGAACATTGAAATGTGAAATATTAATATTTCATGTCAGTTTTAGGGCTCTTGAATATACGCATACGGGTTAGCGTGCTTGTATGGGTGTTTTTTGTGAACTTTTCAAGCTCCATTGACTTGTATAGGAAAGGAATTTAATGCGGTTGCCAATATATTTTTGCACACGTTGGGTTTACGCTCACGTGCAAACTTTTTACTTTAAACTTGTAATACGAGTGCAACGCAACACGTGCAAAAAAGCTCTGTCTAGCAAAGTTAGCAAGCGAGAAGGAGCGTTAATAGCGATCCACTCGTAATCTAGCCAATAGTGCTCAAGACACGCTCCTGAGCCTAACTTGGTATAGTCTCATAGAAGGAAGCTGTTGTACACTATCTGAATATGAAAGTGTAATTTTGACGTTCATGTCTCTTTAAAGGAACAGTAAAGGAACAGTAAACACCTTGCAATTAGTTACAAGACATTTTTGTTGTGTTACTATAGAATATGATTTCAGCCAAGTCGAAACATTTTTAAAACAAATTGTTTTGCTTGCTACAATGTTTTTCAATAGCTGAACTCCACCTATCAGTTACCATATTTAGAGGAGCCAATCAGGGCTTGACTCAGACCACAAGGGTATACACGTGTGCATATAAAAAGATTGTACATATTTTTATAAATTATAACTTTTTTTTTTTATTGAATTTTTAATTGAAAGCTTCATTTTAAATTTAGTGTCCCTTTAAGTTAGTATAAAGTAAATTGTTCTGCAGATTACTGTCTGCTAAAGCAATTGGGGAAATGTATTTAGCAGGGTTAGCCTTAAGAAGGCTGCTGTGTGTCTCTTTAGAATAAGAAAATCCAGTTTTCAGATCTAAATTACATTAAAAGGGGCAATCACTAAACATTTAAATACAAACATCAAATTCTTTACTTTACAAAATAAAATAAGTAAAAAATATGCAACCCTTATTTAAATAATTGGGAAGGTTTTTCTCTCTTTTCCCTTAGTACCTAGCAATAGTTGAGCTGTATCCCTCTGGGGGACTCAGATTCTGTTTAGGGATCTGTACTTCCCCTGGTACCCCCAGTGGTATGGCCCTGGTTTCACTAAAGCTAGACCTCTGTTGCCAAACTCCCTAGACAGTTACCCAGTTTTCTCTTCTCTTAACTGATTTCTGTCAAGGCTTGAAAATACACAAAAGGTGTTGAAAGCTTATAAAATACAGAACCCTCATATATGAATTTGCCAGTCCAGTAAAAACGGAAGTTATTTAAACAAAATCCTCTTCAATAATAAAGAGCAAGTGTGAGTACATTTTCTTATCATAAAGTTTATGAAGAATCCTGTTAAGCAGTAAGGGATTCTGGGTAATCAGGAGCTGTCATGGTGCATCATTTTTTTGTCTTCTATCCAGTATGACATATTTTTCCTACATTTGCAGATGAGTGACTTTGATGAACAATTAAAGTAGGAGATACTTTAATTTAAATCTGTCTCAGCCTGTGCCAGAACTCTATTTGTTAGAACTGCATACATTCGTGTACTATACAGATTCCAAAAAATGCAATTGAATTGCTAATACAGCTCTAATGAAGTATGAAATTACACTATATTGAGATAAATTATATTGATGCATATTCATAAAAAATGTTAATTTATTTAACAAATATCACTTCATGATAGTTTTTTCATTTGATTTGATTGATCAAAAGGATTAAAATAACATTGCACTTAAAGATTTAAATGCAAATAGTGCATGAAGTTTGTTATCTTGTACTAACGAGTAGCTGCCTGTCATTCTTGGGTACCTCATAACAACCAGTTTACTGTATGTTTAACATTAGTAAAATATAAGGTAATGTGGCTTAACACTAAAGAAACTCCTATGTATTGAAAATGAAGTGTTAAATTCTATGCAGGTCACAATAGTGAGCCCCTATGTAACAAACTAATGACAGCAGATTATTTTTATTTTATTTTTTGTCAGGCATAGAATACTTATCCTATTATGTTCTGTGGCTCCCAAAGTAATAATCTCTGTCACTCAATTTTCAAGATTTTGAAGTATGATAGGTGACCTGCCACATCTGGTCTGCTGTGGCTCTGTTGCTATTTATACAGGCTTGTATACTACATATGATATATATCATTGGTTTTCAAACATGTCTTCAGGCCATGCCAACAGGCCAGTTATTGATGATATCTGAACTAGAGCACAGGTGAAATAATCCGCTGATTAGTAAACATTGTTGTTTTACCTGCTCTCATTCAAGGTAATCCTGAAAACCTGACCTGTTGGGGAGGCCCGAGGATAGATTTGAAAACCAGTGATATCTATGTATTTGCATTATCCTGTTCCTTTAGGCAGTACAGATATTGACAAAACAAGTGAAGCTTATGCATTTGTTGAAATATGCTATGTAGGAGGTTTTGAGGAGTTTATTGGCCTTTCAAGGCAACTCCTTAGTTCCATTTTAGCTTTGGAAATCTTTACTGACAATGTCATGTCACTTTTTAATTATACATAAGAACTTAGCAAAGGTTTCAGGCAAGGGAGTAAAGACATCAAATAATCTGAATATAGTAAAGGTGTCTAGGACTTTATGCCAAGCATTCCAACACCAATCCTCACATCCTTCTAATAACTGAGTAAGTCTCTGTATAGTACGTTAAATAAATTACTCTTGCTCAAATGAATATGTACTATTTAAAGTCTTTATATATATATGCATGGTATTACATTGACAATTAAAGGGACACTAAAAACATATTTCCTGCACATAACTCTAATCATGGGTGCTTTTTGGAACCTAGATAACACTGTAGGTATCTGAATGAGAGTTGCTGCACATATTCAAACAGGTCAGCACTGAAATGTAGTGAAACATAGAGTTCAACATGACTAGTGAGGGATTAAAGGGACAGAATACACACATTTTTGTATAACTGCATGTAATAGACTACTATAAAGAAGAATATGCATAGATACTGATCTAAAAATCCAGTATAAAACCTTTTAAAAACTTACTTAAAAGCTCCCAGTTTAGCACTGTTGAGGTTAGGCTGGGACACCCACTGAAAGGGATTGAGAAAGCAGGAAGAGCAGAAACTCCCCTGTATATGAAAAGACCCTTTAAACCCATTAAACATATAAGAGAAAGCAGGAATATGTAGAGTTCAGTCTACATCTGGTACTTTGGGGCTTGGTTAGGAGTCTGAAAATCACCACAATGTTAATAACACCCCCAGATGGGCTATACAAATGGATCATCTACAAAACATTTATGCAAAGAAAAATCCAGTGTACAATGTCCCTTTAAGCTCAAAACTATGCTTATATAATGTATTTAGGCCAGATTATGAGTAGAGCACAAACGGTTGCGCGCAAATGATATCTGTTTTTCGCAATCGTTTGCACGCACGTTAAATTGCACTTGTATTATGAGTTGAAAGTATACGCAATCGCTTAATCGCAATTCAAGTTAACACTCATGGGGTTAGAACTTACTCAGAGCTGTGGTTAAACAAAAAAGTGTCACAAAACACATCAAAAATACATTACAAAGTGCAGTTACACTAATAACAACACCATCAAATAAAAATGATTTAAAAAAAAGACATTAAAAAGTCATAAGGGCTCAAAGATATGAGGTTTCAGGTGTTAGAAAAAAAAAAGCAGGCAAAGGACTTTAACATTGAGATAAATACATATACATCTCAAAATATGTATATGTATTTGTGTATATGTGTGTGTGTGTATATATATATATGTATTTATGTATTTATATGATTATATATGTATTTGTGTATATATATGTGTGTGTGTATATATATATATATATGTATTTATGTATTTATATGATTATATATGTATTTGTGTATATATATGTGTGTGTGTATATATATATATATATGTATTTATGTATTTATATGATTATATATGTATTTGTGTATATATATGTGTGTGTGTATATATATATATATATATATATATATATATTTGTATTTATGTATTTATATGATTATATATGTATTTGTGTATATATATGTGTGTGTATATATATATATATATATATGTATTTATGTATTTATATGATTATATATGTATTTGTGTATATGTGTGTGTGTGTGTGTGTGTTTTGGCAATTTGCAATTTTAAACCTTTAAAAGCTTACTGATGGGTTAAAACAAGCGCTCATACCTCCCTCTCGTTAGTAGCACCTGTGGAATACTAATCTGTGATTTAACTGTTTCATGTTGTATTTTCTAATCATGTACTCTACCTATATTTATATTTATAGTGCATCCCCAAATGGTGACAAAATTTATATATACTCCTCGATTGTATTTAAATAACACTGTAATTTGTATAATTGGTTCATAAGGGGGGGCTCCAATCAATGGGAAACAATTCTATTCCGTTCTTTAAATTCTCTTCATGTTGGAATACTTGAATATATCAATACCTTGGTTGAGAACTGATTTTTTAGTTTTTATTTAAAGTGTATAATCCCTACAATTTATAAGGAATATGAATCCCTACATTGTAGTTTATTCCTTGAGGGGACTAAATCCACTAACTTAGTTCTAATATGTGTATCTAGAAAAAATTGTTGTTGTATTCCCATAAAATAGTGGCCCTACTCCCAATAGTTTATAATGTCATACTTGGAGTTCAAGCCTTCTGGATATCTTGTTCTTAATCTGAACATCCAGAATATCTCCCTTTTCACAAGAAGTTTATCTAAATCCCCTCCCCTTTTGGGTACCTTCACTTCATCAATGGCACACCATTTTAGTGTGTTAATTTCTCCATTGTGATTCTCTACAAAATGTCGCACTAATGGGGTTTGCGACTTACCTCTTGTGATAGTGGATATATGCTCACAAATTCGTGTTTTTATATCCCGGGAGGTGAGACCAATATATTGGACCCAACAGGTTTGACATCTAAGCATATATATCACACTTGAGGTCATGCAATTCATGCATGTTTCAATTTGGAAAACTTCACCTGTTATGTGAGACATAAAGGTTTTTTGACAATGTTGTGTGTCATAAGACCTAATAACTAGCTAGTGGCTACTATTTAATCACATCACAGGCAGCACATTTTATTTTAACTATTTAAACTATTTTAACTATTCAGCCAATAGGATTTTATCTACCTTAATGCCGATTGGCTGATATAATTCTATCAGTCAATCGGAATCTAAGGGACCCCATCTTGAATGACGTCACTTAAAGAAACCTTCATTCGTCGGGTAGTCGTCGGAAGAAGAGGATGCTCTGCGTCGGATGTCTTGAAGATGGAGCCGCTCCGCGTCGGATGGATGAAGATAGAAGATGCCGTCTGGATGAAGACTTCTGCCCATCTGGAGGACCACTTCGCCAGGCTTGGATGAAGACTTCTCCCGGCTTTGTTGAGGACTTCGGCCCGGTTGGATGAAAACTTCTGCCGCTTCCTTGAGGATGGATGTCCAGTCTTCAGAACTGTAAGTCGATCTTCAGGGGGTTAGTGTTAGGTTTTTTTAAGGGTGTATTGGGTTTTATTTTTAGATTAGGGGTTTGGGCCACAATATAGCTAACTACCCTTTTAAGGGCAATGCCCATCCAAATGCCCTTTTCAGGGCAATGGGGAGCTTAGGTTTTTTTTAGTTAGCTTTTTATTTGTGGCGGTTTGTTGTGTGGGTGGTGGATTTTACTGTTGGGGGTGTTTGTATTTTACAGGTAAAAGAGCTGATTACTTTGGAGCAATGCCCCGCAAAAGACCCTTTTAAGGGCTATTGATAGTTTAGTTTAGGCTAGGGTGTTTTTATTTGGGGGGGCTTTTTTTTATTTTGATAGGGCTATTAGATTAGGTGTAATTAGTTTAAATATCTTGTAATTTGTTTATTATTTTCTGTAATTTGTTTGTTTTTTTGTACTTTAGCTAATTTAATTTAATTTATTTAATTGTTTTTAATTTAGTAAATTTATATAATAATAGTGTAGTGTTAGGTGTTATTGTAACTTAGGTTAGGTTTTATTTTACAGGTACTTTTGTATTTATTTTAGCTAGGTAGTTAGTAAATAGTTAATAACTATTTAATAACTATTGTACCTAGTTAAAATAAATACAAACTTGCCTGTAAAATAAAAATAAACCCTAAGATAGCTACAATGCAACTATTAGTTTTATTGTAGCTAGCTTAGGGTTTATTTTATAGGTAAGTATTTCATTTTAATTAGGAATTATTTAGGTAATAATACTTAATACTAATTAAGTTAGGGGGTGTTAGGGTTAGGTTTAGACTTAGGTTTAGGGGTTAATACATTTAGTATAGTGACGGCGACATTGGGGGCGGCAGATTAGGGGTAAATAAATGTAGGTAGGTGGCGGCGATGTTAGGGACGGCAGATTAGGGGTTAATAATATTTAACTAATGTTTGCAAAGCGGGAGTGCGGCGGTTTAGGGGTTAATATGTTTATTATAGCGGCAGCGACGTTGGGGTGGCAGATTAGGGGTTAATAAGTGTAGGTAGGTTGCTGTCAGGAAACCTGTCTCCTTTAAATCCTTTACTAACAATTGTTACTGTTCCTTTAAGTGTGCTCATTTGTTCACTCTCCACCCTATATAATCTCACCTCCCACATCTAATATTGCTTAGTATTGAAGTCCTGCTCTTTTTTACTGCAAGCCACTTTTCCCTGTGAACGCTGTTCACTACTTTGACTCAGAGAGCTATTGAACTTTTTTGCTTCCTAAGTGAACGCTGTTCACTACCTCTGGATTCTAAAACAGACTTTCCCCACTGTATTTTTCGCACTTGCAGAGATATTCTGCCAAGTTCTACTTCTATTGCATTTACCTCCGCTCCGGATTCCACTGCCGCGGCACTCAGCTGCAACTCTATCACGCCCCCTCAAGTCGGGCTGTGGTGACGTCACACGCCAGCTTCTAGGAGAGACCGACGCATACAGCACTCGCTAGCCGGACAAAACAACAAGCCTGCTCCCATACGTTCTAGTGACCGGTAAGCCACTGATCTCTACCTGCTTCTTACTAAGTATGCTGGCTCTGTATTTACTCCTGCTCCCTCCTACAAGTATTGTGAGTCCCACCAGTTTGCCTATGCCTTCGTAAGCTCTGTGTTTATTCCAAGTACCTTTTGGCTGCCTCTCTATATTAACTTAACCCTGTCCAGTCATTTTTAAAGGTTCTCATTATATTTGCCTGGTACCAGAACTTTTGCTTATTGATGTACATCTATAGTATTTTGAGCATCATATTATCCAATATTATCTTCCATTCTATGTGCTTCAGTAATACATACATTTATATCAGTGTGTTATATCTGACTTCTGGGGTGTAAGCCAATATCCCTGCTGCATTATTACTCTGTGCATTTCTTTGCACAAGTGGCAGCTATAGGGTTATATTACTTACTTCTCCATAACAACAATTACAGCCTGGTGTTACAAGGGTATTACAACCACTTCTGGTAATTGTGTATTTACCCAGTAACTTTTTGCTACACTAAACATATTTTAACCCTGTCTCAGTGGTTGAGGTCCATACAACTTATGTTACTATATTTATATTTCCTAGATAACGCATTGAGTGTGACAGAATACTAAGCCAGAATTGAAACATGGACCCAGCTGAGATCAACTCCCACATGCTCGCTCTTAAGCAAAGGGTTGACCTATTAACAGATGGTCTAAACACCCTTAAAATAGAGAATGATACTTTAAAAGCCTATATCAGGGATGTTGTTGATAAAAGAATTCCTGTGTCTGAGCCTCTGGTTAGTCCCCCAGAGAAATTTCACGGTGATAGGTCTCAGTATCGAGAATTTAAAAATGCATGCTTACTCATGTTTGCACTAAACCCCCACACTTATCCCAATGATAGAGTTAGGGTCCTAACTACTATATCCTATCTCAGAGGTGAACCTCGTACGTGGGCGAACATCTACTTTGAGAACCATGAAGAAATCTTAAATTCATTAGAGAATTTCTTTACTATGGGTCAATTATATGAAGACCCATACAAGCAGCTTACAGCTGAAACAGCCATGAGAGGTTTGAGACAAAAAAAAAGAGTAGTTGAAGACTACATCACAGAATTTAAAAAATGGGCAAAGGACTCTCAGTGGAACAACTTATCACTGAGGAACCAGTTTAGATTAGGTCTTTCTGATGGTATTAAAGACGAACGTTCATGATCAGATTTACCCCCAACACTTGAAGAGTTAATGACCCTGAGCATCACCCTAGATAGACGCCTTAGAGAAAGGCAGCAGGAGAGGTCTTATCATGATTCTACTTACAAAAAGCAAACGATCACTTCACATACGGCTTCTACTCCTAAATCCTCTCCCGAACCAATGGATATCAGATTCGTAAAAGGACCTCTGTCACCCCAAGAAAAGCTCAGACAACGCACCCAAAAATCTCTGCTTATACTGTGCTTCTGATGACCACACAGTAAAGGAATGTCCATCCCTTCTTAGACAGAATAAGGGTAAGAATTCCTTTCAGACATTCTGTTGTACTACCCAGGAACATACTCTCTCATATCTAAAATTGTCTCTTCTCTTACAGTGGGAACAACAGCGGGCCAGCGCATCCCCGATAATTGATTCTGGTGCAACAGCCTCATACATTGACAAAGAATTTGCCACTGTAAATAAAATACCACTAATGCAGAAAAGGTCTCCTGTTTTTTTGAGAGGGATAGATGGTAGAGAAATTACTACTGGTCCTGTAGAATTTCAAACGGTTCCCCTTCTAGTTAGTACCCCTGATCATCATAGAGAGTTTATAACCTTCGATGTGATTTGTTCACCTGTCTCCCCTGTAGTTCTAGGTATCCATTGGCTTAAAACTCACAATCCTCATATAAACTGGTCTAACCTCTCACTTATATTCCAGTCCACTTATTGTACTGACACCTGTTTCCCAGCTACTGTCTTACAAACTACTGAAGTATCTGCTGAAAGCCTAATACCTGATGTGTACAAAGACTTCACTGACGTATTTAGTAAGACAGAATCTGAAAACGTACCCCTCACAGGGAATTGCCCCATTGAGATTATGCCTGGTTCCGAAATTCCCTGTGGGCACATCTTCCCCTTGTCTAACCCTGAACTTATGCACCTAAAAACATATATTGACTATAACCTAAAGAAGGGTTTTATATGCCCCTCTACCTCTTCTGCTGGAGCCAGAATATTTTTCGCAAAAAACAAAGACGGCTCACTCAGACCCATAGTCGATTATAGAAAATTGAATCAGATTACTGTAAAAAAACGCTACCCCTTGCCTCTGATTCCAGAGCTTATAGAGAGATTAGAAGGGGCAAAGTTTTTCACCAAATTGGACTTAAGGGGTGCTTACAACCTAATCCGTATAAGATCTGGGGATGAATGGTTGACTGCGTTTCGAACTCGCTACGGCTTGTTCCAATACATCGTCATGCCTTTTGGGTTATGTAATGTCCCTGCTACCTTTCAGCATCTCATCAACGACCTGTTCAGAGATATCTTAGATGTATACATTGTCATCTACTTGGATGACATACTCATCTACTCCAAGTCTTTACCTGAACACATCTCCCATGTAAAACAAGTTCTCACTAGACTCAGGCGTAATCACTTGTATGCAAAAGCTGAAAAGTGTATATTTAATTCACAGTCTATTTCATTCCTTGGTTACGAAATATCTTCATCAGGTATTCGTATGGAGGACAACAAAATCAAAACAATACTACAGTGGCCTACCCCTAAAACTAAACGACAAGTACAAAGTTTCATGGGGTTTGCAAACTTTTATCGTAAGTTTATTAAGAACTTATCCAAGTTAGCCATTCCACTTACAACGCTAACTAAGTCCAACATACCCTTCAAATGGACCTCTGATTCCCAAAAAGCATTTGATTTCCTCAAAGAAAAATTTACTACTGCACCCATTCTCCGGTTCCCTGACCCAAAACTTCAATACGTCCTTGAAGTTGATGCATCTAACTTTGCAATAGGTGCAATTCTTTCTCAGAAGGAAGACATTAAAAAACCTTTACACCCTGTCGCCTACTATTCACGCACCCTAAATACAGCTGAACAAAACTACCCCATTGGGGATAAAGAGTTACTTGCAATAAAACTATCATTGGAGCATTGGCGTCACCTGTTGGAAGGTACTTCCATTCCTACATTAATCTACACCGACCACAGAAACCTACAATACCTTAAGTCTACAAGAACATTATCTGCAAGACAAGTCAGGTGGAACCTTTTCTTATCAAGGTTTAACTACCTGATCACTTTCCGTCCATCTGGAAAAAATCAGAAGGCTGATGCCCTCTCTCGAATGCCTGTCGATATTCCCTCACCATCACTTTAACAGTCCGTTATCCCTGCACAGAATTTTCTGTCTTTTACCATCAACACTCTGCCTAATCTCAAAACAGAACAAATAAAGGATCAAACAAAACCAGTACTTGATCTGCTAGTCAAACCTGATGGATGCTATTACTATAACTCAAAACTGTACATTCCACCATCCTTAAGACCCGCTCTACTTCGCTCTGTACATGAATCTTTACTTGCTGGACATCCAGGGGTTACTAAGACTCAAGAATTAGTAAAAAGAAATTATTGGTGGCCTCACATGACCACTGACATTACAGAACACGTCCATACTTGTGCCATTTGTACCACTTCCAAAAAAGAGAAACAACGCCCTTACGGTTTGCTTCTCCTCTTCCTACACCAAAGAGACCCTGGTCCGATATCGCACTCGATTTTATAGTTGACCTACCTGTTTCCTCGAATAACAACACTATCCTGGTTGTTGTGGACCTTTTTACAAAAATGTGTCATTTTGTTCCATTTGAGAAACTACCTACTGCAATGGAGACCATTTGATTGCTTATTACGAATGTTGTGAAACACCATGGTTTACCCACAACTATACTCAGCGATCGTGGAACTCAATTCTCCAGCAAGTTATGGTCTGTGTTCTGCAAAGTATTCGGCATTGACAGAAAACTCACCACTGCCTATCATCCGCAGACTAATGGACAGACGGAGAGATGTAATCAGTGGCTTGAACAGTTCTTGAGAACTTTCTGTTCAACACAACAACATCTCTGGTCCGAACATTTACCTTACGCCGAATTCTGCTATAACAATACGCTACATTCTACTACTAATCAAACTCCATTTTTCTCTAATTATGGATTCCATCCCACTTTCCAGTTACTACCTACTTCCCAGTCTCTCTCTCCCACTATCTCCGCATTCTCTGACTCCATATCCTCAAACTTCAGGTCCATTGAATCTTTATTACACATGCAAAACAAATACATAAGCACTATTATGACAAGAAGCACAGAAGATCCCCTCCACTTTACCAAATTGGTGACCTAGTGTGGCTTTTCACAAAAAACTTGAGATTAAATACTCCATCGAAGAAACTCTCTCCTCTTTTTATTGGACCATACCCAGTTGAAAGTGTGATTAATCCTAATGCTGTCCATCATTGGGGACGGCAGATTAGGGGTTAATAAATATAATGTAGGTGTCGGCGATGTTGGGGGCAGCAGATTAGAGGTTAATAAGTGTAAGATTAGGGGTGTTAAGACTCGGGGTTCATGTTAGGGTGTTAGGTGTAAACATAAATTTTATTTCCCCATAGGAATCAATGCGGCTGCGTTACTGAGTTTTACACTGCTTTTTTTGCAGGTGTTAGACTTTTTCTCAGCCGGTTCTCCCTGTTGATTCCTATGGGGAAATCGTGCACGAGCACGTGCGACCAGCTCACGCTGACTTAAGCAGCGCTGGTATTGGAGTGCGGTAAGGAGCACAATTTTGCTCAATGCTCACTTCTTGCCTTTTAACACCGGGTTTGTAAAAACCCGTAATACCAGCGCTGCATTTAAGTGAGCGGTGAGAGAAAACTGCTTGTTAGCACCGCATAGCCTCTAACGCAAAACTCGTAATCTGGTCGTTATTTTTTTTTTAAACAATTTAAAAAACAAACAAAAAAAAAACATTTTAATGATTATAGGATAGGCTACCTACAGGAACGATCATCACTTTAAGTAAATATAAATATTTTTATGTCGGGTTAGTGCACATGAGAATATGTGATCAGGTTTGATGTTTTTTTTTACATTGACCTCTAAGCGGGAATAGGTTATCGCACACGCAATATTCTAATTGCTCTAGAAGTAAGCTGTTTGTGTGTGTTGGTTTAGCACGAGAGTGCAAACTTTTTACTTTCAGCTCATAGCACAACCTGATGCACACAAAAAGTTTACTTCTAGCACAATTAGCGCTCTAGTGAAAGTGCTAAATAGTGCTCCATTCATAATCTGGCCCCTAGTGTTTATTGTCCCTTTAAGCAGCATTCAAATTACAAATATCTCCATTCAAAAAACAATGGTTTAAAAGCATTTAAAATGGTCACTGTTTTGCAGTCCAGTAACATAACTCTTGGGGCCCGAAGTATTATTGTCTGGCAGACAGCGCTGAATGCAGACAGCATACGCTGTCAGCATATAGCATTACACAAGCAGTTCTAGTGAACTGCTTGTACAATGCCGCCCCTGCAGAGCAGGGGGTGTCAATCAGCACGATCGTATAGGATCAGGCGTATTGATGTCTGCAGCCTCAGAGGCAGCGGACCAGTTAAGCTTAACAACTGCTGTTTCCGGTGAGCCAGAAGGCTCGCACGGAAACAGGGGCATCAGGGGCTGTTCGGCCCTTGATAAATCGGCCCCTTGGAATAAATATTGAACATAATTTATGTTATCTCATTTGCAGTAGCCAATCAGAACAGACATTAAGCCATCATTGTGCAGAATATGAAAGAGTCAGGATACTCAATCTTGCAGGATGCACTTTTTGACAGCAAAGGCATTTACAGAGTTTAAAATACTGGAAGTGAGCAGAATAAATAAAAGTACATAGGTTTTGTGTTAAACATACAGTAATGAAACCTATCTGTCATGCAACTGGTTCTTGTGTATCTTCTCAAGCAAAAGGGATTATAAATGAATATATCTAATGATCAATCTTTGCTATAAAAAGTAATGAGACCGGAGAAAGTGGGAGAACTCGAGAGAAAATATTGATGCAGTAATGCTAACAACTCCTAATGGTGCAATGTTTACTTTAACTGTTGTTTTGAGGAATACAGCTAAATATAAAACTGCTGAATGATTGTAGTGACGGGATTGTATGATTATTAGGCTGTAACCATTAACAAATGACTACATTATAATACAATATCGCTCTTTACCTCTAAAAGACTGTGCTTAATAAGCTGACCCATTTGCTTAAGAAAGATAGTAAAATCTTCCTTTGAAGGTAAACATTTCAAGTTACCTTTTGTAAGAGGTGCAATCTGTGTCATCGATGGGAGAGGCAGGCTGGCTGGATATCTATAGATTCTGTCATAGTAAGTAAGATATACTCTGGGAATCAGATAAAAAGTCCAGGTTTCTGAAGGAGCTCATTTTTTTTTTTGTATTGTAGCATTGGGGGTTTTAGGAACTCTGTCTGATTTAGATAATCTATTGAAAGACATTTTTGGAGGGTATTTGTCACACTGTATAAATAGGAAATGTAGTCTGCAGACAATTCCTGAACAGTGCAATCAAAGTGTAAATCTTGGCACAAAGGTGCATATATAAATATAAAGAGCAATTATTCCTGGAACTGCACAATAGATCATAGTATATGCAGCGGCATATAGATTAAGAGGCTAGACCTGTATCCTGTGTGTGTGTTTGTGTCTGTGTTGTGTGTGTTTGTATTATGTTTGTGTGTGTAAATATGTTTGTGTGTATAAATGTGTATGTGGTTGTGTGTGTTTAAACGTGTGTGTATAAATGTGTTAGTGTGTAAATATGTATTTACATGGGTATAAATGTGTATGTGTGTGTATGTATGTATAAATGTGTGTGTGTGTATAAATATGTGTATGTGTGTGTAAATATGTGTACGTGTATGTATGTGTAAGTATGTATATGTGTGTGTGTGCAGGTATATTTTGTTACCTGCTATGTTATGCAGAGCCACCACTTTGGTACATTGTCATGCAGAAATTAACCATTATAGCTATTACACATTACTACAACATTTTGATAAGAAGCAGTAATGGCAGGGTATATCAAATGTGTCTTTGCCTATGTAGCCAAAAATCCTAGAACTGGCCCTGTATATATATATATATATATATATATATATATATATATATATATAGCAAAAAAGTATTCCCAGCACTGTTTCTTTAGGATTTATTGAAGTTTCAAAGAATAAAACAACAGCTATGTTTCAGGCCTATATAGCCCTTACTCATGCTGTGGAATACAGGTAACAACCTTAATTTATAGCACCTGTGGTTAACAATTTAACTCTTACTTATCGTGTATACATCATCTTCTCTAAGGTGTGCTGCCATCTAGTGGATATTAAAAATAGGTACTCAACCGGTAGATTACAATAAAATTTGTTTAAAAACAATTCTCAACTATTTATCCTCAATTTACAAACTCTTAGTATAATACAGGAGAAAAAAATACACATATATACAAAAATCATTACAAAAACAAATGTTAATTATAATCCTTGTTTAAACCTATCAGATGTAAAGTGCCCAGGTGGTGTACCCACCATACCTCTCTTTTTTTTCAAAAAAAGTTTCCTATTACCCCCAGTCAACTCTGGAGTTAATTGAACATGAAGCAACATTATCCTTACCCCAATCTAAATTTGTAGAGGATCTATTGGGTATTGTACTTTGTCTTAACTATTTTTTGTTTCAGAATACATTTTATTTGCAAAAGAAGGGAGCAGCAATGGGTCAATTTGAGAAAAAGCATGTATATACACATCATCTGTACCAGAACTGTAGGATATGGCTTCGCTATATCGATGATGTGTTTGGCGTATGGGGGGGCTCATTGGAGTCTTTACAGGAATATGTTGAGGATCATAATAATGCTACTAAAAGTTTGAGATTTACCCTGGAGCATTCTATAGTAAAGGTAAATTTCCTTGACACTATTGTGTACAAGCAAAACCAGAAGTTAACAACAGATATTTATAGTAAGTCGACCGACCGCAACACTTTGTTGCATTTTAAAAGTTTCTATCCCCAAAGTGTATTTAATGCTATCTCCAAAAGTCAGTTTTGCAGGAAGATTTGTAATGTGAAGGATAAAGATCTTCAGGATATGAGATTGACATTTTTAGATAGGGGTTATCCAAAGGAGGTAGTCACACAGTGTAAACAGGAATCCCTTAATAGGATTGCACCACCAGAGAATAAGGATGTGAATAGGAATAGGTTAATTTTTTGCACAGAATATAATGGATATAGTGATAGAATCACATCAGTTCTCAAAAAGCATTGATACCTGCTTAGTAAATCCCTGCCTAATGTTACTGAATTTCAAATGCCACCTGTACAGTCATTTAAAAGAGTTCAAAATCTCAAGGAGACACTGGTACGTGCAGATGTAGGGAGTAATAAATTGAGAGATACTAATTATTTGACCACACCTAAGAAAGGCACATACCCTTGACTAGGATGTGCACAATGCAATTCAACGATTAAAGGGAAGTGCATTGCTCAAATTAATGACAATAAAAAAGAGAGATTAAGGGATTTTACACATGTGATACAGATTATGTGGTATATCTCCTTAAATGCCCGTGTGGGCATGGCTACGTGGGGAAAACTGTCTGCCCTGTTAAGGACAGGATTAGTGCCCATAAATCCAGTATCAGAAACAAAGACATGACATTGCCAATGTCTGCCCATTTTACCACAGCAGGACATACAGTCAGTCAATTAAGGTTCCAGGAAATAGGGAACTTTTTATGAAAAAAAAGAGAGTTATGGTGGGTACACAACCTGGGCACTTTACATCCGATAGGTTTAAACAAGTATTATGAGTTACATTTGTTTTTGTAATGATTTTTGTATATGTGTATTTTTTCTCCTGTATTATATTGAGTTTGTAAATTGAGGATAAATATTGGAGAAATGTTTTTAACCAAATTTTATTGTAATCTACAGGTGGAGTACCTATTTTTAATATCCATTAGATGGCAGCACACCTTAGAGAAGATGATGTATAAGTATGATAAGTAAGTATGACGTATGATAAGTAAGAGTTAAATTGTTAACCACAGGTGCTATAAATTAAGGTTGTTACCTGTATTCCACAGCATGAGTAAGGGCTATGTAGGCACAAAACGTAGCTGTTGTTTTATTCTTTGAAACTTCAATAAAGGGTGTTATCCTAAAAAAACAGTGCTGGGAATACTTTTTTGCCTTGTCTACACATTAGGGGCTGCAGGACCCCTTTTTGTTCCCATGCACTTAACAGACAAGTTGGATCTAAATTGGCTCTGCAGTGCTGTACATCTGCAATTTTATATATATATATATATATATATATATATATATATATATATATATATATATATATATATATATATATATATATAAATATATATATATATACACACAAAAGTAGGAAAATGGGATCCAGCACTTAAGTTTTAGAAATAACTGCCGGGGTGCACTTTAAATCAAATACAAATAAAAAATCCAATCCGGAAGGCACTCTCCGTTTTTAAGCTAGCACTTTAATACAGTGGTAAACATTTTCGGGGTCTCCCCTGTCCTCAGACCAATGATTGGTCTGAGGATGGGGGGCCCCCAAAATGTTTAGCACTATATTAAAGTGTTAGCTTAAAAAACGGAGAGTGCCTTCTGGACTGGATTTATATATATATATATATATATATATATATATATATATATATATATATATATATATATATATATATATATATATATATATATATATATATATATATATATATATTGGAGGCTCCTCCATATGAGCACAGTCACACGTGAGCCCCCTGGAAAAAAAGAAAATATTTTTTTTGGCTGAATAAATATAATTTCTCCAATAGCCCCCCTATTGGAAAAATTATATTTATTCAGCCAAAAAAGGTTACAGTCTATTGTCAAGTTTAATTTAAAAAAAAAATCCCTTTTATATACCTCTATACCTCTCTACTGCAAGTATGGTAGAGAGGTATAGCCTGCCATATCCCTTTGCACATTTTTTTCTATGCGCCTGCTGCTCCACCCATAACAGAGCCTATACCTTTGCTAATCGCACAATTTTCAGTGTGCGAGTTGGGCCATTGCTATGGGCGGGCAGCAGGGGGAGTACTTTTTTAATGCCTGTGTGTTATCCCTCCCTGCTCTATGTTTTCCCTCCAAATTGTGGATCTCAGCGGCAAAAAGGAAAAGGAAGAAGCTGGAGACAGGGCTGACACTGTCAAATAGGACTCTGTTAGGTAGGTTCAAAAGCTGCTGTTAAAATGGGGTTAAGTTAAGTGTGTGCTGCTGTTTGGCAGCTGCAGTGGTACTCTAGCAGTGCATGACTATAGTTTGTTTTTACAATCAATATGAGGTATTAAAGTGGTAATCTAGCAGTAGTGTTATATTCCATTAAGGTGTTATATTTGCAGTTGCATTATCCTATATAATAAAAGGCCAAGTGTGTTTGTCCGAAGCTGTCATGCGCAGCAGAGACTGTGCGCGAGGACAAACACACCTGGCCTTCCAACTGACCTGGCGTTGTGTGGTGGAGTGGGCGTGACTGGGCAGGTATGGAGTGGGCGTGACAGGGCGGGTGCAGAGTGGGCATGGTCTGCGTGACGCGGGCGGGGCCAGGTGCCGGGGCTGAATGGACTGCCATGAGAGACTGCAAAAGAGAGGGGGGAGAGGGACAGCAAAAGAGAGGAGGGAGAGAGACAGCAAAAGAGAGGGGGGGAGAGAGACAGCAAAAGAGAGGGGGGAGAGAGACAGCAAAAGAGAGAGGGGAGAGTGCACAAAAGAGAGGGGGGAGAGTGCAGAAAAGTGAGGGGGGAGAGTGCGCAAAAGAGTGGGGGGAGAGAGCGCAAAAGAGAGGGGGAGAGAGTGCAAAAGAGAGGAGGGAGAGAGCACAAAAGAGAAGGGGAGAGAGCGCAAAAGAGAGGGGGAGAGAGCACAAAAGAGAGGGGGAGAGAGAGCAAAAGAGAGGGGGAGAGAGAGCAAAAGAGAGGGAGAGAGACCGCAAACGAGAGGAGAGAGAGCAAACAAGAGGAGAGAGAGCAAATGAGAGGGGGAAGAGAGAGAGCAAAAGAGAGGGAGAGAGACAGCAAAAGAGGGGGAGAGAGAGTAAAAGAAAGGAAGAGAGACAGCAAAAGAGGGGGAGAGAGAGCAAAAGAGAGGGGGGAGAGAGAGAGAGCAAAAGAGGGGGAGAGAGAGCAAACGAGAGGAGAGAGAGAGCAAACAAGAGGGGGAAGAGAGAGAGAGCAAAAGAGAGGGAGAGAGACAGCAAAAGAGGGAGAGAGAGAGAGCAAAAGAGAGGGAGAGAGAGCAAAAGAGGGGGAGAGAGAGCAAAATAGAGGGGGGAGAGAGAGAGCAAAAGAGAGGGGAAGAGAGAGCAAAAGAGGTGGGGGAGAGAGAGAGCAAAAGAGAGGGGGGGAGAGAGAGAGAGTAAAAGAGAGGGGAAAGAGAGGGGAAAAAGAGAGAGCAAAAGAGAGGGGAGAAAGAGAGAGCAATAGAGAGGGGGGATAGCGAGAGAGCAAGGGGTGGGACCGCTGTACTGCAAAAAATATCCCTTTTCAAATTTTTTCTATGTGCCTGCTGCTCCACCCATAACAGAGCCTATACCTTTGCTAATCGCACAATTTTCAGTGGGCGGGCAATAGGGGGAGTACTTTTTTAATGCTTGTGTGTTATCCCTCCCTGCTCTATGTTTTCCCTCCAAATTGTGGATCGCAGCGGCAGAAAGCAAAAGGAAGAAGCTGGAGACAGGTCTGACACTGTCAAATAGGACTCTGTTAGGTAGGTTCAAAAGCTGCTGTTAAAATGGGGTTAAGTGTGTGCTGCTGTTTGGCAGCTGCAGTGGTACTCTAGCAGTGCATGACTATAGTTTGTTTTTACAATCAATATGAGGTATTAAAGTGGTAATCTAAAGCAGTAGTGTTATATTCCATTAAGGTGTTATATTTGCAATTGCATTATCCTATATAATAAAAGGCCAAGTGTGTTTGTCCGAAGCTGTCATGCGCAGTAGAGACTGTGCGCGAGGACAAACACACCTGGCCTTCCAACTGACCTGGCATTGTGTGGGGGAGTGGGCGTGGCTGGGCGGGTGTGGAGTGGGTGTGGCAGGGCGGGTGCAGAGTGGGCATGGTCGGACGTGGCGCGGGTGTGGCCAGGTGCCGGGGCTGACTGGACTGCCGTGAGAGACTGCAAAAGAGAGAGGGGAGAGAGACAGCAAAAGAGAGGGGGGAGAGAGACAGCAAAAGAGAGGGGGAGAGAGACAGCAAAAGAGAGGGGGAAGAGAGACAGCAAAAGAGAGGGGGAGAGTGCACAAAAGAGAGGGAGGAGAGTGCACAAAAGCGAGGGGGAGAGAGCGCAAAAGAGAGGGGGAGAGAGAGCGCAAAAGAGAGGGGTTAGAGAGCACAAAAGAGAAGGGGAGAGAGAGCAAAAGAGAGGGGGAGAGAGCACAAAAGAGTGGGGGGAGAGAGCACAAAAGAGAGGGGGAGAGAGCGCAAAAGAGAGGGGGGAGAGAGCACAAAAGAGAGGGGGAGAGAGCGCAAAAGAGAGGGGGAGAGAGAGCAAAAGAGAGGGAGAGAGACCGCAAAAGAGAGGAGAGAGAGAGCAAATGAGAGGAGAGAGAGCAAATGAGAGGAGAGAGAGCAAATGAGAGGGGGAAGAGAGAGAGCAAAAGAGAGGGAGAGAGACAGAAAAAGAGGGGGAGAGAGAGAGTAAAAGAGAGGGAGAGAGACAGCAAAAGAGGGGGAGAGAGAGCAAAAGAGAGGGGGAGAGAGAGAGCAAAAGAGAGGGGGAGAGAGAGCAAACGAGAGGAGAGAGAGAGCAAACAAGAGGGGGAAGAGAGAGAGCAAAAGAGAGGGAGAGAGACAGCAAAAGAGGGAGAGAGAGCAAAAGAGGGGGAGAGAGAGCAAAAGAGAGGGGGGAGAGAGAGAGCAAAAGGGAGGGGAAGAGAGAGCAAAAGAGATGGGGGAGAGAGCAAAAGAGAGGGGGGGAGAGAGTAAAAGAGAGGGACAAGAGAGGGGAGAAAGAGAGAGCAAAAGAGAGGGGAGAAAGAGGAGCAATAGAGAGGGGGGATAGAGAGAGCAAGGGGTGGGACCGCTGTGCTGCAAAAAATGGCCCGTGTACATGGGCTTTAGGACTAGTAAAAATATAATTAATTACTTTGTTACTCTAACAGTGTCAGCCATTGCATACAGTAAGAAATCCCCCAGTGCGTTATATATTTTAATTCCAGCGACACAACATGCAGTATTTTAGCAATATAAGACACTGCACTCAAAGGCATCATTGCAGTATATAGGTGCAGTGATATATATGTTTCTAGGTAGAGCAGGTTGATGGTTTGGCCCGGAACAGAAGAACTGTTCTATAAATAAATGAGGGAAGGAAAATAAAGCAAGTCACTTCCAAGCAAATGCATAAAATACTGACACTTGTATGGCAGATTCAGTGGTTGTGCAGGGTAGGAAGCAATGCAGCGTGCCTATGGAAACACCAGATCTCATGGCTTACACATCTGATAATAATACTCCTAACAAGTAAGGGAATTGAAAGAATAAAACAGAGAAGGTTTGGGATATTAGTGTAGCCGTTACACCATTGCTCCGTAACACAGAGGTTTGATTTACAGCTGTGACTGTCTAGTGTGGGGGCTGCTGAAGTTCACAGTGTCAGCTTACAAAGTTCGGTTACTGTATCTGTAATAAATGGGAGACTGTGATCTAACTAAATCACACAAGCTGCTCAAAGTTAAACTATGGACCTGTGTTAACTGTTAATGCTAAGAAGTAGAAATAAAAATTGGAGTGTGCAGCTCATTGGTGACTGGTTGTCTGGTTTCTTTATTTGCTGGCTTAGGCTAAACTGATAAAATCTGCTAGAGGAGTCGTCCTCATTTGTAATGGGTCCCTTGTGCTGATAAGGAATAGCTGTACAGAAAACAATTGTGCAGGCTATACTTTGGTTAAAATATATATGTTAAATTAAACCTCATCTTGACTGCAATATTACAGTTATATAATTATATTATAATTTTTGAATAATTTAAACTTTAAACTGGACATATATATTTATAAATTTGTTAATTACTATTTTAAAGTCACACTTCAAAGTATCTCTACTAGTATATAGCAAATCCTGGACGGCACCTATGTAGGGGAAGGGCATTTGACTCCTGTATAGGTGTGACAGAAGAGCTGGGGGTGGTCAGGGTAAGGAGAGGCAGGGCTTATGGTAGCCCTTAAAAGGGGTTGGTGGTGCTAGAAAGAGCGCCAAAAATTTTAAGCAGCGGGTAAGTGTGGTAGAAAGCTTGCTTTGTTGCACACTTACCTTCTGCAGCATGGCAGTGACTTGGGAGATGGTTGATGCAGTGACAGCCCTGGCTCAAGCCAGGAGTGTGGAGTGGGTGATGGAGCAGCTCCAGAGGGTGGGAGCTGCTCCGGCGACAGATGCGGCGGCAAGGAGCAGGACACAACGGCCTTCTAGGGCCAGGCCGGTGAGGAGGGCCCGACGACTTGTTTGAGCTTCCTGGGTATCGAAATTGATGCAGTCCAGATGGAATGCAGGTTGCCAGAGGACAAAATAGTCGACTTGGTGGAAACTATTGACTATTGAGTGTGTTGGGGAAGCAGAAGCTAAAATTAAGGGAGCTCCAGTCTTTGATTGGAAAGCTTAACTTTGCTTTTAAAATCATCCCTGTAGTGAGGGTGTTTCTGAGGACCTGTCTCAGGTGATGGTGGGAGTAAAGGAGCCTTTTCACCAAGTTCAGCTGAAAAGAGAGCTCAAGGATGACTTGGGAGTGTTTTGGGAATTCCTAAAGGAATTCAACGGGAGAGCGATGGTGCAAGAGAAGGGTACGGATTCAGACATGGATTTGTTCATGGATGCTTCTGGGGCTATTGGTTTTGGGGCGTACTTGAATGGCAAGTGGTGTGTGGGTCAGTGGCCTAAGAGTTGGGTGGAACTGGGTTTTACTAAGAATCTAATGCTCCTAGAGCTGTTTCCATTGGTGGTGGCGCTGCATGTCTGGCCAATAGAAGGGTGACATTCCATTCTGACAACATGGGGGTGGTGATGGCTTTGAATAGACTGTCAGCAGCGTCTCCCCCAGTGGTAAGAGTGTTGAGGATATTTGTGCTCAAATGTATGCAATGCAATGTTTTATTTAGAGCTGTGCATGTGCCGGGAAAAGAAAATGAGGTTGCTGATGCTCTTTCCCATTTACAGTGGGATCGGTTTCATCGGCTGGCCCGGGGGCAGAGGTTCGAGGGGACCTGTGCCCAGAGGAGCTGTGGGATATAGAGTTGCCAACCTGATGGACATGGTAAAGGGAGCTTTGGTACCAAGGACATGGAGGGTGTATACCCAGGTATGGGAGCTGTGGGCTTCAAGGCTGCAGGAGTGGGGATCGAGAGGGTCTACGGGGGAGAGGTTAAGAGCGTTGTTGGAGTGGATGCATGAGTGGAAGGAGGACAGGATATCGAGATCCATGGTGAGAAGGCGGTTGGCGGCCATGGCATTTTTGTTTCAGTTAATGGGGTGGGAAGATGTGTCAAAACATTTCCTGGTGCGGTTAGCGGCCCGTAGTTTGTGTAGAGGAAAATTGGCAGTGGATGGTAGGTGGCCGGTGGTGTTTTCAGTGCTACAAAAGGTGGCGGGGCTGCTGTCTGTAATTTATAAATCGGAATACGAAAGGGTGTTGTTCCGGGTGGTTTTTGTGGTAGCTTTCTTTGGGGCATTCAGGGTATCTGAGTTGGTGGGGAAAAATAGGAAAGATAAGAGAGGTATCCAGAGGTCGGACGTGGTATTGGAGGTGGGTAGGTTGTTGATTTGGCTGGGGAAGTCCAAGACGGACCAGGAAGGGAAAGGGGTGCAGGTGGTGCTGAAGGCCATGGGCGGCCCCTGTTGCCCGGTAAAGGCGGTGGAGGTAAGGCCTCCGGGGTTGGGCCCATTATTTGTGCATTCTGATTGGTCGTCATTATCACTGTTTCAATTCCATGCAATCTTTAGGCAATGCTTAGAGAAGAGCGGCTTGAAGCCTAGGGATTTCGGGACACATTCCTTTAGAATAGGGGTGGCCACAGAGGCGCACACATTGGGTGTGGGGGCAGAGGGGATTAAGAGAATTGGGAGGTGGGCATCAAACAGATATGTTTCATATGTTAGACCAGCGTTAGTCTAGTGATGCTTATTGTCTCATTTCAGGTCCAATACAATGCTGGCTGATGGGTCATTCCTATATCTACTGGGCTAGGAAGGCGGCAATGGTGAGAGAGGAAAGGGGCCAGATGGGGTTTTCGTCTGCGGAGGTCAGCATACGGTGGTTCTGAATCAGAGGAATGAGGTGGGATCAATTAGTTACAAAAGTGGTGGAGTATGCTAGGTTGTTCTGCCCTCCAGATATTTTATTGATACACTTGGGAGGTAATGATTTGAGTTCCAGATCTCAGAAGGAGTTGGTGGATGGGATGAAAAGTGATGTGAGGAGGTTGCTTATGCTGTTTCCAAATTTGGTTATCTTGTGGTCTGAGATTGAGCCGAGGATATACTGGGGGGCAGCTTGGGATGGAACAAGATTGGAGGCATCACAGAGAAAGGTAAATAGGATGATGAGTAGTTTTATAAAAAGGGTTGGTGGGTTGTCTCTATGGCATGTTGAGTTCGAAGGGGAGTCAGGGAAATGTTTCTTCCTGAAAGATGGGGTGCATTTGAACGAGGTGGGTTTACACCTATTTAATTTTAATGTTAAGGAATGGATTGCAAAGGCCTTGGTGGTGGTTGGCGGGGCGCGGCGATAGGCCTTGCCGGTGGCGGAGTGCTTGCTGTGTTAAATAGCACTTGTATGGGTACCTCCGGATTTGAGGAGAGGAGTAGGTGAAATGTTAACTGGAAAATGTGGATGCTATGGGGGCAAGCACTGGTTGGGGTATTTAATGTTCAGTTATTTATGTTTATAATGTAATTGTTTAAATAAAAAGCTACGGCCTTTGTAACCTAGTACCTAGTAGAGGGGTCAGAAGTTTTTGTTGTATGCTTGTGAAAAAACGTTTTTCAATAGTAATCAGTAAGCACCCAGAAATAAATAGCCATTTTTAAATAAGGTAACCTTGCAAATATAATTGGAAATTGTGAAAAAAAGTAGACTGATATTTTACCACATAGGTATTTAATACATTTTTGATGTGATACATTTTGTGATTTTATATATATATAATATACAGTGTGTGTGTGTATATGTATATATATATACTGTATATATATATATATATAACTATTTTACATAACCTTTCCCAGTCAAACGCATTGAAATACAGTGTAATTTAAAGTATTTCAACTTTAAAAAATCACTTTGTTTAAAAGGGATATGTTGACTCGGAAGGGTTTAAATGTGTATTTATATATATATATATATATATATATATATATATATATATATATATATATATATATATATATATATATATATATATATATGTATATATATATATTTATATTATATATTTATATATATATATATATATATGTATATTTTTATGTGTATGCACAATATATTTAGATTTAGATTTAGATTTATATGTGTATGCACAGTATATTTATATTTATATGTGTATTTATATATGTGTATTTATAAATGTTTATTTATATATGTGTATTTATATATGTGTATTTATATATGTGTATTTATATTTATATGTGTATGCACAGTATATTTATTGTATATTTGTGCTTTTGCAAATGTAAAACATTCTTAAAAGCATTTTTGCCAGACTGCTGGGGGTTGATCATAATCCTTTTCAAAAACGTATCCAATGATTTCAACAGAAAATCCCCATTAAAGGAACATGAAAACCATTTTTTTCTATCATGATTCAGTTTTAACTATGTTTCCAATTGACTTCTTTTATCAGATTTGCTTTGTGTTATTCTTTTTGAAGAGATATCTAGATAGGTAGCGTGCACGTCTGGAGCACTACGTGGCTTCTGAGTTTAACTAGATAAACCTTTAAGCAAAGGATAACAAGAGAGAGAATCAAATTAATTAATTAAAGTCAAATGGAAAGTTGTTTCAAATTGTATGCTCTATCTGAATAATTAAATAAATATTTTGCGCTTCATGTCCCTTTAAGGATTTTCAACAATGAAAAATTGTGTTTTATGTCCCTTTAAAATCTTTTTTTTTTTTTTGCCAACAAATAATTTGCTAACTTTTTCTCAAGGATTGTAATTGATCCCTTAAGGCTCCAGACACTAGCATGATCCTGAGCCTACCTACTCGTTTTTCAACAAGCAATACCAAGAGAACTAAGTAAATTTTATCATAAAAATAAGTTGAAAAGTTTCTTAAAACATATTTTACTTTCTAATTGAATCGGGGTTTCATGTCCTTGTATGCCACCATTTTACCCAAATATATGAAATGTTTAAGTACAAGGGTAATTCAAATAGGAAAATTGAATAAAGATAAAAGTACCTCAGCTATGACATGTGTTGTTTTGTAAATCAGCCAGTATTTTTAGGGATTCCATTTATTTCCCTATCTATTCTCCTATCCAGATTCCATCTTTATTTTGAAAAAAGATTCACAAAAAACAGCAAGAACATTTTCTTTTAATAATTTATACGATCTCATTAGATAATTTCCACAGCAATCGAGTCTTTTTATGCTTCTGGGACTAAAATCCTTAGAACATAATGTTTTATTCGCTTGTCCCTTTCTCATTAAATAGCACACATTCGTACTTAAAATTAATCTATTATTACATTTTCAAAGAAATCATCTATTGATATTTTTCTGCATGTCACTGAATTTCTTTATAATCTTACCATTGATTTTACTACAAATTATATGTTATTCTTTGGCCTGGTTATCCAAATTTCCATAAAACACAAAATTGAGAGCGAAGGAAAATTGTTTTATTTCAATTGTGGTTAATAATGAGCTGTTCTATGTATTTACAAACTGAAAATGTAGATAAAAAAAACATAATTTATGTAAGAACTTACCTGATAAATTCATTTCTTTCATATTAGCAAGAGTCCATGAGCTAGTGACGTATGGGATATACATTCCTACCAGGAGGGGCAAAGTTTCCCAAACCTCAAAATGCCTATAAATACACCCCTCACCACACCCACAATTCAGTTTAACGAATAGCCAAGAAGTGGGGTGATAAAAAAGGAGCGAAAGCATCAAAATAAGGAATTGGAATAATTGTGCTTTATACAAAAAAATCATAACCACCACAAAAAAGGGTGGGCCTCATGGACTCTTGCTAATATGAAAGAAATTAATTTATCAGGTAAGTTCTTACATAAATTATGTTTCTCTTGTTAAGTGTATCCGGTCCACGGATCATCCATTACTTATGGGATATTCTCCTTCCAAATGTCGCCCCCACATATGCCAACATCTTTATGAATGTATATGAGGAGAGATTTGTATACACTAACCAGTTATTTCAACAATATGGACTGTGTTGGTTCAGATATATCGATGATGTGTTTGGCATATGGGGGGGCGACATTGACTCCTTGCAGAAATTTGTGGCTGATTTAAATGTATCCACTAGACACATTAAGTTTAAGCTGACCTTCAGTGAGGAGTCAGTGGCTTTCCTAGACACTAAGGTAATCAAAGATGGGAGGACATTAAAAATTGACCTATATAGGAAAGAGAGTGACAGAAATAGTCTCCTAAGATATGAAAGTGCCCATCCCCCCCATTTGATCAGTAGTCTTCCTAGGAGCCAACTCCTGAGGGTCAAGAAAATAGTCTCAGATGACAACACAGCCCATACCAGATTACTAGAAATGGGTAAACTGTTTATTGAGAGAGGTTTTCCCAAACAACTCATCCAGAAACAGATAGAAGAAGTCAGTGAAATTCCTAGACATTCTATCCTGAGAGGCAATGTAAAGCAGAAAAAAGACAATAAGCGTATGGTTTTTGTCTCACAATTCAACCCCCTTAGTAAAAATATTAACAATATTATCAGGAAACACTGGTCTGTTATTAAAGACCTTAACCCTCAAATTAAAGATTTTGAATTACCACCTATGCCAGCCTATAGAAGGGGTCAAAACCTAAGGGACAAATTAGTAAGAGCAGATTTAGGCCCAGGTAAGAAACAGACACAAACATATATATCTACACCAAAATTAGGCTGCTTCCCATGCTTAGGGTGTTGCAATTGCAATAATGTAATTAGAGGTAACTGTTTCTTGCATCCCCTGACCGGCAAGAAATTTAAAATCCCTGGTTACTTTACATGTAACTCAGAGTATGTGATTTATTTAATTAAGTGTCCATGCTCAAAGATTTATATAGGTGAGTCCACACGTAGGGTAAGGGACAGAATTGTAGAACACAAATCCAATATAAGATGTGGGAATAGGGACGCTCCAGTCTCTAATCATTTCTTGCAGGCAGGGCATACCATCTCCCAACTAAGGTTCCAGGTCATAGAACAGATCAAGAGACCTAGGAGAGGTGGTGATAGACAATCCATACTTAAAAGCAGAGAGACATTCTGGATTTATACATTACAAGCTCTTGCCCCTCTAGGAATGAATAAGGAAATAGACTGGCAAGTAACATTGTGAATATACTGTATTGATATGCTATCTGGATATATTGGTATAAATGTGGTAATTATGTACATTTATTGATGCTGCAATATTTTCTTTTTGCAATGTTTAATTATTGTAAATTGATGTTTTTATAATATATACATATTTATGTTTTGTCTTATAGGTCACTATAGAAGTTTAGAATGAAGTATCTCTATCCACTAGAGGGAGTTTGAGAACAATACTATGTTTGATACATGAAAGTGTTAACTATATGGGTGTACACCCACACAGGTATCTGTGACCCCTCCCCATATAGCTATTTAAGCAGTGTGTTTAGCTACTTCTGTATACAGAATGGAAGATAAACAAGGGGCGCCAACATAGTGTGAATCGTTCAAACAACAAGTATAAAAGTGATGTGCAAAAAACTACTCACAAGGAAAGTGGCACCTTAAATGAATAAGGTGCGATAAAGCAGGCTGACATTCAAATTCCAGCAGTCAGTACGCTGGAGGTCTCACCCAGAGGACCTGTGAAATCCAGATAGGCGTCTAGAAAGTAGCACCCACGTTTTTTAGGGCCAATGGCCGGACCAGGTGAGCTGCAAGCTGATAGGTGTTCTCCTGCTGCACTCACGCCACCGAGACTTTTCTCCAAAAACGACAGTGTCAGTGTATGAAAGGTTCCGTGGTAAAAGTCCTGTTTCAAAAACAAGTGGATCGTGGAAAGAAGCAAAAATACCGGGTCGTGGTATAAAACAAACAGTATTTATTTTGCAACGCGTTTCTCAGTCTATTCCAGACCGTTTCATCAGGCATAATCATAGTTAACAATAGAGATCTATTTAAACCCACAGTGACCCGGAATTGAAACAAAAGGTCAACTCTATTAACAATGTTGCAATTGCAAAAACATTTAACTTTTGATACATTGTATAAATTGGTTTGAACAATTTTGACCACACAGATAACACTTAAATAAAAAGTATATAAAAAACCCTATTCGCAATTACCAAATATATCTGGAAAAAAATAAAATATCTCATAGTAAACTGGACATATATTAACATGTGTGTATATGTATATCTCATCTCCTGGTTGGATTCGAACCCAGGACCTAATGTGTGCTAGGCAATGGAAAAATCAAAAGGCTACCTTTATGTCTTGTTTGAATTTCTTGCAAAAAGGATTAGTATTGATACAAAATATATAAATTGATCTACATGTCTCACAATGTCTAGAAGATAATCTTATTTGGTCTTTTTAATAAATGACTCTAATTTTTAAAACCAAACTAAAAGGAATTTTCTTATAAATATAAAACTAAAAAAGAAATGTTCGTGACAAATGCTTACTATAAATAAGTGACATATAAAAATTGTAAAAAATATATATGTATATATATATTTTATTTTATGGCTCCACTGGACTTGAACTTGGGACCTTCTGTATGTTAAGCGAGCATGAAATTGATAAGGCTATCTTGAAGGGCTATTTTTATGTTATATATTGGAGCAGAAATATGTTAGGAATTATGTGATTAATAATATGCATATATATATTTGGGACTCCACCGGACTCGAACCTGGGACCTTTTGTATGTTAGGCGAACAAGAAATTGGTAAAGCTATCTTGAAAGTTTATGTTATATATTGGGGCGGAAATATATTTGGGAATTATGTTATTAATTGTTTCCAATCATACACAACAACCAAATAGACTAAAAAGTGTATCCAGAATGTATATAAACAATTGTAGGTGTATGTATTGATGAATAATCAAACATTCAAAAAGATGAAATGTGCCTAATAGTCCAAGCACCTATATAGTTTCATATTATATTATATTTTACATACCTGATTTATATTATTTTCTACGATACACTATTTTGCACATTTCATCTTTTTGAATGTTTGATTATTCATCAATACATACACCTACAATTGTTTATATACATTCTGGATACACTTTTTAGTCTATTTGGTTGTTGTGTATGATTGGAAACAATTAATAACATAATTCCCAAATATATTTCCGCCCCAATATATAACATAAACTTTCAAGATAGCTTTACCAATTTCTTGTTCGCCTAACATACAAAAGGTCCCAGGTTCGAGTCCGGTGGAGTCCCAAATATATATATGCATATTATTAATCACATAATTCCTAACATATTTCTGCTCCAATATATAACATAAAAATAGCCCTTCAAGATAGCCTTATCAATTTCATGCTCGCTTAACATACAGAAGGTCCCAAGTTCAAGTCCAGTGGAGCCATAAAATAAAATATATATATACATATATATTTTTTACAATTTTTATATGTCACTTATTTATAGTAAGCATTTGTCACAAACATTTCTTTTTTAGTTTTATATTTATAAGAAAATTCCTTTTAGTTTGGTTTTAAAAATTAGAGTCATTTATTAAAAAGACCAAATAAGATTATCTTCTAGACATTGTGAGACATGTAGATCAATTTATATATTTTGTATCAATACTAATCCTTTTTGCAAGAAATTCAAACAAGACATAAAGGTAGCCTTTTGATTTTTCCATTGCCTAGCACACATTAGGTCCTGGGTTCGAATCCAACCAGGAGATGAGATATACATATACACACATGTTAATATATGTCCAGTTTACTATGAGATATTTTATTTTTTTCCAGATATATTTGGTAATTGCGAATAGGGTTTTTTATATACTTTTTATTTAAGTGTTATCTGTGTGGTCAAAATTGTTCAAACCAATTTATACAATGTATCAAAAGTTAAATGTTTTTGCAATTGCAACATTGTTAATAGAGTTGACCTTTTGTTTCAATTCCGGGTCACTGTGGGTTTAAATAGATCTCTATTGTTAACTATGATTATGCCTGATGAAACGGTCTGGAATAGACTGAGAAACGCGTTGCAAAATAAATACTGTTTGTTTTATACCACGACCCGGTATTTTTGCTTCTTTCCACGATCCACTTGTTTTTGAAACAGGACTTTTACCACGGAACCTTTCATACACTGACACTGTCGTTTTTGGAGAAAAGTCTCGGTGGCGTGAGTGCAGCAGGAGAACACCTATCAGCTTGCAGCTCACCTGGTCCGGCCATTGGCCCTAAAAAACGTGGGTGCTACTTTCTAGACGCCTATCTGGATTTCACAGGTCCTCTGGGTGAGACCTCCAGCGTACTGACTGCTGGAATTTGAATGTCAGCCTGCTTTATCGCACCTTATTCATTTAAGGTGCCACTTTCCTTGTGAGTAGTTTTTTGCACATCACTTTTATACTTGTTGTTTGAACGATTCACACTATGTTGGCGCCCCTTGTTTATCTTCCATTCTAGACACCCTGACCCATCGCACCGCGGGACACAAGAGGAGCACGCCAAACACCTGAACACATCACCGTTCACATATTAGGATTGGACACTTATTTTTTACATCACAGCAATTTTTGGGACATTGATAAGTACTTTTTTTTTTTTTTTTTATATTTTACTAATCGCCACAAATATCATTGTTTATCTGTGATATCTGATTATTTCAATGTATCACTAATATTATACACAAATTGTCCTGAGCACTTGTTTTACACACAATTTATTTTCGTCATTATTATAAATTTTTTACACATACCAAACACTGTGCTGTTTATAAAAATATTTTTTTTTATTTATGCATACGGGTACAAACCCAATCATAAAGTGGTAGGTCCCACTTTGATAACCTGTGTTCCAAGCGCATCCTCTTAAGTTTTTTCCTCCTCAGGAATTTCTTTTTATACTTCTGTATACAACATGATTAAGGTCAGTTGATGACCGAAACGTCGTTGCTTTCCTGTATGTTTCATCATTAAAAGCAGTTAAAAGTTTATAAAGTGTGGTGCTGCTGCTCTTTTCTTCAAAAATATTCTCCTTCCCAACAGGAAGTTGCAAGAGGATCACCCGCAGCAGAGCTGCTATATAGCTCCTCCCCTAACTGTCATATCCAGTCATTCTCTTGCAAGCCTCAACCAAGATGGAGGTCGTAAGAGGAGTGTGGTGTTTTATACTTAGTTTATTCTTCAATCAAAAGTTTGTTATTTTTAAATGGTGCCGGAGTGTACTGTTTATCTCAGGCAGTATTTAGAAGAAGAATCTGCCTGCGTTTTCTATGATCTTAGCAGAAGTAACTAAAATCCATGGCTGTTCTCACATATTCTGAGGAGTGAGGTAACTTCAGAGAGGGAATGGCGTGCAGGTTTTCCTGCAATAAGGTATGTGCAGTTAATATTTTTCTAGGGATGGAATTTGCTAGAAAATGCTGCTGATACCAAACTAATGTAAGTAAAGCCTTAAATGCAGTGATAGCTACTGGTATCAGGCTTATTAATAGAGATGCATACTCTTATAAAAATGTAATATAAAACGTTTGCTGGCATGTTTAATCGTTTTTATATGTATTTGGTGATAAAACTTATTGGGGCCTAGTTTTTTCCACATGGCTGGCTTTAATTTGGCCTAGAAACAGTTTCCTTAGGCTTTCCACTGTTGTAATATGAGTGGGAGGGGCCTATTTTGCCGGTTTTTTGCACAGCAAAAATTACAGACACAGAAATCCAGCTTCTTCCTGCATGATCCAGGACATCTCTGGAGGGCTCAAAAGGCTTCAAAGTCGTTTTTGAGGGAGGTAAAAAGCCACAGTAGAGGTGTCGCAGTTGTGACTGAAAAAAAAAAAAAAAAAAAAAAAAAAAACGTTTTTGTCTTTTATTATTTTTTGGGTATTAAGGGGTTAATCATCCATTTGCAAGTGGGTGCAATGCTCTGCTACCTTGTTACATACACTGTAAAAATTTTGTTAGTGTAACTGCCTTTTTTCACTGTTATTTCAAATTTTGACAAAATTTGTGTTTCTTAAAGGTGCAGTAACGTTTTTTATATTGCTTGTAAACTTGTTTAAAGTGTTTTCCAAGCTTGCTAGTCTCATTGCTAGTCTGTTTAAACATGTCTGACACAGAGGAAACTACTTGTTCATTATGTTTGAAAGCCATGGTGGAGCCCCATAGGAGAATGTGTACTAAATGTATTGATTTCACCTTAAACAGTAAAGATCAGTCTTTAACTATAAAAGAAATATCACCAGAAGATTCTGACGAGGGGGAAGTTATGCCGACTAACTCTCCCCACGTGTCAGACCCTTCGCCTCCCGCTCAGGGGATGCACGCTAATATGGCGCCAATTACATCAGGGACGCCCATAGCGATTACCTTGCAGGACATGGCTGCAATCATGAATAATACCCTGTCAGAGGTATTATCCAGGTTGCCTGAATTAAGAGGCAAGCGCGATTGCTCTGGGGTTAGGAGAAATACAGAGCGCACAGATGCTGTAAAGGCCATGTCTGATACTGCGTCACAATATGCAGATCATGAGGACGGAGAGCTTCAGTCTGTGGGTGACATCTCGGATTCGGGGAATCCTGATTCAGAGATTTCGAATTTTAAATTTAAGCTTGAGAACCTCCGTGTGTTGCTTGGGGAGGTATTAGCTGCTTTGAATGACTGTAACACAGTTGCAGTACCAGAGAATTTGTGTAGGCTGGATAAATAATATGCAGTACCGGTGTGTACTGATGTTTTTCCTATACCTAAAAGGCTTACAGAAATTATTAGCAAGGAGTGGGATAGACCGGGTGTGCCTTTTTCCCCACCTCCTATATTTAGAAAACTGTTTCCAATAGACGCCACTACACGGGACTTATGGCAGACGGTCCCTAAGGTGGAGGGAGCAGTTTCTACTTTAGCAAAGCGTACTACTATCCAGGTTGAGGACAGTTGCACTTTTTCAGATCCAATGGATAAAAAATTGGAGGGTTACTTTAAGAAAATGTTTATTCAACAAGGTTTTATTTTACAGCCCCTTGCATGCATTGCGCCTGTCACAGCCGCGGCGGCATTCTGGTTTGAGGCCCTGGAAGAGGCCATCCATACAGCTCCATTGACTGAAATTATTGACAAGCTTAGAACACTTAAGCTAGCTAACTCATTTGTTTCTGATGCCATTGTTCATTTGACTAAACTAACGGCTAAGAATTCTGGATTCGCCATCCAAGCGCGTAGGGCTCTATGGCTTAAATCCTAGTCAGCTGACGTGACTTCGAAGTCTAAATTACTCAACATTCCTTTCAAGGGGCAGACCTTATTCGGGCCTGGTTTGAAGGAAATTATTGCTGACATTACTGGAGGTAAGGGTCACACCCTTCCTCAGGACAGGGCCAAAGCATAGGCCAAACAGTCTATTTTTTGTGCCTTTCGAAATTTCAAGGCAGGTGCAGCATCAACTTCCTCCGCTTCAAAACAAGAGGGAACTTTTGCTCAATCTAAGCAGGCCTGGAAACCTAACCAGTCCTGGAACAAAGGCAAGCAGGCCAGAAAGCCTGCTGCTGCCTCTAAGACAGCATGAAGGAACGGCCCCCTATCCGGCGACGGATCTAGTAGGGGGCAGACTTTCTCTCTCCGCCCAGGCTTGGGCAAGAGATGTTCAGGATCCCTGGGCGTTGGAGATCATATCTCAGGGATATCTTCTGGACTTAAAAGCTTCCCCTCCACAAGGGAGATTTCATCTTTCAAGGCTATCTGCAAATCAGATAAAGAAAGAGGCATTCCTATGCTGTGTGCAAGACCTCCTAGTTATTGGAGTGATCCATCCAGTTCCGCGGACGGAACAAGGACAGGGTTTTTATTCGAATCTGTTTGTGGTTCCCAAAAAAGAGGGAACCTTCAGACCAATTTTGGATCTAAAGATCTTAAGCAAATTCCTCAGAGTTCCAAAATGGAAACTATTCAGACCATCCTACTCATGATCCAAGAAGGTCAGTACATGACCACAGTGGACTTAAAGGATGCCTACCTTCACATACCGATTCACAAAGATCATCATCGGTTTCTAAGGTTTGCCTTTCTAGGTTGGCTACAGCCCCGAGAATCTTTACAAAGGTTCTGGGCTCACTTCTGGCAGTTCTAAGATCGCGAGGCATAGCGGTGGCTCAGTGTCTAGACGACATCCTGATACAGGCGTCAAGTTTTCAAGTTGCCAAGTCTCATAAAGAGATAGTTCTGGCATTTCTGTGGTTGCACGGGTAGAAAGTGAACGAGGAAAATAGTTCTCTATCCCCACTCACAAGAGTCTCCTTCTTAGGGACTCTTATAGATTCGGTAGAAATGAAAATTTACCTGACGGAGTCCAGGTTATCAAAACTTCTAAATGCTTGCCGTGTTCTTCACTCCATTCCGCGCCCTTCGGTAGCTCAGTGTATGGAGGTAATCGGCTTAATGGTAGCGGCAATGGACATAGTGCCATTTGCGCGCCTTCATCTCAGACTGCTGCAATTATGCATGCTGAGTCAGTGGAATGGGGATTACACAGATCTGTCCCCTCTGCTAAATCTGGATCAAGAGACCAGAGATTCTCTTCTCTGGTGGTTGTCTCGGGTACATCTGTCCAAGGGTATGACCTTTCGCAGGCCAGATTGGACAATTGTAACAACAGATGCCAGCCTTCTAGGTTGGGGTGCAGTCTGGAATTCCCTGAAGGCACAGGGATCGTGGACTTAGGAGGAGAAACTCCTTCCAATAAATATTCTGGAGTTAAGAGCAATATTCAATGCTCTTCTGGCTTGGCCTCAGTTAGCAACCCTGAGGTTCATCAGATTTCAGTCGGACAACATCACGACTGTGGCTTACATCAACCATCAAGGGGGAACCAGGAGTTCCCTAGCGATGTTAGAAGTCTCAAATATAATTCGTTGGGCAGAGTACCACTCTTGCCACCTGTCAGCAATCCATATCCCAGGCGTGGAGAACTGGGAGGTGGATTTTCTAAGTCGTCAGACTTTCCATCCGGGGGAGTGGGAACTCCATCCGGAGGTGTTTGCTCAGTTGATTAATCGTTGGGGCAAACCAGAGTTGGATCTCATGACGTCTCGCCAGAACGCCAAGCTTCCTTGTTACGGATCCAGGGACCCAGAAGCGATGCTGATAGATGCTCTAGCAGCGCCTTGGTTCTTCAACCTGGCTTATGTGTTTCCACCGTTTCCTCTGCTCCCTCGACTGATTGCCAAAATCAAACAGGAGAGAGCATCAGTGATTCTGATAGCACCTGCGTGGCCACGCAGGACTTGGTATGCAGACCTAGTGGACATGTCATCCTTTCCACCATGGACTCTGCCTCTAAGACAGGACCTTCTGATACAAGGTCCTTTCAATCATCCAAATCTAATTTCTCTGAGACTGACTGCATGGAGATTGAACGCTTGATTCTATGAAAGCGTGGCTTCTCCGAGTCAGTCATTGATACTTTAATACAGGCACGAAAGCCTGTTACCAGGAAAATCTACCACAAGATATGGAGTAAATATCTTTATTGGTGTGAATCCAAGAATTACTCATGGAGTAAGGTTACGATTCCTAGAATATTGTCTTTTCTCCAAGAGGGCTTGGACAAAGGATTATCAGCTAGTTCCTTAAAGGGACAGATTTCTGCTCTGTCTATTCTTTTGCACAAGCGTCTGGCAGAGGTTCCAGATGTCCAGGCATTTTGCCAGGCTTTGGTTAAAATTAAGCCTGTGTTTAAACCTGTTGCTCCCCCGTGGAGCTTAAACTTGGTTCTTAAAGTTCTTCAAGGAGTTCCGTTGGAACCCCTTCATTCCATTGATATTAAACTTTTATCTTGGAAAGTTCTGTTTTTGATGGCTATTTCCTCGGCTCGGAGAGTCTCTGAGCTATCTGCCTTACAATGTGATTCTCCTTATCTGATTTTTCATGCAGATAAGGTAGTCCTGCGTACCAAACCTGGGTTTTTACCCAAGGTGGTTTCTAACAAGAATATCAATCAAGAGATTGTTGTTCCATCATTGTGTCCTAATCTTTCTTCAAAGAAGGAACGTCTTTTACATAATCTGGACGTAGTCCGTGCCTTGAAGTTTTACTTACAAGCTACTAAAGATTTTCGTCAAACATCTACCCTGTTTGTCGTTTACTCTGGACAGAGGAGAGGTCAAAAAGCTTCGGCAACCTCTCTTTCCTTTTGGCTTCGGAGCATAATACGCCTAGCCTATGAGACTGCTGGACAGCAGCCCCCTGAAAGGATTACAGCTCATTCTACTAGAGCTGTGGCTTCCACCTGGGCCTTTAAAAATGAGGCCTCTGTTGAACAGATTTGCAAGGCCGCGACTTGGTCTTCGCTTCACACTTTTTCCAAATTTTCCAAATTTGATACTTTTGCTTCTTCGGAGGATGTTTTTGGGAGAAAAGTTTTTCAGGCAGTGGTTCCTTCCGCTTAATCCTGCCTTGTCCCTCCCATCATCCATGTACTTTAGCTTTGGTATTGGTATCCCATAAGTAATGGATGATCCGTGGACTGGATACACTTAACAAGAGAAAACATAATTTATACTTACCTGATAAATTTATTTCTCTTGTAGTGTATCCAGTCCATGGCCCGCCCTGTCCTTTTAAGGCAGGTCTAAATTTTAATTAAACTACAGTCACCACTGCACCCTATGGTTTCTCCTTTCTCTGTTTGTTTTCGGTCGAATGACTGGATATGACAGTTAGGGGAGGAGCTATATAGCAGCTCTGCTGTGGGTGATCCTCTTGCAACTTCCTGTTGGGAAGGAGAATATCCCATAAGTAATGGATGATCCGTGGACTGGATACACTACAAGAGAAATAAATTTATCAGGTAAGCATAAATTATGTTTTTCTTTCATGTAATTAGCAAGAGTCCATGAGCTAGTGACGTATGGGATAATAAATACCCAAGATGTGGAACTTCCACGCAAGAGTCACTAGAGAGGGAGGGATAAAATAAAGACAGCAAATTCCGCTGAAAAATAATCCACAACCCAAAACAAAAGTTTTAATCTTAATAATGAAAAAAACTGAAATTATAAGCAGAAGAATCAAACTGAAACAGCTGCCTGAAGTACTTTTCTACCAAAAACTGCTTCAGAAGAAGAGAAAACATCAAAATGGTAGAATTTAGTAAAAGTATGCAAAGAAGACCAAGTTGCTGCTTTGCAAATCTGATCAACAGAAGCTTCATTCCTAAACGCCCAGGAAGTAGAAACTGACCTAGTAGAATGATCCGTAATCCTTTGAGGCGGGGATTTACCCGACTCTACATAAGCATGATGAATCAAAGACTTTAACCAAGACGCCAAAGAAATGGCGGAGGCCTTCTCACCTTTCCTGGAACCAGAAAAGATAACAAATAGACTAGAAGTCTTTCTAAAATCTTTAGTAGCTTCAACATAATATTTTAAAGCTCTTACTACATCCAAAGAATGTTGTTAGAATTCACAACCTTAGGTAAAAATTTAAATGAAGTCCGCAACACCGCCTTTTCCTGATGAAAAATCAGAAAAGGAGATTCACAAGAAAGAGCAGATAACTCAGAAACTCTTCTAGCGGAAGAGATGGCCAAAAGGAACAGAACTTTCCAAGAAAGTAATTTAATATCCAGAGAATGCATAGGTTCAAACGGAGGAGCTTGTAAAGCCCTCTGAACCAAATTAAGACTCCAAGGAGGAGAGATTGACTTAATGACAGGTTTGATACGAACCAAAGCCTGTACAAAACAATGAATATCAGGAAGATTAGCAATCTTTCTGTGAAAAAGAACAGAAAGAGCAGAGATTTGTCCTTTCAAGGAACTTGCAGACAAACCTTTATCCAAACCATCTTTAAGAAACTGTAAAATTCTAGGAATTCTAAAAGAATGCCAGGAGAATTTATGAGAAGAACACCAAGAAATGTAAGTCTTCCAGACTCGATAATAAATATTCCTAGACACAGATTTACGAGCCTGTAACATAGTTTTAATTACCGAGTCAGAGAAACCTCTATGACTAAGAATCAAGCGTTCAATTTCCATATCTTCAAATTTAATGATTTGAGATCCTGATGGAAAAAAGGGCCTTGAGATAGAAGGTCTGGTCTTAACGGAAGAGTCCAAGGTTGGCAACTGGCCATCCGAATGAGATCTGCATACCAAAACCTGTGAGGCCATGCTGGAGCCACCAGCAGTACAAACAAACGTTCCATTAGAATTTTGGAAATCACTTTTGGAAGAAGAACTAGAGGCGGAAAGATATAGGCAGGATGATAATTCCAAGGAAGCGACAACGCGTCCACTGCCTCTGCCTGAGGATCCCTGGATCTGGACAGATACCTGGGAAGTTTCTTGTTTAGATGAGAGGCCATCAGATCTATTTCTGGAAGTCCCCAGATTTGAACAATCTGAAGAAAAACCTCTGGGTGAAGAGACCATTCGCCCGGATGTAACGTCTGGCGGCTGAGATAGTCCGCTTCCCAATTGTCTACAACTGGGATGTGAACCGCAGAGATTAGACAGGAGCTGGATTCCGCCCATACAAGTATCCGAGATACTTCTTTCATAGCCTGAGGACTGTGAGTCCCACCCTGAGGATTGACATATGCCACGGTTGTGACATTGTCTGTCTGAAAACAAATAAACGATTCTCTCTTCAGAAGAGGCCAGAACTGAATAGCTCTGAAAATCGCACGGAGTTCCAAAATGTTGATTGGTAATCTCGCCTCCTGAGATTCCCAAACCCCCTGCGCTGTCAGAGATCCCCATACAGCTCCCCAACCTGACAGACTCGCATCTGTTGAGATCACAGTCCAGGTTGGACAAACAAAAGAAGCCCCTTGAACTAAACGATGGTGATCTATCCACCACATCAGAGAGTGTCGTACATTGGGATTTAAGGAGATTAATTGTGATATCTTTGTATAATCCCTGCACCACTGGTCCAGCATACAAAGCTGAAGAGGTCGCATGTGAAAACGAGCAAAGGGGATCGCATCCGATGCAGCAGTCATGAGACCTAGAATTTCCATGCACAAAGCTACCGAAGGGAATGATTGAGACTGAAGTTTTCGACAAGCTGAAACCAATTTCAGACGTCTCTTTTCTGTTAGAGACAAGGTCATGGACACTGAATCTATTTGAAAACCCAAAAAGGTTACCTTTGTCTGAGGAATCAACAAACTCTTTGGTAAATTGATCCTCCAATCATGTCTTTGAAGAAACGACACAAGTTGATTCGTATGAGATTCTGCAGAATGTGAAGACTGAGCAAGTACCAAGATATCGTCCAAATAAGGAAATACCGCAATACCCTGTTCTCTGATGACAGAGAGAAGAGCACTGAGAACCTTTGAAAAGATCCTTGGAGCTGTTGCTAGGCCAAACGGAAGGGCCACAAACTGGTAATGCTTGTCTAGAAAAGAGAATCTCAGAAACTGATAATGAGCTGGATGAATTGGAATATGAAGGTATGCATCATGTAAATCTATTGTGGACATATAATGCCCTTGCTGAACAAAAGGCAGAATAGTCCTTATAGTTACCATTTTGAATGTTGGTATCCTTACATAACGATTCAATATTTTTAGATCCAGAACTGGTCTGAAGGAATTCTCCTTCTTTGGTACAATGAATAGATTTGAGTAAAACCCCAGACCCCGTTCCAGAGCTGGAACTGGCACAATTACTCCAGCCAACTCTAGATCTGAAACACATTTCAGAAACGCCTGAGCCTTCACTGGGTTTATTGGAATGGGAGAGAGAAAAAATCTTCTCGCAGGCGGCCTTACCTTGAAACCTATTCTGTACCCTTGTGAAACAATGTTCTGAATCCAAAGACTGTGAATCGAATTGATCCAAATATCTTTGAAAAATCGTAACCTGCCCCCTACCAGCTGTGCTGGAATGAGGGCCGCACCTTCATGTGGACTTGGGAGCTGGCTTTGACTTTCTAAAAGGCTTGGATTTATTCCAGACTGGAGAAGGTTTTCAAACGGAAAACGTTCCTTTAGAGGAAGGGTCAGGCTTCTGTTCCTTATTCTGACGAAATGAACGAAAACGATTAGCAGCCCTGTATTTACCTTTAGATTTTTTGTCCTGAGGCAAAAAGGTTCCTTTCCCCTCAGTAACAGTTGAAATAATAGAATCCAACTGAGAACCAAATAATTTATTACCTTGGAAAAAAAGAGAAAGCAAAGTTGACTTAGAAGTCATATCTGCATTCCAAGTTTTAAGCCATAAAGCTCTTCTAGCTAAAATAGCTAAAGACATATACCTGACATCAATTCTAATGATATCAAAGATGGCATCACAAATAAAGTTATTAGCATGTTGAAGAAGTTTAACAATGCTATGAGTATTATGGTTTGTCACTTGTTGTGCTAAAGCCTCCAACCAGAAAGTGGAAGCAGCAGCAACATCAGCCAAAGAAATAGCAGGTCTAAGAAGATTACCTGAACATAAATAAGCTATCCTTAGAAAGGATTCAAGTTTCCTATCTAAAGGATCCTTAAAGGAAGTACTATCCGCCGTAGGAATAGTAGTACATTTTGCAAGAGTAGAGATAGCCCCATCAACTTTAGGGATTTTGTCCCAAAACTCTAATCTATCAGATGGCACAGGGTACAATTTCTTAAACCTTTGAGAATGAGTAAATGAAGTACCCAGATTATTCCATTCCCTAGAAATTACTTCAGAAATAGCATCAGGGACAGGAAAAACTTCTGGAATAACTATATGAGGTTTGAAAACCGAATTTAAACGCTTAGTAGATTTAGTATCAAGAGGACTAGACTCCTCCATATCTAATGCGATTAACACTTCTTTAAGTAAAGAACGAATAAATTCCATTTTAAATAAATATGAAGATTTATCTGTCAATATCTGAGACAGAATCTTCAGAACCAGATAGATTCTCATCAGAAACAGACAAGTCAGAATTCATCTGAAATATGAGAAGTTTTAAAAGACCTTTTATGTTTACTGGAAGGAGGAATAACAGACAGAGCCTTCCTAATAGATTTAGAAACAAATTTTTTAACATTAACAGGGACTAGACATGTGCGGTTCGTTTCGGATTTATTCGGAAATTCTGAAAATTCAGTAAATTCGGAGATTCGGATCGATTCGAATTTCCGAATTAAAATACTTCCGAATCTACCGAATTAATCCGAAATAGCTGCCGTATCTCCGAATAAATCCGAATTAGCTCGGTAAAATTCGACATTTCCTATGGGGAAACACTAAGTCTGCACCTAACACCCTAACATGTACCCCGAGTCTCTAAACACCCCTAATCTAACACTTATTAACCCCTAATCTGCCGCCCCCGCTATCGCTGACACCTGCATTATCTTATTAACCCCCAATCTGCTGACCGGATATCGCCGCCACCTACATTATAGCTATTAACCCCTAATCTGCTGTCCCTAATATCGCCGACCCCTACATTATAGTTATTAACCCCTAATCTGCCCCCCCCAATGTCGCCGCAATCTAACTACAAGTATTAACCCCTAATCTGCCGACCGGATATCGCCGCCACCTACATTATAGCTATTAACCCCTAATCTGCTGTCCCTAACATCGCCGACCCCTACATTATAGTTATTAACCCCTAATCTGCCCCCCCAACGTCGCCGCAATCTAACTACAAGTATTAACCCCTAATCTGCCGAACGGATATCACCGCCACCTACATTATAGCTATTAACCCCTAATCTGCTGTCCCTAACATCACCGACCCCTACATTATAGTTATTAACCCCTAATCTGCCCCCCCAACGTCGCCACAATCTAACTACAAGTATTAACCCCTAATCTGCCGACCGGATATCGCCGCCACTATAGTAAATGTATTAACCCCTAAACCGCCGCACTCCCGCCTCGCAAACACTATAATACATTTTATTAACCCCTAATCTGCCCTCCCTAAAATAGCCGCCACCTACCTACAATTATTAACCCCTAATCTCCCGCCCCCAACGTCGCCGCTACTATAATAAGGTTATTAACCCCTAAACCTAAGTCTAACCCTAACACCCCCTAACTTAAATATAATTTAAATAAAACGAAATAAATTTACTATAGTTAAATAAATGAATCCTATTTAACACTAAATACTTACTTGTAAAATAAACCCTAATATAGCTGCAATATAACTAATAGTTACATTGTAGCTATCTTAGGGTTTATTTTTATTTTACAGGCAAGTATGTATTTATTTTAACTAGGTACAATAGTTATTAAATAGTTAATAACTATTTAATAACTACCTAGCTAAAATAAATACAAATTTACCTGTAAAATAAATCCTAACCTAAATTACAATTAAACCTAACACTACACTATCATTAAATAAATTAACTACAAGTACCTACAATTATCTACAATTAAATAAACTAAACTAAAGTACAAACCCCCCCCCCATTAAATTACAAAAAAACAAACAAACACTAAATTACAAAAAATAAAAAATATTACAAGAATTTTAAACTAATTACACCTAATCTAAGCCCCCTAATAAAATAACAAAGCCCCCCAAAATAAAAAAATGCCCTACCCTATACTAAATTACAAAAGTTAACAGCTCTATTACCTTACCAGCCCTTAAAAGGGCCTTTTGCAGAGCATGCCCCAAAGAAAACAGCTCTTTTGCCTGTAAAAAAAAAACACAATACCCCCCCCCACATTACAACCCACCACCCACATACCCCTACTCTAACCCAAACCCCCCTTAAATAAACCTAACACTACCCCCCTGAAAATCTCCCTACCTTGAGTCGTGTTCACCTAGCCGGGCCGAAGTCTTCATCCGATGGGGCAGAAGAGGACATCCAGACCAGCAATTTTAAACTAATTACAGCTAATCTAAGCCCCCTAATAAAATAACAAAGCCCTCCAAAATAAAAAAATGCCCTACCATATATTAAATTACAAAAGTTAACAGCTCTATTACCTTACCAGCCCTTAAAAGGGCCTTTTGCGGGGCATGCCCCAAAGAAAACAGCTCTTTTGCCTGTAAAAAACCACACAATACCCCCCCCCCACATTACAACCCACCACCCACATATCCCTACTTTAACCCACACCCCCCTTAAATAAACCTAACACTACCCCCCTGAAGATCTCCCTACCTTGAGTCGTGTTCACCCAGCCGGGCCGAAGTCTTCATCCGATGGGGCAGAAGAGGACATCCAGACCGGCAATTTTAAACTAATTACAGCTAATCTAAGCCCCCTAATAAAATAACAAAGCCCCCCAAAATAAAAAAATGCCCTACCCTATACTAAATTACAAAAGTTAACAGCTCTATTACCTTACCACCCCTTAAAAGGGCCTTTTGCGGGACATGCCCCAAAGAAAACAGCTCTTTTGCCTGTAAAAAAACCCACCACCCCCCAACATTACAACCCACCACCCACATACCCCTACTCTAACCCAAACCCCCCTTAAATAAACCTAACACTACCCCCTGAAGATCTCCCTACCTTGTGTCGTGTTCACCCAGCCGGGCCGAAGTCTTCATCCGATGGGGCAGAAGAGGACATCCAGACCGGCAGAAGTCTTCATCCAAGCGGGGCAAGAAGAGGTCTTCCATCCATCAGAAAAAACTAATTACACCTAATCTAAGTCCCCTACTAGCTATTAATATAGCTACAATATAACTAATAGTTACATTGTAGCTATTTTAGGATTTATATTTATTTTACAGGCAACTTTGTATTTATTTTAACTAGGTACAATAGTTATTAAATAGTTAATAACTATTTAATAACTACCTAGCTAAAATAAATACAAATTTACCTGTAAAATAAATCCTAACCTAAGTTACAATTACACCTAACACTACACTATCATTAAATTAATTAAATAAATGAATCCTATTTAAAACTAAATACTTACCTGTAAAATAAACCCTAATATAGCTGCAATATAACTAATAGTTACATTGTAGCTATTTTATGATTTATATTTATTTTACAGGCAACTTTGTATTTATTTTAACTAGGTACAATAGCTATTAAATAGTTATTGACTATTTAATAGCTACCTAGTTAAAATAATTACAAAATTACCTGTAAAATAAATACTAACCTAAGTTACAATTAAACCTAACACTACACTATCATTAAATAAATTAACTACAAGTACCTACAATTAAATACAATTAAACAAACTAAACTAAAGTACAAAAACCCCCCCACTAAATTACAAAAAATAAAAAAAATTACAAGAATTTTAAACTAATTACACCTAATCTAAGCCCCCTAATAAAATAACAAAGCCCCCCAAAATAAAAAAATGCCCTACCCTATACTAAATAACAAAAGTTAACAGCTCTATTGCCTTACCAGCCCTTAAAAGGGCCTTTTGCGGGGCATGCCCCAAAGAAAACAGCTCTTTTGCCTGTAAAAAAAAACACAATCCCCCCCCCACATTACAACCCAACACCCACATACCCTTACTCTAACCCAAACCCCCCTTAAATAAACCTAACACTACCCCCCTGAAGATCTCCCTACCTTGAGTCGTGTTCACCCAGCCGGGCCAAAGTCTTCATCCGATGGGGAAGCCAATAGAATGATCGGAACAGCCAATAGAATGCGAGGTCAATCTGATTGGCTGATTGGATCAGCCAATCGGATTGAAATTGAATCAACCAATCAGATTTTTCCTATTGGCTGATAGAATCCTATCAGCCAATCGGAAATTCAAGGGACGCCATCTTGGATGACGTCACTTAAAGGTACAGTCATTTAGTCATCAGATCAAGAAAGAAGAGGATGCTCCGCGTCGGATGTCTTCAGGATGCTGCCACTCCGCTCCGGATGGATGAACATAGAAGATGCCGCCTGGATCAAGATTTCTGATGGATGGAAGACCTCTTCTTGCCCCGCTTGGATGAAGACTTCTGCCGGTCTGGATGTCCTCTTCTGCCCCATCGGATGAAGACTTCGGCCCGGCTGGGTGAACACGACTCAAGGTAGGGAGATCTTCAGGGGTGTAGTGTTAGGTTTATTTAAGGGGGGTTTGGGTTAGAGTAGGGGTATGTGGGTGGTGGGTTGTAATGTGGGGGGGTATTGTGTGGTTTTTTTACAGGCAAAAGAGCTGTTTTCTTTGGGGCATGCCCCCGCAAAAGGCCTTTTTAAGGGCTGGTAAGGTAATAGAGCTGTTAACTTTTGTAATTTAGTATAGAGTAGGGTATTTTTTTATTTTGGGGGGCTTTGTTATTTTATTAGGGGGCTTAGATTAGGTGTAATTAGTTTAAAATTCTTGTAATATTTTTTTTATTTTTTGTAATTTAGTGTTTGTTTTTTTGTACTTTAGTTTAGTTTATTTAATTGTATTTAATTGTAGGTACTTGTAGTTAATTTATTTAATGATAGTGTAGTGTTAGGTTTAATTGTAACTTAGGTTAGGATTTATTTTACAGGTAATTTTGTAATTATTTTAACTAGGTAGCTATTAAACAGTAAATATCTATTTAATAGCTATTTTACCTAGTTAAAATAAATACAAAGTTGCCTGTAAAATAAATATAAATCCTAAAAAAGCTACAATGTAACTATTAGTTATATTGTAGCTATATTAGGGTTTATTTTACAGGTAAGTATTTAGTTTTAAATAGGATTTATTTATTTAATTAATTTAATGATAGTGTAGTGTTAGGTATAATTGTAACTTAGGTTAGGATTTATTTTACAGGTAAATTTGTATTTATTTTAGCTAGGTAGTTATTAAATAGTTATTAACTATTTAATAGCTATTGTACCTAGTTAAAATAAATGCAAAGTTGGCTGTAAAATAAATATAAATCCTAAAATAGCTACAATGTAACTATTAGTTATATTGTAGCTATATTAATAGCTAGTAGGGGGCTTAGATTAGGTGTAATTAGTTTAAAATTCTTGTAATATTTTATTATTTTTGGTAATTTAGTGTTTGTTTGTTTTTTGGTACTTTTCTGATGGATGGAAGACCTCTTCTTGCCCCGCTTGGATGAAGACTTCTGCCGGTCTGGATGTCCTCTTCTGCCCCATCGGATGAAGACTTTGGCCCGGCTGGGTGAACACAACTCAAGGTATGGAGATCTTCAGGGGGGTTGTGTTAGGTTTATTTAAGGGGGGTTTGGGTTAGAGTAGGGGTATGTGGGTGGTGGGTTGTAATGTTGGGGGTGGTGGGGGGTTTTTACAAGCAAAAGAGCTGTTTTCTTTGGGGCATGCCCCGCAAAAGGCCCTTTTAAGGGCTGGTAAGGTAATAGAGCTGTTAAATTTTGTAATTTAGTATAGGGTAGGGCATTTTTTTATTTTGGGGGGCTTTGTTATTTTATTAGGGGGCTTAGATTAGCTGTAATTAGTTTAAAATTGCCGGTCTGGATGTCCTCTTCTGCCCCATCGGATGAAGACTTCGGCCCGGCTGGGTGAACCCGACTCAAGGTAGGGAGATCTTCAGGGGGGTAGTGTTAGGTTTATTTAAGGGGGGTTTGGGTTAGAGTAGGGGTATGTGGGTGGTGGGTTGTAATGTTGGGGGGTGGTATTGTGTTTTTTTTTACAGGCAAAAGAGCTGTTTTCTTTGGGAAATGCCCCGCAAAAGGCCCTTTTAAGGGCTGGCAAGGTAATAGAGCTGTTAACTTTTGTAATTTAGTATAGGGTAGAGCATTTTTTTATTTTGGGGGGCTTTGTTATTTTATTAGGGGGCTTAGATTACGTGTAATTAGTTTAAAATTCTTGTAATATTTTTTTATTTTTTGTAATTTAGTGTTTGTTTTTTTGTAATTTAGTGGGGGTTTTTTTGTACTTTAGTTTAGTTTATTTAATTGTAGATAATTGTAGGTACTTGTAGTCAATTTATTTAATTATAGTGTAGTGTTAGGTTTAATTGTAACTTAGGTTAGGATTTATTTTACAGGTAATTTTGTAATTATTTTAACTAGGTAGCTATTAAACAGTAAATATCTATTTAATAGCTATTGTACCTAGTTAAAATAAATACAAAGTTGCCTGTAAAATAAATATAAATCCTAAAATAGCTACAATGTAACTATTAGTTATATTGTAGCTATATTAGGGTTTATTTTACAGGTAAATATTTCGTTTTAAATAGGATTCATTTATTTAATTAATTTAATGATAGTGTAGTGTTAGGTGTAATTGTAACTTAGGTTCGGATTTATTTTACAGGTAAATTTGTATTTATTTTAGCTAGGTAGTTATTAAATAGTTATTAACTATTTAATAACTATTGTACCTAGTTAAAATAAATACAAAGTTGCCTGTAAAATAAATATAAATCCTAAAATAGCTAGAATGTAACTATTTGTTTTATTGTAGCTAGCTTAGGGTTTATTTTACAGGTAAGTATTTAGTTTTAAATAGGATTCATTTATTTAACTATATTAAATTTATTTAGTTTTATTTAAATTAATATTTAAGTTAGGGGGTGTTAGGGTTAGACTTAGGTTTAGGGGTTAATAACCTTATTATAGTAGCGGCGATGTTGGGGGCGGGAGATTAGGGGTTAATAATTGTAGGTAGGTGGCGGCCATGTTAGGGAGGGCAGATTAGGGGTTACTAAAATGTATTATAGTGTTTGCGAGGCGGGAGTGCGGCGGTTTAGGGGTTAATACATTTATTATAGTGACGGCGATATCCGGTCGGCAGATTAGGGGTTAATACTTGTAGTTAGATTGCGGTGATGTTGGGGGGCAGATTAGGGGTTAATAACTATAATGTAGGGGTCGGCGATGTTAGGGACAGCAGATTAGGGGTTAATAGCTATAATGTAGGTGGCGGCGATATCCGGTCGGCAGATTAGGGGTTAATACTTGTAGATTGCGGCGACGTTGGGGGGACAGATTAGGGGTTAATAACTATAATGTAGGGGTCGGCGATGTTAGGGACAGCAGATTAGGGGTTAATAGCTATAATGTAGGTGGCGGCGATATCCGGTCGGCAGATTAGGGGTTAATACTTGTAGTTAGATTGCGGCGACGTTGGGGGGGCAGATTAGGGGTTAATAACTATAATGTAGGGGTCGGCGATGTTAGGGACAGCAGATTAGGGGTTAATAGCTATAATGTAGGTGGCGGCGATATCCGGTCGGCAGATTAGGGGTTAATACTTGTAGTTAGATTGCGGCGACTTTGGGGGGGCAGATTAGGGGTTAATAACTATAATGTAGTGGTCGGCGATGTTAGGGACAGCAGATTAGGGGTTCATAGGGATAATGTAGGTTGCCGCGATATCCGGTCGGCAGATTAGGGGTTCAATAATGTTATTATAGGGTTTGCGATGTGGGGGAGCCTCGGTTTAGTGGTTCATAGGTAGTTTATGGGTGTTAGTGACTTAGTGTACTAAATGGGTGTTAGTGTACTAAAACATACCGAATTTCGGAACCGAATAGAACCGAATTCAGACGAATTTATTAGAATCCGAATAAATCCGAAGCTAATTTATTCGAATCCGAATAAATCCGAAACGAATTCATTCAAATTTTGCCGAATTCGATTCGATCCGAACCGAAATTCGAAAAGTCCGAATTGATCCAAACCGAAAATGGAATATTACTAATGGAAATACTATCTGCATTAGCAAGTTTATCATGACATTCATCACAAACTACAGCCGGAGGAACAGTTACCACAAGTTTACAACAAATGCACTTAACTTTGGTAGAACCAGCATCAGGCAGCGTCTTTCCAGAAGTAGATTCTGATCCAGGGTCAAGTTGAGACATCTTGCAATATGTAATAGAAAAAACAACATATAAAGCAAAATTATCAAATTCCTTAAATGACAGTTTCAGGAATGTGAAAAAATGCCAAAGAACAAGCCTCTAGCATCCAGAAGCATTGAAAAATGAGACTGAAATAATGTGAAAAAAAGGTGGAGACAAGACGCTCACATCATTGGCGCTAAGTACAACGCCTATATTTTTTGGCGCTAAGTATGACACCACATCCGGTGACGCCGAAAAAAATAACGCCCACATATATGCCGCAAAAAAAAACGTCTGAACACAAAAAACGTCAAAAAAATGACGTAACCACGAACAACTTCCGGCGTCAATTAGGGCGCCGGAAATGACAAAATTTTGCGCCAAAAAAGTCCGCGCCAAAAATGACGCAATAAATTGAAGCATTTTCAGCCCCCGCGAGCCTAAAGGCCCACAGGGAAAAAAGTAAATTGAAAAACTTTTAAGGTAAGAAAAAAATAATCATTCATATGCATTATCCCAAATAATGAAACTGACTGTCTGAAATAAGGAATACTGATTACCCTGAATCATGGCAAATATAAGCTTAAACACATATATTTAGAACTTTACATATAAAGTGCCCAACCATAGCTTAAGAGTGTCATAATAAAATAAGACTTACTTACCCCAAGACACTCATCTACATATAGTAGATAGCCAAACCAGTACTGAAACGAGAATCAGTAGAGGTAATGGTATATTTAGAGTATATTGTCGATCTGAAAAGGGAGGTAGGAGAAGAAATCTCTACGACCGATAACAGAGAACCTATGAAATAGATCCCGTAGAAGGAGACCATGGTATTCAAATAGGCAATACTCTCTTCACATCCCTCTGACATTCACTGCACTCTGAGAGGAAAACCAGGCTCCAGCCTGCTGCGAAGCGCATATCAACGAAGACTCTAGCACAAACTTACTTCACCACCTCCACGGGAGGCAAAGTTTGTAAAACTGAATTGTGGGTGTGGTGAGGGGTGTATTTATAGGCATTTTAAGGTTTGGGAAACTTTGCCCCTCCTGGTAGGAATGTATATCCCATACGTCACTAGCTCATGGACTCTTGCTAATTACATGAAAGAAATATAGATACAGTAGTAAGAAATGTTATAATATCAGTTTCGGAATATATCTAGGGAGAGAGAGAGCGCTGAAACAATTCACCTCAAAGTATACAGGTTGATATCAAAAAATCCCCAGATAAAATTGATGATTGAAATCTATGTAAATAGTCTTCCTGCGCTAAAGGCCAGATTATGTGGACCTAAAGCTAAAACATTTGAGGTGACACTGAATAGATGGAAATGATCACTCAGGACATAAAATATGTTAAATATGAGCTAATATTTATTATTAATAAAAGAGATGATTAAAATATTTTCTTTGAAAATTTATTAGTAAAATAATTTTTTTAAATTTTTTAAAAAAAAATGATTAAAAATAGAATTTAATTGAATTTTGTATTAAAAAGCTGATATAATAATGTTTTTCAGCAAAAATAACAGAGGCAAAAAAGATGAAAAGAAAAGATATAAGTGAGGTGAGTGTACTGAGCAGAGGATATAGTTAGTATACACAGCACATTTAGTTAGTATGTTAGTATAGTTAGTGAGGTTATTCAAACAACAGATGCGGTTAATATACAGCAAGTGTAATGAGTGCAGTGGATTTGATTGAGGTTAAAGTGTAAACTAAAAATGGGTCAGCTAAAGGTGTATAAGCTCAAGTGGTGTGTGCTAAAAGTGGTGTGTGCTAAAAATGTATTATAAATTAAAATTATGTCAACTAAACAGCTATAAAATAAATATACCTAAATTCATCAAGTGGACAGTTGTGCAAAAAAGCAATGTAAATGAAACTTAGCTAAAAAATAAAGTTAAATATTAAAGTTAAATAGAGCTAGGTTAATAAGGCAAAGTTAGTACAACTAAAACAGCGTAACTAAAATTTGGTATTAAAAATTGCCATTTCAAACACAATTGTGATAGAACTGTAAAATGAAAGTTCTTTTCTGTGCACAGATAAAGAGTTTTGGCATATGCAAAATGTTGGGCAAGTGAAATTTTCAGTGCCGTCTCCTTTTTATGTTAAAAGTACCTTGTAAGATCAGACTCACAGTCTTTTTTGTAATTCAATCCTATGGTAAAATCAAATGAAATAATCCAAAGTTCAGGTAATACCAGGTTACCTTAAGCTGCTTTTATTCAAGGAAGCATCTGTCAGGTTGTTAATATAGTACCTTGTTTCTTTCCTTGTCCTTTGTGGTAAAGCCAGGTTACCACTATGAATTTCAAGCCGCATACAGGGCTGGTGTGACGTTAATGTGGTGCTTCCGCGTCTGGAAGCAGAGTAGTTCTCGTCTGGTCTTTTTCTTGATGATGGTAGTCTGACGTCACAGACTACGGTGGCTCAAATTGGCCAAAAAGAAGTAACGCGTTTCGGTCGTGGACCTTTCTCAAACTTCTGATTTGCTCCGTGTTCGTCTTGGTCTTTATATAGCAGAGCTTGTAACTTGACGTATGTAAGCACCTCCTTATTTGTTGTCAAAGGGCTAACATATTTTTCTGCAAACAGTTCTTTCTATGCATTCCAATCTGGACTGATTGGAATGCAAAGCCAAGCAAGCTGAAATTAATCAGTTTAACCAGACCTAAGCTTTCAAGCAGATTCCAAAGGAACAAGATCTTCCTGTCTATAAATCAGTCCAGATTGGAATGCATAGAAAGAACTGTTTGCAGAAAAATATGTTAGCCCTTTGACAACAAATAAGGAGGTGCTTACATACGTCAAGTTACAAGCTCTGCTATATAAAGACCAAGACGAACACGGAGCAAATCAGAAGTTTGAGAAAGGTCCACGACCGAAACGCGTTACTTCTTTTTGGCCAATTTGAGCCACCGTAGTCTGTGACGTCAGACTACCATCATCAAGAAAAAGACCAGACGAGAACTACTCTGCTTCCAGACGCGGAAGCACCACATTAACGTCACACCAGCCCTGTATGCGGCTTGAAATTCATAGTGGTAACCTGGCTTTACCACAAAGGACAAGGAAAGAAACAAGGTACTATATTAACAACCTGACAGATGCTTCCTTGAATAAAAGCAGCTTAAGGTAACCTGGTATTACCTGAACTTTGGATTATTTCATTTGATTTTACCATAGGATTGAATTACAAAAAAGACTGTGAGTCTGATCTTACAAGGTACTTTTAACATAAAAAGGAGACGGCACTGAAAATTTCACTTGCCCAACATTTTGCATATGCCAAAACTCTTTATCTGTGCACAGAAAAGAACTTTCATTTTACAGTTCTATCACAATTGTGTTTGAAATGGCAATTTTTAATACCAAATTTTAGTTACGCTGTTTTAGTTGTACTAACTTTGCCTTATTAACCTAGCTCTATTTAACTTTAATATTTAACTTTATTTTTTAGCTAAGTTTCATTTACATTGCTTTTTTGCACAACTGTCCACTTGATGAATTTAGGTATATTTATTTTATAGCTGTTTAGTTGACATAATTTTAATTTATAATACATTTTTAGCACACACCACTTTTAGCACACACCACTTGAGCTTATACACCTTTAGCTGACCCATTTTTAGTTTACACTTTAACCTCAATCAAATCCACTGCACTCATTACACTTGCTGTATATTAACCGCATCTGTTGTTTGAATAACCTCACTAACTATACTAACATACTAACTAAATGTGCTGTGTATACTAACTATATCCTCTGCTCAGTACACTCACCTCACTTATATCTTTTCTTTTCATCTTTTTTGCCTCTGTTATTTTTGCTGAAAAACATTATTATATCAGCTTTTTAATACAAAATTCAATTAAATTCTATTTTTAATCAATTTTTTTTTAAAAATTTAAAAAAATTATTTTACTAATAAATTTTCAAAGAAAATATTTTAATCATCTCTTTTATTAATAATAAATATTAGCTCATATTTAACATATTTTATGTCCTGAGTGATCATTTCCATCTATTCAGTGTCACCTCAAATGTTTTAGCTTTAGGTCCACATAATCTGGCCTTTAGCGCAGGAAGACTATTTACATGGATTATAATATCAGTTTCACCTGATAGCAAAAAGCTTACTTCTAGCGCAGTTAACACTCGAGCGGGAGCGTTAAATAATGCTCCACTTGTAATCTGGCCGATAATGAAACTGACAATAAAATAATAAAGTACTAAATAACCTTTTTCAAAGTCTAATCAATAATTGAAGATTTTTATTGCCTTTCCTATATGTTTACCATTACAAGATTATCTTATGCACAAGAGATTTTATGCATCAAGTAAAAAATGAATTAACTCCTCTGCGAAAAGTGAGATTACTGAGAATCCTGGCTAAAGAGAAAGAAAATGTAAATAAATAAATAAAAAAGGGAAGGACAATTATTTTCACTTTGCTTTTTCATCCTTCAAGAAGAGGGTACTCTCCCATCTCTCAAACTCGCCTGTTCAGGGTCATTGACAAGAGCGGGGTTGACACTGCACAAGCCCAATGCTTCTGCAATAGTATATGCAGGCAAGGGGTGTGCATTGTCCTCTGCCGTTTGCTGATAAGACAGACAGGTTCCAAAGCAAGGAACCTTATCTGCCCACAGAGTAGAGCATGGGGCCAAAGTATAAAAGGCTATTGGGTAATAAAAAATCCAATGTACTTCTATTATCAAATTTGCTTTCTTCTCATGGTTTCCTTTCTTAAAGTGTAAACTTCTGTAGGTTTAGAAGCAGCAATGCACTACTGTGAGCAACCTGAACAAATCAGGTAAGTCAATAACAAGAGTCATATACTGTATGTGCAGCCACTAATTGCCAGCTAGCTCCCAGTAGTGTATTGATGCTCCTGAGCTTGGTTTCAACAAAGGATACCAATAAAACAAAGCAAGTTTGAAAGTGAATTGCAAAATTGTTTAAAATGTCATGTTCTGTATGATTCATGAAATGTTCATATTGATTTTTGCTGTCCTTTTAACAGTGACCAGAGTATATATAGAAACACCTCCATAGGATCTGTTCATGAAAATGACTCACCTGCTATACAGGGTTCACTTCACTTTAACATCATGAACCTGCCCCTTAGTTAGAATTCACTACCAGTAAAAACGCTTGCTCACCATGAGCTACTGAAGGTGACGCATCACTCTATGAGTTACATGGAAGTACTAGTCCAAAGAAGACTGCTGTGAACCTGTAAGGAGCTGCACTGTGTCATTCTCAGGCATAGGCACAGACCAGGGCTGTGACGGACATTTTCAAAAGTACAAACCTTAGTGAAGGACACCAAGGTACATTTCAAATTAGAAACATAAAAAACACTCACTTTACCGAGAGATGCATGGTGGAATGGCCATCCAGCAGATGTGGTAGAGACAGTGAAGGAGTTTATATATGCATGGGATAGGCATAAGGCTATGCTAGATATAAGGTAAGGCCAGGAACTAATGAAAGTATTCAGAAAATTGGGCAGACTAGATGGGCCGAATGGTTCCCATCTGCTGACACATTCTATGTCAGGAGAGCGGCAGTACAGACACCAATTAGTCAGAGCAGTTTATTTATAATCCCTCCCTTATTGGATATCCCCCCTGCAGCATAGCAATGCTCCATACAGCATGGGCAGCACTTTTCATGTACTCCCATCAGCACCCAGAAATAAAATATGTATCTGTTGTGAAGCAGGACTGAATTCCAACTGAGTACAAGCAGGACAGAATTGTTACCAGCTCTCCTAGATCTATTCCCTGCAGAGAGCCTGTTTTAACCCCTCACTCTCCCCTGCGTGGTCTCAGCATGCAGACCCCCTGGCTGCTAACATATTCACTGGGGGTCCCAGTGCAAACAGAACAGCAGGCTCTTTAAATTGGCTGCTCTGACTCCAATCCTTCTCAGATAGTATCATGTGTCCCAGCAGCAGGAGACTCCAGGAGGTTCCTGCTGCTGGGACACAGGATTGGGGGGAGTCTGGGACCCCTTTTTAAATAGAATCCTGGATGCTCCTGCTGCTAGTACATATGATACTGTCTGAGAATAATTGGAGACAGAGCAGCCAATTTAAAGAGGCTGCTGGGGGGCTCTGCAACTCCTGATCAAACCCACCCACCTTGATGTTAATTGAATGATCATCATGGTTGGTTACTTACTTGGTTAGGTAAGGTTTTTCAGAGTAGACAGCGGTTTTCTACACACAGGCACCAGCACCAACGCTGACGCACAGATCAAGGAATGAGGGCGGGTCATGACTCATGGGTGGTTGACACAGGCTGCACTACAGGCAGCTTGCTTCTTCCCTCTCTTTCACTCACTTTTTCGCTACTGAGTGGCATCACGCGGGCACGGCCCCAATCCTGCGAAATGTGGCACCGCGTGCATCAAGGCGAAGAGTCAGGAACAGCATTAATCTGTCTTACCTCTCCCTCCCCACCACAAACTGTGTTGCGGACACTGCAAGGGCCAGTCACGGACACCAGTGTCCGTGTATGGACACCTTGCCTATCCCTCATTCTGCTGTAACTAGCAAGTGATTTAACAAGAAAATATAACGGACAACTATTCTAAATAAAACTTAGCTTTCATTTATGTCCATAACAAGAGCTAAGTTTTATTTAAAACGACTATTCACTATCTTGCCTTTATGCATCAACAAATATTCATTATTTTCATTGCAGAATGACTCACAATAAATCTACATTTCTCTGTAAAATAAGCATAAGGTAGATTTAATACAAATACTGTTAAAAAAATGCAGCAACATTATTAAATCAACCTGTTCTGTTCTTTTCCTTTCATGCTACACTTAATTCTGCTTTTGCTACGATGTTAACAGCTACTTGGTAGCCCCATCTTTATACTTTGAGGAAGAAAATTAATATTGTAAGAAACTTTAACAGACTTTAGGCTGATCTTTGTGCAGTGAGGTGAAAAATTTAGACATGGCATCTTATACAAAAGTAGGCTGCTCTAAATTAGCAAGAAATACAAAGCAATTGTATATACCAATGTATGTGGGGAAACCTGCTACATAAATCATATCCCTCTTCCTGTGTAGCAGTAAGGATTATGCATATACAATTATAGGTAGCATTATGGTCCATTAACTCTATTTACTGTGCTATATACCTATTATGAGCAAAAAAAGATGCAAACCAAGGCTAATATAGCAAACAAATTCAATTCTCATCTCTCTTTATCAGCAGCTGTAGAAAACTACATCCCCTAAGTCATAATGAAAAAAATAATAAAAGCACCAAAACAAGGGTGCTTAATTCCCCTTGAGAAAGCATCAGCAATTAAACTGCTGACTCCAGTAGGCCTTGATGAAAGAAATATTAAAACTCAGACCCTGTAAAACTAAGCAGTAAGAGATGTACTGAACTAACAATGGGGTTGATCAAAATTCTGTAGGAAAAAATATCCAGTAATTTTTCTCCTAAATTTACCATTAAAGTTGATTGGGATTTTTGTAAATAAATCACTTGATAAGCTTTTCTAAAGGATTGTGATCAACTCCAATATCAGACCAAAAAATGAAAGACCTGTTCTGTAGACCGGTCCATGGTACAACTGAAACTACTATGGGGAAGAGCTCAAGCAAAGTAAGATTTGAAACCTGCAGAGATCTAATCCAAAGGCCATCACTCTCCATTAAAATAAGCCCCATAAGCCCGTAGCTCTTATAAAGAAATGTAAAGTCTGATTAGAATCTGCTTCAGGAAACCTTCTTCTCACTTAATTGATTTTATTATATAAAAAACACAACCAAACGTGTATATTTTAGCACATTGCTTTAGTCACCATGATTTTAGCATGAAGAAAAGTAAGGCCCTTCAAAGCAATTCCCATGTTTATTTGAAATACTCAACCCTTAAGTGTTACTCAGGTGATGAAGTTCAGGACACCCAAAGACTGAAACTTTTTAATCAAACAAACTCCATGGGCTCCTTTTATGAAGCAACGGATGCTGCTTTGGAGTTCCATCATTTCAGACTCGCCTGAAACGGAAGTTAAGAAGCAGCGGTCATATGACCGATCCTCCTTAACCTGTCTGCCATCTTAACCTGTCTGCCATCTTTTAGGTGGGGGATTAACCCTTTGAGTGCTAAGCACTTTCCCAACTAGGTGCTAAGGTTTTTTAAAGGATTTTTTATTTTATACATTTAAAAATATATATTTTTTAACTTTTTTTTTTATATTTCAGATCCCCAAGACTTACACTGTTGGAAAGGTTAGGCGATTACCTTTCCAACAGTGGGTCTTGGGGGTCTGTAGCTGCTTAGATGCCTGAGATACAGCATGCCCCCTGCTCCTATATTTAACATTGTTAATGTTAAATAAAGTTGCGTGGTGACGTCATCACGTCATTGAGTGTGACGTGACTGCGCGTAATGTGAATCCCCGGCAATGCCTGTCTTTATGCAGGCCTGATTGCCGGGGTAGGAGCCGGTGGGAGCCCCCAGATCTCCCTCAAAGTGGGAGAGTGCTAGTGACGGCTCTGAGCCGTCTTGAGCACCTGACTGAGACAATTTGTGATGAGCCGTCATTAACACTCAAGGGGTTAAAATCATCCTGATCCAATACGATCAGGATGATTGACAGCCCTTGCTAGCGGGCGATTGGTCGCCAGTGAGCAGGGGGGGCATTGCACATGCATTTCACTATAAATGCTTGTGCAATGATAAATGCAGATAGTGTATGCTATACTATGTCTATAGAGCTGTCCCACGTCTTTGGAGATGGCAATCCCTACAAGCATTTGATTTGTTTTTACGTTCGTTTCATTGACGATTTGCTACTTGTATGGAAAGGGAATACATCACAGTTTACATCTTTCGTTGGGTATTTGAATTCCAATAAAATTGGAATCAAATTCACTTACAAATTAAGAGAATGTGAGATTAACTTCTTAGATATCACCATTAAAGGTACAGATGATGGAAAGGTCCTGACTGAGATTTATAGGAAGCCTATAGCCGGGAACACTCTGCTCCATGCGAGCAGTTGTCACCCTAAGCATGTACCCTATGCTGTGGCTAAAGGACAGTTTATTAGGGTTAAACGCAACTGTACACTACCTGATAAATACGTTGAACAATCACAGGACTTAACTAATAAATTAAAGAGCAGAGGCTATAGCTCCAATGTGATCAAAAAAGCCAGAAATCAGGTTAATGCGCTGGACAGGGTACAAATTTTGGATACAACTAAGAGCACAAATAACAAATCCGAGAGTCAACACAAAGGAGTGACCTTCGTCACAGAATATAGTCAGGAATATACTGAAATTTGTAAAATAGTGAAGAGGCATTTTTCTTTCCTTGCTGCAGATGACAAATTAGAAAATTGCATTTCCCAAGGACTACGGTGTTCCTATAGGAAAACAAGCACTCTAGGTAACCTATTGTCACCGTCAGTTCTACCAAAAACAAGTACACGACAGAGCTCCTGGCTTACACATAGAGGCATCTTCAAATGCCTCAATAAATGTAGGGTATGTGAATTTGTCCTCCCTTCGGACAGTATTATATCTGAGGTGACAGGTGAAAGGTTCCCTATCCAGACTTGTCTCAAGTGCACCTCCACATATGTTGTTTATGTCTTGAGTTGCACCCTCTGTCATTTACAGTATGTGGGGCTCACCACTGTTGAAGTAAAAGTCCGAATTCGCAATCATTTGTCCACAATACAAGCGGGCACGGCATCTACACCATTGGTGCAGCACTTTGCTAAAAGTCATCATAGCAGTGTTAATTCATTGAGATGGCAGGCCATTGAACGGGTTACTGAGGGGATAGAGATAGGCTGCTGCAGAAGAGGGAAATGTTCTGGATCTTCAGACTTCAGACTTCAGACTCGTGTACCTACTGGTTTGAACTCAGAATATGACCTAATTAATTTTTGGCAATGAATAAATGTGCAGTAGGACATTGTTCCCTCTTCTGCGGCGGCTACCTCTATATCCCTCCATTTATCCATTGTATCCAATCATTCACACATACATATAAAGTTTTTCCATTTCTATCTTCATGCTCATTTTTACTCACCATTATGGTGGGTATGGTGGGTATGGTGTCTATAAGATGCTATAACCCCCTTTTTTACATATTTGTACATATGTACTACCAATCTAGTTTAGTACGGAATATTTGCATTGTTCTAACATTTTGAACACATACTTTTATATGGGAATATGTAGCCACAGTACACCTTAGTGCCATGAGCAGTCTTTGTATATAGTTAGGTTTCCTCTCTTTAGATTTCTTTGCAGATGAAAAGGAAAAGAGGGATAAATAACATAAATAACATATATTTCTTGGCATTTAATTGCATTTTTTTATGTTATAGGTCTAGGTATAGCAAACAGTAGTACAACTGTTATTAATTTTGACTTTTTAGAAAAATTCAAGCAAATTTATAGATGCAATGTATTCTATCATACTCTTGTATTGTATTGTCAGTCTATCATGGTCTGTTTGTCACTAGACCGCAAAAGGTTTATACTATATATATTTTTCTTTTTTTTCCTGATGCTAGCCTCCTATTTCATATAACGCTTAAGTGAATATAGCTAACATGTATCTATACATCATTTTAGTATTTATAGATTCTGCAGAGTTAGTTTTGGTAACAGGCGCATTGTAATTTAAATTTCTAATTGAATTGCAGTATTTCACTGTTTAGGTACTCATAGAGTTAAATTGTATCACAATGTGTATTTGTGTTTTTACCCAATCAGGGTGATCCTGGCGCTTTTTAAGGTGCACAGGTGCATAGTCCAGTAGCTATGATTACGGTCCCTGGCCGAAACATGTTAGCGGACTTCATGTTGTGATCGTACCTGTGACGTTTCCTGGAGTGTTTTTATCCTTGTTAAAATAAAGACTTTTTGCTTTTAAAAACCGCTGCTAGCAACTTTTTCTTACCTTATGTTTATAGAATATATATATATATATATATATATATATATATATATATATATATATACTGTGTATATACATATATATTTTTAAAATTAAAAAGAACATTGAGAAGAACATTAGAATTTCTGAAAACTGTATATGTGTATATATATATATATATATAAATATATGTTTGTATATAAGTGCATATGTGTATTTATGTTTTTATATATGTATATATGTATGTATATGTGCACATACATATTTACACACACGCAAACATATTGCAGGGTCCATTACCTCCTATCACAACCCCACTAGGAGGCTGTGGTCTTTACAGGAAGGAGGAGGAGGAGGTCATCTTTTTATGTGAAGCTGCATTCAGTTTATTGCCCATGCTCAGTAGTGGACTTAAAAAACCCTTTTAAAACATTTTATCAATATTAAAGTTACATATTTTTTTATTAATAAATGTATTTAAATGTGTAATACTTTAAAGGGACGTGAAACACAATTTTTTTTATAAGATATCGCAATAATAAGTTGGGTCATCGGAGTGTTAGCTAACTCAAGATATACCGAACATCTCCTGATTACAGTCTTCCTTTTTCCTGCCTCAAGACGGAACTTACATTACAAGAGGGATAGACTAGAAGGGGGGAGCGACAAGTGCGGCATTCCCCATATGTGGTTTGTTCCCTCTATCTAGGCTGGAGAAGGTGTGTAACTGAGAGGTGAAGCAGCACACACAAGGGTCTGATTATCGGCCCAGGAGTAAACGGTGTGAAAGGCGCCATTACTGTGTGACGTCACGAGAAGGAGGCCTACTAGAAAATTCCGGGCACTGAAGAAAGCCGCTACACACGGATCCGGATTGCTGTTTGGTCTGATAGGAGTCTGGAAATATTCCCGCACTGACCCGCAACTAAGCAGACACAGTACAGCCCTCCACTGCTACAGATCCGTCAGACTGGATGCCCACAAGAGAACTTACACCATTCTGACAGGCAACTTGCTCTGGAGGGTCGGGGCTCCAATCCAGAGCTCAATTTGACTGCAGGGGCGAGTAGAGAAACAGCAGGTGGGCTAGGGCTAGCTGAGATACACTAAGCTGAACAAGCTACATAGGGAGTTAAAGGTGAGCAAACCATGGAGCACTTTAAACGCCGGAGGGGGACAGCACTTAGCAAGAAACTGCTATACCAGCACCTTTAACCAGCACCTATAAGTAGTACATATACTTTTGCCTCATATTGAGAACAGGCAGTACACCAGTGGTGCTAAGAGGCGCCCTCCCCAGTCTTACCCAACCTCCCTTGCTTGCACCAGCTTCCCTAGCAGAATTGAACCACCAGTATCCTTAAGATACCTCAAGCACAGCTGCATACCCCTGTGATTTAAGTAGGTGGTGTCTCCTCTCCTCCCTGAAAGGGAGCAGTGAATACTTTGGGAACTACTACTGATACTGGTGGGAGATCATTTCTAACAGTATACTGTCTTACTTACACTTACAAATGTTTTAAATATCCCTAAGTCCTGAGCAGACGCACATCAGTGACCAAGCAGCGTTTTCACAAGGGTGAGAGACACCTCTTTAGATCCGATTTACTCCTTCTCCCATTGATCTTCTCAGCAGAGACTAGTACCAATTGTGTCTTTAAAATATCCTGCACCTAGTCAAGCATAACTGCACCCCTTGTTTCTTGTCTCTTTGGTGGATAGTGCTCCCTCTCCTCCCTTTCCTGCTAGGCATCTGCTAGTGGGTCATATCCTCTCATCCTTTTTCCCACATCATCCTGAAGTGACAAACTCCCCAGGAGAGGGAATTGTAACAAGAGCATTCACTGGTGGAGGAGTAGAGAAGAAACAGTAACAAATATATTGAGATACCTCAAAAGACAGAAAACACTATATTAGACATAAAATTCATCTGGGAGAACTCCATTCTCGACCCACTTTAAGGGAAGGGGAAAACACATAGTTCGCTTATCACATAAAGGTCAAGGATCCCATAAGCTCTCATACAAAACCAGTGATGCATAATCCCCCAGGGGTTCTCTTTGTTTGTTCAGCTATTAAGGTTGGAAACATGTTAAATTTGTATTTAAATGGAGACTCGTTTAAAGGAGACAGTTTAGAGGATGGACACTTGCTTTCGACATTACCGCAAATTTTTATGTTGAAACAGTTGAGTACGTGTATAAATCTATTCAGTTTTATTTGTTAGAAAAATACATCTGTAAAAGTACGATTAGAACAGATAACTAACAAATTCTGTAACATGAAAAACTTTCAATAAAGAGATGTTTAATAAATAAACTATATATATATATATATTGAGGCAGCGGAGAGTTGTACAGATATGTGATAAGCTTACTCTAAGGCCATTCAGTTCTATGTTCTTCTAAGCTCTTTTTTACACTAGATCCTCCTCTCGAACAGCTTAAAGTGTCCTGTTCTCCGCCCTCCTTGGAGTGGATAGCATTAAACAGGCACTATATTACGGTAGCCCTTAAGTGGTACTGGACATTAGTGCTACCCTGGGCCTTTGCCCAGAGATTCAGAACTCCGGTTGCAATAACATATACGTTACCATGTCACAGCAAGCAAGGAAGAAGCAGAAAGGCAGCTTTGGAGCTAAGAAGACTGTGATTGACCATTTTCAGCCTCATAGAGACCATGATAATACAATGTCTGATGATGAGCAGTCTTTTCCTCCAGATCTATCTGATGATCACTTAGAAAGTAGATTCTCAAACTCAGCTACCCTGGGAGGGGCCAAGGTAAGGCCTCCACCTTACCTCTTAAATCCATACAACGCATGTGTGAAAATCAAAACCAGACTCTTACAAGGTGCTTTGATAAGTTGGAGAGGTCCAAAATTAGCAGACCTGGAGGACCACTTCAGGTAAAACAATGTGAGACTTACGGGGATCCCTGAGTCGGTACCCCCACAAGAGCTGGAAGCATATGCTTTACTCTTGTTTCAGTCAATAGTGGGCCCTGCTGCTATTGAAACTGTGAGGATAGACCGGATCCATATTTACATTACTATTCATATAAGGAGAAATTAATGAGGGCAATGCTACACTCTCCACAGTTGAATGGACAGTTCAGAGATGTCTCCCTATTCCCAAACCTCTCTTCTAACACCTTGTTACAGAGACAAAGTTTTTTGGATGTCACCAGAGCCCTGACAAATCACCAGATTACGTATCGATGGGGGTTTCCAACCAAGCTAAATATTACCAAAGATGGAGCACAACATACCATCTTAACCCCCCGACAGGGACAGGAGCTCCTGAAAACATGACATCTTGACCAGCAGGACTGTGAGCCCCCTGACTCACCATGGAGACTTATTAATGGCCCAGACAACCCTAACCACCCACATAGGGGAAATCCTGGCCTACGGGCAAATGCTCCAGATTGGAATCCTGCTGACCCACATTCTAACACCTGAGTTGGATAGACATTTGGATGGTGAATGCCATCTGGTACACCAAAAGGTTTTTGGGTCTGTTGTGGTCCATGGGCTGGACGTCCCAAGACTGAACACTTATTATAAGTCTTTCTTATAAATTTCACATAAATTTCAAGAAAAAAACTTAAATGATAAGCAGAAGAATCAAACTAAGACAGCTGCCTGAAGAACTTTTCTACCAAAGACTGCTCAGAAGAAGCAAATACATCAAAATTGTAAAATGTAGTAAATGTATGCAGAGAAGACCAATTTGCTGCTTTGCAAATCTGATCAACTGAAGCTTCATTCTTAAAAACCCAAGAAGTGGCAACTGATCTAGTAGAATGAACTGTAATTCTCTGAGGCGGAGCCTGTCCCCCCTCTAAATAAGCCTTGTGAATCAAAAGCTTTAACCAAGATGCCAAAGAAATGGCAGAGGCTTTCTGATTTTTCCTAGGACCAGAAAAAACAACAGACTAGAAGTCTTCCTGAAATCTTTAGTAGATTTGACATAATATTTCAATGCTCTTACAACATCCAAAGAATGTAAATATCTTTCAAGAGCATTCTTGGGATTAGGACACAAGGAAGGAACAACAATTTCCCTACTAATGTTGTTAGAATTTACAACCTTAGGAAGAAATTTAAACGAAGTCCACAAAACAGCCTTATCCGGATGGAAAATCAGAAAAGGAGACTCACAAGAGAGAGCAGACAATTCAGAAACTCTTCTAGCTGAAGAGATAGCCAAACTAAACAACACTTTCCAAGAAAGTAGTTTAATATCCAAATAATGCATAGGCTCAAAAAAGAGGAGCCTGCAAAGCCTTCAAAACCAAATTAAGACTTCAAGGAGGAGAGATTGATTTAACAACAGACTTGATACAAACCAAAGCCTGAACAAAACAGTGAATATCAGGAAGTTTAGCAATCTTTCTATGAAATAAAACAGAAAGAACAGAGATTTGTTCCTTCCAGGTACTTGCAGACAAACCTTTATCCAAACCATCCTGAAGAAACTGTAAAATTCTAGGAATCCTAATAGAATGCCAAGAGAATTTATGAGAAAAACACCATGAAATATAGGTTTTTCCAAACCCGATAATAAATCTTCCTTGAAACAGACTTATGAGCCTGTAGCAAAGTATTATTCACTGAGTCAGAAAAACCTCTATGACTAAGTACTAAGCGTTCAATTTCCATACCTTCAAATTTAGCAATTTGAGATCCTGATGGAAAAACAGCCCTTGAGACAAAAGGTCCGGCCTTAAAGGAAGTGGCCAAGGCTGGCAACTTGACATCCGGACAAAATCCGCATACCAAAACCTGTGAGGCTATGCTGTTGCTATCAGAAACACATGCGATTGTTCCAATATGATCTTGGAGATCACTCTTGGAAGAAGAACTAGAGGCGAAAAAATGTAAGCAGGTTGCTAAAACCAAGGAACTGCTAACGCATCCACCATCTCTGCCTGAGGATCCCTAGACCTGGAAAGGTACCTGGGAAGCTTCTTTTTTAGATGGGAAGCCATCAGATCTATTTCGGGGAGACCCCACATCTGGATGTAAAGACTGATGACTGAGATAATCCGCTTCCCAATTGTCTACACCTGGAATATGTATAGCAGAAATTAGACAGGAGTTGGATTCCGCCCAAGAAAATATCCGATATACTTCTTTCATCGCTAAAGGACTGTGAGTCCCCCCTTGATGATTGACATATGCCACAGTTGTGATATTGTCTGTCTGAAAACGAATGAATAATTCTCTCTTTAATAGCGGCCAAGCCTGAAGAGCCCTGAAAATAGCACGGAGTTCTAAAATATTGATTGGTAACCTTGCCTCTTGAGGATTCCAAACTCCTAGTGCTGCCAGAGACCCCCAGACACCTCCCCAACCTGTGAAACTTGCATCTGTTGAAATCACAGTCCAGGCAGGACAAACAAAAGAGGCCCCTTGAATAATCTGATTATGGACTAACCACCAGGACAGAGAGAGTTGAATGTTGGGATTTAAGTATATCACCTATGATATTCGAGTATAATCCCTGCACCATTGATTCAGCATGCAAAGCTGCAAAGGTCTCATATGAAAACGAGCAAAGGTGATCGCCTCTGATGCTGCAGTCATGAGACCTAAAACTTCCATGCACATAGCCACTGAAGGGAATGATCGAGACTGTAGGTTTCGACAGGCAGAAACCAATTTCATTTGTCTCTTCTGTTAAGACAAAGTCATGGACACTGAATCTATCTGGAAACCTAAAAAGGTGACCCTTGTCTGAGGAATTAAGGAACTCTTTGGTAAATTGATCCTCCAACCATGTCTTTGAAGAAACAACACAAGTTGATTTGTGTGAGATTCTGCTAAATGAAAAGATTAAGCCAGTACCAAGATATCGTCCAAATATTTACACACACGCAAACATATTGCAGGGTCCATTACCTCCTATCACAACCCCACTAGGAGGCTGTGGTCTTTACAGGAAGGAGGAGGAGGAGGTCATCTTTTTATGTGAAGCTGCATTCAGTTTATTGCCCATGCTCAGTAGTGGACTTAAAAAACCCTTTTAAAACATTTTATCAATATTAAAGTTACATATTTTTTTATTAATAAATGTATTTAAATGTGTAATACTTTAAAGGGACGTGAAACACAATTTTTTTTATAAGATATCGCAATAATAAGTTGGGTCATCGGAGTGTTAGCTAACTCAAGATATACCGAACATCTCCTGATTACAGTCTTCCTTTTTCCTGCCTCAAGACGGAACTTACATTACAAGAGGGATAGACTAGAAGGGGGGAGCGACAAGTGCGGCATTCCCCATATGTGGTTTGTTCCCTCTATCTAGGCTGGAGAAGGTGTGTAACTGAGAGGTGAAGCAGCACACACAAGGGTCTGATTATCGGCCCAGGAGTAAACGGTGTGAAAGGCGCCATTACTGTGTGACGTCACGAGAAGGAGGCCTACTAGAAAATTCCGGGCACTGAAGAAAGCCGCTACACACGGATCCGGATTGCTGTTTGGTCTGATAGGAGTCTGGAAATATTCCCGCACTGACCCGCAACTAAGCAGACACAGTACAGCCCTCCACTGCTACAGATCCGTCAGACTGGATGCCCACAAGAGAACTTACACCATTCTGACAGGCAACTTGCTCTGGAGGGTCGGGGCTCCAATCCAGAGCTCAATTTGACTGCAGGGGCGAGTAGAGAAACAGCAGGTGGGCTAGGGCTAGCTGAGATACACTAAGCTGAACAAGCTACATAGGGAGTTAAAGGTGAGCAAACCATGGAGCACTTTAAACGCCGGAGGGGGACAGCACTTAGCAAGAAACTGCTATACCAGCACCTTTAACCAGCACCTATAAGTAGTACATATACTTTTGCCTCATATTGAGAACAGGCAGTACCCCAGTGGTGCTAAGAGGCGCCCTCCCCAGTCTTACCCAACCTCCCTTGCTTGCACCAGCTTCCCTAGCAGAATTGAACCACCAGTATCCTTAAGATACCTCAAGCACAGCTGCATACCCCTGTGATTTAAGTAGGTGGTGTCTCCTCTCCTCCCTGAAAGGGATCAGTGAATACTTTGGGAACTACTACTGATACTGGTGGGAGATCATTTCTAACAGTATACTGTCTTACTTACACTTACAAATGTTTTAAATATCCCTAAGTCCTGAGCAGACGCACATCAGTGACCAAGCAGCGTTTTCACAAGGGTGAGAGACACCTCTTTAGATCCGATTTACTCCTTCTCCCATTGATCTTCTTAGCAGAGACTAGTACCAATTGTGTCTTTAAAATATCCTGCACCTAGTCAAGCATAACTGCACCCCTTGTTTCTTGTCTCTTTGGTGGATAGTGCTCCCTCTCCTCCCTTTCCTGCTAGGCATCTGCTAGTGGGTCATATCCTCTCATCCTTTTTCCCACATCATCCTGAAGTGACAAACTCCCCAGGAGAGGGAATTGTAACAAGAGCATTCACTGGTGGAGGAGTAGAGAAGAAACAGTAACAAATATATTGAGATACCTCAAAAGACAGAAAACACTATATTAGACATAAAATTCATCTGGGAGAACTCCATTCTCGACCCACTTTAAGGGAAGGGGAAAACACATAGTTCGCTTATCACATAAAGGTCAAGGATCCCATAAGCTCTCATACAAAACCAGTGATGCATAATCCCCCAGGGGTTCTCTTTGTTTGTTCAGCTATTAAGGTTGGAAACATGTTAAATTTGTATTTAAATGGAGACTCGTTTAAAGGAGACAGTTTAGAGGATGGACACTTGCTTTCGACATTACCGCAAATTTTTATGTTGAAACAGTTGAGTACGTGTATAAATCTATTCAGTTTTATTTGTTAGAAAAATACATCTGTAAAAGTACGATTAGAACAGATAACTAACAAATTCTGTAACATGAAAAACTTTCAATAAAGAGATGTTTAATAAATAAACTATTTATATATATATATATTGAGGCAGCGGAGAGTTGTACAGATATGTGATAAGCTTACTCTAAGGCCATTCAGTTCTATGTTCTTCTAAGCTCTTTTTTACACTAGATCCTCCTCTCGAACAGCTTAAAGTGTCCTGTTCTCCGCCCTCCTTGGAGTGGATAGCATTAAACAGGCACTATATTACGGTAGCCCTTAAGTGGTGCTGGACATTAGTGCTACCCTGGGCCTTTGCCCAGAGATTCAGAACTCCGGTTGCAATAACATATACGTTACCATGTCACAGCAAGCAAGGAAGAAGCAGAAAGGCAGCTTTGGAGCTAAGAAGACTGTGATTGACCATTTTCAGCCTCATAGAGACCATGATAATACAATGTCTGATGATGAGCAGTCTTTTCCTCCAGATCTATCTGATGATCACTTAGAAAGTAGATTCTCAAACTCAGCTACCCTGGGAGGGGCCAAGGTAAGGCCTCCACCTTACCTCTTAAATCCATACAACGCATGTGTGAAAATCAAAACCAGACTCTTACAAGGTGCTTTGATAAGTTGGAGAGGTCCAAAATTAGCAGACCTGGAGGACCACTTCAGGTAAAACAATGTGAGACTTACGGGGATCCCTGAGTCGGTACCCCCACAAGAGCTGGAAGCATATGCTTTACTCTTGTTTCAGTCAATAGTGGGCCCTGCTGCTATTGAAACTGTGAGGATAGACCGGATCCATATTTACATTACTATTCATATAAGGAGAAATTAATGAGGGCAATGCTACACTCTCCACAGTTGAATGGACAGTTCAGAGATGTCTCCCTATTCCCAAACCTCTCTTCTAACACCTTGTTACAGAGACAAAGTTTTTTGGATGTCACCAGAGCCCTGACAAATCACCAGATTACGTATCGATGGGGGTTTCCAACCAAGCTAAATATTACCAAAGATGGAGCACAACATACCATCTTAACCCCCCGACAGGGACAGGAGCTCCTGAAAACATGACATCTTGACCAGCAGGACTGTGAGCCCCCTGACTCACCATGGAGACTTGTTAATGGCCCAGACAACCCTAACCACCCACATAGGGGAAATCCTGGCCTACGGGCAAATGCTCCAGATTGGAATCCTGCTGACCCACATTCTAACACCTGAGTTGGATAGACATTTGGACGGTGAATGCCATCTGGTACACCAAAAGGTATTTGGGTCTGTTGTGGTCCATGGGCTGGACGTCCCAAGACTGAACACTTATTATAAGTCTTTCTTATAAATTTCACATAAATTTCAAGAAAAAAACTTAAATGATAAGCAGAAGAATCAAACTAAGACAGCTGCCTGAAGAACTTTTCTACCAAAGACTGCTCAGAAGAAGCAAATACATCAAAATTGTAAAATGTAGTAAATGTATGCAAAGAAGACCAAGTTGCTGCTTTGCAAATCTGATCAACTGAAGCTTCATTCTTAAAAACCCAAGAAGTGGCAACTGATCTAGTAGAATGAACTGTAATTCTCTGAGGCGGAGCCTGTCCCCCCTCTAAATAAGCCTTGTGAATCAAAAGCTTTAACCAAGATGCCAAAGAAATGGCAGAGGCTTTCTGATTTTTCCTAGGACCAGAAAAAACAACAGACTAGAAGTCTTCCTGAAATCTTTAGTAGATTTGACATAATATTTCAATGCTCTTACAACATCCAAAGAATGTAAATATCTTTCAAGAGCATTCTTGGGATTAGGACACAAGGAAGGAACAACAATTTCCCTACTAATGTTGTTAGAATTTACAACCTTAGGAAGAAATTTAAACGAAGTCCACAAAACAGCCTTATCCGGATGGAAAATCAGAAAAGGAGACTCACAAGAGAGAGCAGACAATTCAGAAACTCTTCTAGCTGAAGAGATAGCCAAACTAAACAACACTTTACAAGAAAGTAGTTTAATATCCAAAGAATGCATAGGCTCAAAAAAGAGGAGCCTGCAAAGCCTTCAAAACCAAATTAAGACTTCAAGGAGGAGAGATTGATTTAACAACAGACTTGATACAAACCAAAGCCTGAACAAAACAGTGAATATCAGGAAGTTTAGCAATCTTTCTATGAAATAAAACAGAAAGAACAGAGATTTGTTCCTTCCAGGTACTTGCAGACAAACCTTTATCCAAACCATCCTGAAGAAACTGTAAAATTCTAGGAATCCTAATAGAATGCCAAGAGAATTTATGAGAAAAACACCATGAAATATAGGTTTTTCCAAACCCGATAATAAATCTTCCTTGAAACAGACTTATGAGCCTGTAGCAAAGTATTATTCACTGAGTCAGAAAAACCTCTATGACTAAGTTCTAAGCGTTCAATTTCCATACCTTCAAATTTAGCAATTTGAGATCCTGATGGAAAAACAGCCCTTGAGACAAAAGGTCCGGCCTTAAAGGAAGTGGCCAAGGCTGGCAACTTGACATCCGGACAAAATCCGCATACCAAAACCTGTGAGGCTATGCTGTTGCTATCAGAAACACATGCGATTGTTCCAATATGATCTTGGAGATCACTCTTGGAAGAAGAACTAGAGGCGAAAAAATGTAAGCAGGTTGCTAAAACCAAGGAACTGCTAACGCATCCACCATCTCTGCCTGAGGATCCCTAGACCTGGAAAGGTACCTGGGAAGCTTCTTTTTTAGATGGGAAGCCATCAGATCTATTTCAGGGAGACCCCACATCTGGATGTAAAGACTGATGACTGAGATAATCCGCTTCCCAATTGTCTACACCTGGAATATGTATAGCAGAAATTAGACAGGAGTTGGATTCCGCCCAAGAAAATATCCGATATACTTCTTTCATCGCTAAAGGACTGTGAGTCCCCCCTTGATGATTGACATATGCCACAGTTGTGATATTGTCTGTCTGAAAACGAATGAATAATTCTCTCTTTAATAGCGGCCAAGCCTGAAGAGCCCTGAAAATAGCACGGAGTTCTAAAATATTGATTGGTAACCTTGCCTCTTGAGGATTCCAAACTCCTAGTGCTGCCAGAGACCCCCAGACACCTCCCCAACCTGTGAAACTTGCATCTGTTGAAATCACAGTCCAGGCAGGACGAACAAAAGAGGCCCCTTGAATAATCTGATTATGGACTAACCACCAGGACAGAGAGAGTTGAATGTTGGGATTTAAGTATATCACCTATGATATTCGAGTATAATCCCTGCACCATTGATTCAGCATGCAAAGCTGCAAAGGTCTCATATGAAAACGAGCAAAGGTGATCGCCTCTGATGCTGCAGTCATGAGACCTAAAACTTCCATGCACATAGCCACTGAAGGGAATAATCGAGACTGTAGGTTTCGACAGGCAGAAACCAATTTCATTTGTCTCTTCTGTTAAGACAAAGTCATGGACACTGAATCTATCTGGAAACCTAAAAAGGTGACCCTTGTCTGAGGAATTAAGGAACTCTTTGGTAAATTGATCCTCCAACCATGTCTTTGAAGAAACAACACAAGTTGATTTGTGTGAGATTCTGCTAAATGAAAAGATTAAGCCAGTACCAAGATATCGTCCAAATAAGGAAACACCGCAATACCCTGCTCTCTGATTACAGATAGAAGGGCACCGAGAACCTTCGAAAAGATTCTTGGAGCTGTTGCTAGGCAAAATGGAAGAGCAATATACTGGTAATACTTGTCTAGAAAAGAGAATCTCAGAAACCGATAGTGGTCTGGATGAATCAGAATATGAAGATACTCATCCTGTAAGTCTATTGAGGACATGTAATGACCTTGCTGAACAAAAGGCAGAATAGTCCTTATAGTCACCATCTTGAAAGTTGGGACTCTTACAAAATGATTCAAAAACTTCAGATCCAGAACTGGTCTGAAATAATTTTCCTTCTTTGGAGTGAATAGATTTGAATGAAAACCCAGACCCTGTTCCAGAATTGGAACTGGTATAATCACTCCTAAAAGATCTAGATCTGAAACACATTTCAGAAAAGCCTGCGCTTTCACAGGATTTGTTGGAACGTGAGAGCGAAAAAATCTTCTCACAGGAGGTCTTATTCTGAAACCTATTCAATACCCCTGGGAGACAATATTCTGAATCCAATGATTCTGAATGGAACCTGTCCAAACGTCTTGAAATAATTTCAATCTGCCCCCCACCAGCAGAACTGGATCGAGGGCCACACCTTCATGCAGTCTTGGGGGCTGGCTTTGGTTTCTTGTAAGGCTTGGATTTATTCCAACTCGAGGATGGCTTCCAATTCGAGCCAGAGTATTTAGGGGAAGGAGTGGTTTTCTGTTCTCTATTCTGACAAAAGGAATGAAAACGATTAGAAGCTTTAGATTTGCCTTTAGACTTTTTATCTTGAGGCAAAAAACTCCCTTTCCCCCAGTAATAGTGGAAATAATAGAATCCAAGTGGGAACCAAACAAATTATTACCCTGGAATGAAAGAGATAGTAACCTAGATTTAGATATGATGTCAGCATTCCATGATTTGAGCCATAAAGCTTTTCTAGCTAAAATTGCCAAAGACATAGATTTAACATTAATCTTGATGATATCAAAAATAGCATCACAGATAAAATGATTAGCATTTTGAAGCACACGAACAATGCTATGCAAATCATAGTTTTTTTTCCATTGTGCTAAGCTATCCAACCAAAAAGTTGATGCAGCCGCAACATCAGCCATAGAAATGGCAGGGCTGAGAATATAGCCAGAATGCAAATAAGCTTTCCTTAGATAAGATTCAATCTTCCTATCTAAAGGATCCTTAAAAGAGGTACTATCTTCCATAGCAATAGTAGTATGTTTAGCAAGAGTAGAAATAGCCCCATCAACATTAGGGACTTTTTCTCAAAACTCTAATTTAGCCACTGGCAAATGATATAACTTTCTAAACCTTGAAGAAGGAACAAAAGAAGTACCAGGCTTAGACCATTCATTAGCAATCACATCAGAAATAGCATCAGGAACAGGAAAAACCTCAGGAGTAGTCACAGGAGGATTATAGACAGAATTTAAACGTTTACTGGATTTATTATCGAGGACTTGACTCCTCAATATCCAAAGTTATTAACACTTCTTTTAACAAAGAACGAATATACTCAATCTTAAAAAGATAAGATGATTTATCAGTGTCAATGTCTGAAGTAGGATCTTCTGAATCAGAGAGATCCTCATAAGAGGGGGATATATCAGTATGTTGCCGGTCATTACAAATTTCATCAATATTATGAGAAGTTTTAAAAGACCTTTTACGTATAGCAGCCATAGCCTTCTGTATCGCCTCAGCAAAATATTTTTTCTTATCAACAGGGATATCATGTACTTTAGATGTTGAAGGAACAACAGATACTGTACTAGCACTAATAGAAACCTTTTCTGCATGCAAAAGCTTATCATGACAACTGTTACATACTACAGCTGGAGATATAATCTCCACTAGCTTACAACAGATACACTTAGCTTTGGTAGAACTGTGTTCAGACAGCATGGTTCCTACAGCAGCTTCTGAGACAGGATCAGATTGAGACATCTTGTAAAATGTAAATAAGAAAAAATAACATTAAACAGAAATATCTTATTTCCACATATAGCAGTTACAGGAATGGGAAACAATGCAAATGCTAAAATTGGCAAAAAAAACCCCAAATAGCATAGCCCTCGGAGCATAAAGAAGGCAAGGAGCATATAGGAAGTGAGGTAAAATAAAACTAAATTTTTTTATGCCAAGTATGCCGCACGACGCAAAAGGAAGTTGAGAAATTTTCTGGTGCCAACAAACATCTGGAAATGACGCAACTCGCGTCATAACAAACACAATTTTGCACCAAACAACCTAGCTTCAACTAAGACACAGGAAATGACGAACTTGTGTCATGACAGACGCACATTCACGCCCAAAAAAATTCTCGCGCCAAGAATGACTCAATAAATAACAGCAATTTGTGCCCTCGCAAGCCTAATTTCCCCGCAAGTTTTCCAAAGAAAAAACAAGTCAAATTGAAAAAAAGACTATACCCCAGGTAAGACAAACTTCCTAAAACATGATTCTCGTAACAAAAACTGCTGGACTGCAAAGGGAAATACACATAGACCTGACTCATGGCAAATTAAAGTAAAATACATATATTTAAAACTTTATATTAATACATAAAGTGCCAAACCTTAGCTGAGAGTGTCGTAAATAATGGTACATACTTACCAAAAGACACCCATCCATATATAGCAGATAGCCAAACCAGTACTGAAAGCTATCAGCAGAGGTAATGGTATATAAGAGTATATTGTCGATCTGAAAAGGGAGGTAGGAGATTAATTATTATTATTATTATTATCGGTTATTTGTAGAGCGCCAACAGATTCCGCAGCGCTAATTAATCCCTACGACCGATAACAGAGAACCCTTGAAAAGATTTCCCACAAGGAAAACCATAGAATTAAATAGGTGATACTCTCTTCACATCCCTAGGACAAACACTGTACTCTGAGAGGAATTGGGCTTCAGAATGCTTAGAAGCACTTATCACAGAAGAAATCATAAAAATCAAGCACAAACTTACTTCACCACCTCCATAGGAGTCAAAGTTTGTAAAACTGAATTGTGGGTGTGGTGAGGGGTGTATTTATAGGCATTTTGAGGTTTGGGAAACTTTGCCCCTCCTGGTAGGATTGTATATCCCATACGTCACTAGCTCATGGACTCTTGCCAATTACATGAAAGAAAAGGAGTTTAATTAACATCTAAACTGTGGGTTGCCTTTAGAAGATTCATACCCTCCCTCTCAGTGGAATTCTTAGGCCTCTAGCGAGCCCAGTAGAACCTTAGTCTAGCTAATAGGCAGTAGGTAATAATGTGTTCTCGACTGCCCAAACAAAAGTTGCGTTAGTTCACCCTCCATAGCACTGCCATTACAAGTTTTTAAAAAGCCAGCTTGTGTGTGCAATATGGTTGCGCTGAGCTCCATACCGCACAAAATACAAGCGCTGCTTTGACATGCTCTTGCACGCTTTTCCCATAGACATCAAATGGTAGAGAGTGTCAGAAAAAAAACTAACACCTGCGATTGCGGAATGAAAAGCAAAACATCCCCATTGATGTCTATGGGGATTTTTTTTTTACGTTTAAACCTAACACCCTAACATAAACCCCACGTCTAAACACCCCTAATCTGCTGCCCCTGACATCGCTGTCACTCCCAATATCACTGCCACCTAAATAAATCTATTAAACCCTAATCTGTCGCTCCCGATATCACCGCCACTATACTAAAGTTATTAACCTCTATTCCCCCGCACCCCAACATCACCCACACTATAATAAAAATATTAACCCCTAAACCTCTGGCCTCCCACATCACTACCACTAAATAAACCTTTTAACCCTTAAACCGCCAGTCCCCCACATCGCCAAAAACTAAATTAAACTATTAACCCCTAAACCTGTATTATTTAATGTGCTTCATACTTGTATTAGCAGTTGGCAAATGGAGGGTTAGGGATTAAAATCCAAGTTCGCACCCTATGTTATATACACATATTACTAGGTAACACAAGTGATTTATAAGGGTCAAAATCTAAAATTTGAGATGGTAGGGAGTCTGAGATTGCATACTAAAACTTTTCTGTGTGCCCCCGCCTGAGCATGGACTGGTACAGGAGATGAGTTTACCCACTCTTCTTTTGCTTAATACTTCTGCCCTCGGGCTTCATGAGCAGGCTCTCCTTGAACAGGTGGGGACAATGTTTTCAACATGGGTATTTTGCGGGGCATAACTGTACACCAACTAGAGATGACGTTCCTGGGGGTGTTCTCAATGAGGCCTTCCAAGAGTTTTATTATTTGAAAGAATATGGTGAAATATCACCTATGCTCTAGTGGGCCCCTTTGGCTACCCCTTGTGGACGTCTCCAGATACTAGGCTATGCCTTGGGGAGAGTAATGTTTTGCATACTGAACTTGCTATTCAGTAATTTATTTTCATATATATTTACTATATACTGTCTATATTGAGATTGTGCTTGACTGTCTATTTATTTTGATATATCTATATTTATCCTTATGTTATTGCTATATCTTTATTTTTCAAATCTCTTTTTGCTCTGGGGGGGGAGTTTGGACTGGTGCTGGGGTTCCGCCCCCCATTGTACAAACTTGCGATTAGGGAATTTTCCAAGCCCTCCGCATATAAAACACAGAGGCCTAGATTTGGAGTTTGGCGTTAGCCGTGAAAACCAGCGTTAGAGGCTCCTAACGCTGGTTTTAGGCTACCTCCGGTATTTGGAGTCACTCAAAATAGGGTCTAACGCTCACTTTTCAGCCGCGACTTTTCCATACCGCAGATCCCCTTCCGTAAATTGCGTATCCTATCTTTTCAATGGGATCTTTCTAACTCCGGTATTTAGAGTCGTGTCTGAAGTGAGCGTTAGACATCTAACGACAAAACTCCAGCCGCAGGAAAAAAGTCAGTAGTTAAGAGCTTTCTGGGCTAACGCCGGTTTATAAAGCTCTTAACTACTGTACTCTAAAGTACACTAACACCCATAAACTACCTATGTACCCCTAAACCGAGGTCCCCCCACATCGCCGCCACTCGATTAAATTTTTTTAACCCCTAATCTGCCGACCGCCACCTACGTTATACTTATGTACCCCTAATCTGCTGCCCCTAACACCGCCGACCCCTGTATTATATTTATTAACCCCTAACCTGCCCCCCACAACGTCGCCTCCACCTACCTACACTTATTAACCCCTAATATGCCGACCGCAAAGCGCCACCACCTACGTTATCCTTATGTACCCCTAATCTGCTGCCCCTAACACCGCCGACCCCTATATTTTATTTATTAACCCCTAATCTGCCCCCCACAACGTCACAGCCAGCTACCTTAACTTATTAACCCCTAATCTGCCGACCGGAGCTCACCGCTATTCTAATAAATGTATTAACCCCTAAAGCTAAGTCTAACCCTAACACTAACACCCCCCTAAAATAAATATAATTTTAATCTAACGAAATTAATTAACTCTTATTAAATAAATTATTCCTATTTAAAGCTAAATACTTACCTGTAAAATAAATCCTTATATAGCTACAATATAAATTATAATTACATTGTAGCTATTTTAGGATTAATATTTATTTGACAGGCAACTTTGTAATTATTTTAACCAGGTACAATAGCTATTAAATAGTTAAGAACTATTTAATAGCTACCTAGTTAAAATAATTACAAAATTACCTGTAAAATAAATCCTAACCTAAGTTACAATTAAACCTAACACTATACTATCATTAAATTAATTAAATAAAATACCTACAATTACCTACAATTAAACCTAACACTACACTATCAATAAATAGATTAAATGCAATTCCTACAAATAACTACAATGAAATAAACTAACTAAAGTACAAAAAATAAAAAAGAACTAAGTTACAAAAAATAAAAAAATATTTACAAACATAATAAAAATATTACAACAATTTTAAACTAATTACACCTACTCTAAGCCCCCTAATAAAATAACAAAGACCCCCCAAATAGGGGTTAATAAGTGTAAGGTTAGGGGTGTTTAGACTCGGGGTACATGTTAGGGTGTTAGGTGCAGACGTAGGAAGTGTTTCCCCATAGCAAACAATGGGGCTGCGTTAGGAGCTGAACGCGGCTTTTTGCAGGTGTTAGGTTTTTTTTAAGCTCAAACAGCCCCATTGTTTTCTATGGGAGAATCGTGCACGAGCACGTTTTTGAGGCTCTCTGGTATCGAGAGTTGAAGCTGCGTTAAAAATGCTCTACGCTCCTTTTTTGGAGCCTAACGCAGCCTTTATGTGGACTCTCAATACCAGAGTTATTTTTATGGTGCGGCCAGAAAAAAGCCGGCGTTAGCTACGCGGGTCGTTACTGACAAAACTCCAAATCTAGGCCAGAGTTAGGTAGTCTCTGCCACATCCGAGGCGACAGAGCTCTTTACCCCTGGCTCTGTTACTCTTTTATAGTCACATCTAACCATTTCCCCCCTTTTTTAAATACCGGTGGCCTGAATTCACCATCTAAAAGGCATTTGCTCCTAAAGTATCTCCAGACACAACATGTTGACTTAGCGTACCTTCAAGAAACTCACTGGACAGGTGAGGGAGCGACTAGATTTAAATCAGCCCTATACCCTGTCTCTATTTCATCCACCTTTCACAAAAAAGCTAGTGGAGTAACAATACTAATTAGGAACCAAATAGCAAACAACCCCATACTGACTGTGACCCAGCTGGATGCTGTGATATGTGTGTGCCGCTTAAATTGTGCACTATATACCCTGGTTGCTGTTTATCTTCCAAACACAAATCAGGTCAGTTTCCTCAGGAAATTACTTCAGATGGTAGACAGGGTTAAACAAGGCCATGGCTTTATGGCTGGAGACTTTAATATGTTGTGGGAAAGAGAGATAGGAGGGGAATGGAAGTGCAAGCGGGAGACAGAAACAGAGCTGCCCTATCTCAAGGAATTAGAAAGTTAATTACTCAATTCGATTTTCATGATATATGGAGGGCCCTACATCCAGATGCCTGTGACCATACATTTTATTCCACCCTGCATTCTTCCTTCTCCAGACTGAATTAAGTTTTCTGTGAACCATGGACACTGCAGATGGTATGCAGCTCCATTATTTTACCATGTATGTGGTCAGATCATGATGCTGGTATGGTCAGCCTAGATCAAGCAGCTGCTCACGGGGGGCCAGATGGCGCATGCCGGAATATTTGTTACAAGATGTTTCTATGCCTACATGGTCTAGGGAAGTGGAAGACTTCTTAAGGGTCAATGTATATAGGGAAATATCAATGCACACAGTTACCTTTAAGGCCTACATGAGGGGTATCTTCCTTAAAAGGGGATCGCAGGATAGGAAGAGAAGGGGTGAAACCCTAATGCAATTATATAGCAGATATGTAACGTTTCAAGGAGTGACTTTCCCCTTTGGATTTAGCTGAGATGCAGTTGGTGAAAAAACACATTCAACACTTAGAAGTTGAAAGAGTGCAGAAAAATCTTGAATACCTCAAGATGCAATTCTACCACAAGGGCAAAAAGTCGGACCGCCTCTTAGCAAACAAATTACACCAGAGGACCTTAATGAGCAGGATTGCTTATATCCAAAAGGGAGAGGGGAGATGTTACACTCCTAGAGATATTGGAGAGGCATTTGCAGATTATTATAGCAGTTTAAATCAGATCTCTTCCTCTGAGCAAAGACAGATACTTCCTAGGGAGAAAATTGTGAGTTTCTTACGGGATTTAAATCTACCTAAGGTCCCAAATAAGGTGGTAGATTTGTTGTCTGCCCCAATCTCTATTGAAGAGTAGTGATGTTGTGAACTGTTCGCTGGAGAACAGTTCCCAGCGATCTTAGCTTGTTCGCGTTCGTCACGGCGGGCAAACATATGCGATGTTCGATCTGCCCCCTATTCATCATCATTGAGGAAACTTTGACCCTGTATCTCACAGCCTGCAGACACATTTGAGCCAATCAGCAGCAGACACTCCCTCACAGACCCTCCCAGCTCCTGGGCAGCAGCCATTTTAGATTCATTACGATCTTGCATTGTTAGTGAGAGGAGGTTTAGTGCTGCTGCTGATGATATTATAGGGAAATAGATAGCTAGGCTAGTGTATTTAGTGTCCACTACAGTCCTGAAGGACTCATCTAATCTCTGCTGTAAGGACAGCACACCAAAAAGCCCTTTTTAGGGCTAGAACTTCAGCCCAAAAAGCCCTTTTTAGGGCTAGAACTTCAGTGGTTTTTTTTTTTTTAATTTGTAATTTTATTTGCATTTGCCTGGCTGTCAGCCTGTGTGTGAGGCTCACAGCATATACTGTGATTAGTGCCACCACTGATATCTGCTTAACATTAGTGTAACTTTAAAAAAAAAAAACGTTTAAATCATTTTGCTAGTGTAATCTAATTTCATTTTCTATCAGGCCTGTGTGTCAGGCTCACACAGCATATACTGTGGTTAATTGCTCTGTGCCAGCCACCACTCATATCTGCTTAACATTAGTGTAAATTTTAAAAAAAAAATTTTTAAATCATTTTGCTAGTGTAATCTAATTTCATTTTCTATCAGGCCTGTGTGTCAGGCTTACACAGCATATACTATGGTTAATTGCTCTGTGCCACCACTGATATCTGGTGTATCATTAGTGTAAATTTAAAAAAAAAAATTACATCATTTTGCTAGTGTAATCTAATTTCATTTTCTATCAGGCCTGTGTGTCAGGCCCACATCATATACTGTGATTAATTGCTCTCCGCCACCACTGATATCTGGTGTAACATTAGTGTAAAATAAAAACTTTTACATCATTTTGCTAGTGTAATTTAATTTCATTTTCTATCAGCCCTGTGTGTCATGCCCACATCATATACTGTGATTAATTGCTCTGTGCCACCACTGATATCTGGTGTAACATTAGTGTAAAATTAAAAAAAAAAACTTTTACATCATTTTGCTAGTGTAATCTAATTTAATTTTCTATCAGGCCTGTGTGTCAGGCCCACATAATATACTGTGATTAATTCTTCAGCGCCACCACTGATATCTGGTTAACATTATTTTAAATTTAAAAAAAAAAAACACTTTTACATAATTTTGCTAGTGTAATCTAATTTCATTTTCCATCAGGCCTGTGTGTCAGGCCCACATCATATACTGTGATTAATAGCTCTGTTTTCCACCACTTATATCTGGTGTAACATTAGTGTAAATTTAAAAAAAAAAAAAAACTTTTACATCAGTCCTCTTCTAGTGTTATTTAATTTTAGTTGCCAGGCCAGCCTGGCTGCCACTAGTGCCATCCTGTGTGTCAGGCTGCCAGGATATACTGTGCCTACTTCCATCCTCAGTGCCACCACTCCTATCTGGTGTAACATTAGTTTAAATTTTGTAAAAAAAAACTTTTACATCAGTCTTCTAGTGTTATTTAATTTTAGTTGCCAGGCCAGCCTGCCACTAGTGCCAGCCTGTGTGTCAGGCTGCCAGCACATACTGTGCCTACTTCTATCCTGAGTGCCACCACTCCTATCTGTTGTAACATTAGTGTAACTTTTTTAAAAAAAAAACTTTTACATCAGTCTGCTAGTGTTATTTAATTGCAGTTTCCTGTCTGCCAGCGTGTGTGCCAAGCCCACTTTCCATCTAGTGCCACGAATCATATTTGTTATAACAGTAGTGTAAATATTTAAAATAAAAACTTTTTTGACTGTGAATCATCAGTCTGCTAGTGCAATTGAATTGCAGTTAGCTGCCTGCCAGCGTGTGTGCCAGGCCCACTTGCCAACTAGTGCCACCAATCATATTTGTTATAACAGTATTGTAAATATTTAAAATAAAAACTTTTTTGACTGTGAATCATCAGTCTGCTAGTGCAATTGAATTGCAGTTGCCTTCCTTCCAGCGTGTGTGCCAGGCCCACTTGCCAACTAGTGCCACCAATCATATTTGTTATAACAGTAGTGTAAATATTTTTTTAAAAAATTTTTTTGACTGCGAAACATCAGTCTGCTAGTGTAATTTAATTGAAGTTGCCTGTCTGCCAGCGTGTGTGCCAGGCCCACTTGCCAACTAGTGCCACCAATCATATTTGTTATAACAGTTTTGAAAATATTTAAAATAAAAACTTTTTTGACTGTGAATCATCAGTCTGCTAGTGCAATTGAATTGCAGTTGCCTGTGTGCCAGGCCCACTTGCCAACTAGTGCCACCAATCATATTTGTTATAACAGTATTGTAAATATTTAAAATAAAACATTTTTAGACTGTGAATCATCAGTCTGCTAGTGCAATTGAATTGCACTTTCCTGCCTGCCAGCGTGTGTGCCAGGCTCACTAGCCAACTAGTGCCACCAATCAAATTTGTTATAACAGTATTGTAAATATTTAAAATAAAAACTTTTTTGACTGTGAATCATCAGTCTGCTAGTGCAATTGAATTGCAGTTGCCTGCCTGCCAGCGTGTGTGCCAGGCCCACTTGCCAACTAGTGCCACCAATCATATTTGTTATTACAGTAGTGTAAATATTTAAAATAAAAACTTTTTTGACTGTGAATCATCAGTCTGCTAGTGCAATTGAATTGCAGTTTCCTGCCTGCCAGCGTGTGTGCCAGGCCCACTAGCCAACTAGTGCCACCAATCATATTTGTTATAACAGTATTGTAAATATTTAAAATAAAAACTTTTTTGACTGTGAATCATCAGTCTGTTAGTGCAATTGAATTGCAGTTGCCTGCCTGCCTGTGTGCCAGGGCCACTTGCCAAGTTAGTGGCACCACTCATATTTGTTGTCACAGTACTTTTAATATTTAAAAAATAAACATTTTTTACTTTGAAACATCAGTCTGCTTTTTTGTGTCAGGCTCACAGCGTATACTGTGCCCACTTGCCCAGTGCCACCACTCATAATTTGTTTAATAGTATTGTAAGTGTAAATTTTTTTTAAAAATGACAGGCAGAGGCAGGCCACCCCGCAGGTGCCGTCGTGGTCGTGGTGCTGTGATTCCTTTAGACCCTACAACTATGCATAGTGTTCAGAGGCCAGGTGCCAGGGACGTGAAAAGTTCTGAGGAGGACCTAGTTGAATGGCTAACACAGGACACCCAATCTTCTACAGCTTCCGCTCCTAGTCCTAACCTTGACGCACCATCCACCTCCAGCTGTGCTTTGGGCACCTCTCAAGTGACCAGTGCCACTCACCCGCCTGTCACCACCACCAACACTAGCACCACAGCCGCTTCACTTGATCTGTCAGAGGAGTTATTGACACATCAGTTGGAAGAAATGAGTGATGCGCAACCATCATTGACAGAGATATGTCTCAGTCAGGCAGCATTACAGACATGGACGTATGGTGTGATGATGATGATGTTGTACCCGCTGCTGCTTCCTTTGTTGATGTGTCAGATACAAGTGAAGCGGTTGATGATGATGTGTCCGTGGATGTCACGTGGGTGCCCGCTAGAAGAGAAGAAGAAGAGGGGCAAAGTTCAGATGGGGAGACAGAGAGGAGGAGGAGGAGATGAGTTGGAAGCAGGGGGAGGTCGTCGCAAGGAGCTAGTGGCACAGTCAGACAGCATGCATCGGCACCCGGGGTCAGCCAGACAGCACGCCAATCAACGCATGCTGTTGACACCACCAGAATGCCGTCATCGCAGAGCTCAGCAGTGTGGCATTTTTTGTGTGTGTCTGCCTCTGACAACAGCGATGCCATTTGCAACCTGTGCCAAAAGAAACTGAGTCGTGGGAAGTCCAACACCCATCTAGGTACAACTGCTTTGCGAAGGCACATGGTCTCACATCACAAACGCCGATGGGAAGAACACATGAGTAGAAGCAGCACACAAACTCAAAGCCGCCCTCCTCCTCCTGGTCCAGCATCTTCAGCCAAGTCAACCACTGCTGTCCTCCTTGCCCCCTCTCAACCATCCTCCGCTCAGTCTCTCTTACGTAGCAGTTCCTGGTCATCTGCCCACAGTCAGGTGTCTGTTAAGGACATGTTTGAGCGTAAGAAGCCAATTTCCCAAAGTCACCCCCTTGCCCGGCGTCTGACAGCTGGCTTGTCAGAACTCTTAGCCCCCCAGCTTTTACCATACAAGCTGGTGGAGTCTGAGTTTTTCAAAAAATTTGTATCTATTGGGACACCGCAGTGGAAGGTATACCTGGCCGAAATTTCTTTTCACAAAAGCCAATCCCAAACCTGTACTCGATTGTGCGAAAGGAAGTAATGGCATGTCTGGCACACAGCGTTGGGGCAAGGGTCCATATGACCACTGATAGCTGATCTGCAAAGCATGGTCAGGGCAGGTATTTCACCTACACTGCGCATTGGGTAAACCTGCTGACGGCTGCCAAGCATGGAATGCGTGACTCTGCAGAGGAGTTGGTGACACCACCACGACTTGCAGGCAGGCCTGCTGCTACCTCCTATACTCCTCCTACTCCATCCTCTTCCATAACCTCTTCCTCGGCTGAGTCCTCTTCTGCTGCTGCGTCTTGCTCCACATCAACGGCACCCCCCCAGCTCCCCAGGTACTATTCAACATCCCGGATACGGCAGTGTCATACCGTCTTGGGGTTGACTTGCCTGAAAGCCAAGAGTCACACCGCACCAGCACTCCTGTCCGCCCTGAATGCACAGGTGGATTAGTGGCTGACTCCGCACCAACTGGAGATTGGCAAGGTTGTTTCTGACAATGGAAGTAATTTGGTGACGGCATTGAAATTGGGCAAGTTGACACATGTGCCGTGCATGGCACATGTGTGTAATCTGATTGTACAACGCTTTGTGCATAAGTACCCAGGATTACAGGACGTCCTGAAGCAGGCCAGGAAGGTGTGTGGCCATTTCAGGCGTTCCTACACGGCCATGGCACACTTGTCCGATATCCAGCGTCGAAACAACCTGCCAGTGAGGCGCTTGATTTGCGACAGGCCGACACGTTGGAATTCAACACTCCGCCTGCTCCAACAAGAAAAAGCTGTTAACTAGTATTTGTATGACCGGGGTGCTAGGACAGCCTCTGGGGAGCTGGGGATTTTTTTGCCAAATTACTGGACGCTCATGCGCATTGCCTGTAGGCTCATGCGTCCTTTTGAGGAGGTGACAAACCTTGTCAGTCACACTGAAGGCACCATCAGCGACATCATACCATTTGTTTTCTTCCTGGAGCGTGCCCTGTGAAGAGTGCTGGATCAGGCCATAGATTAGCGTGAAGAGGAAGAGTTGTGGTGTCCATCACCACCAGAAACAGCCTTATCAGCATCGCTTGCTGGACCTGCGGCAATGCAGGAAGAGGATTGTGAGGAAGAGGAGTCAGAGGAGGAATGTGGCTTTGAGGAGGAGGAGGAAGACCAAGCACAACAGGCATCCCAGGGTGCTCGTTGTTGTCACCTATCTGGTACCCGTGGTGTTGTACGTGGCTGGGGGGAAGAAGATACCTTCAGTGACATCAGTGAGGACGAGGAACGGGACATGATTAGCTCGGCATCCAACCTTGTGCAAATGGGGTCTTTCATGCTGTCGTGCCTGTTGAGGGACCCTCATATAAAAAAGCTGAAGGAGAATGACCTGTACTGGGTGTCCACGCTACTAGACCCCCGGTATAAGCATAAAGTGACTGAAATATTACCAAATTCCCGCAAGTCGGAAAGGATGGAGCAGTTCCAAAATAAATTAAAAACTATGCTTTACACAGAGTATAAGGGTGATGTCACAGCACAACGGGAATCTAACAGAGGAAGAGATGAAAGTAATCCTCCTCCTCCTCCCACGACCACAGCGGCAAGGACAGGACACTTTCCTGACATGTTGTTGATGGAGGACATGCAGACCTTTTTAACTCCTATGCATCGCCAGAGCCTTTCGGGAACCAGCTTCAGAGAAAGACTCAACCGACAGGTAGCAGACTACCTAGCATTAACTGCGGATCTCGACACTCTGAGGAGCGATGGACCCCTTGACTACTGGGTGTGCAGGCTTGACCTGTGGCCTGAGCTATCCCAATTTGCAATCAAACTTCTGGCCTGCCCCGCTTCAAGTGTCCTGTCAGAAAGGACCTTCAGTGCAGCAGGAGGTTTTGTCACTGATAAGAGAAGTCGCCTAGGTCAAAAAAGTCTTGATTATCTCACCTTTATTAAAATGAATGAGGGATGGATCCCGAAGGGACTGACATTGGGCGATACATTTGAGTAAAAAAGGCCTGATGATGAGATGAGCTGCCTTGGGCTACAAATGGTACACACGCTGCCGTATTTTTTCTTAGAATGCCGGATGACTTGCGGGACTTATCTGCCAACAACTAGTGTTCAAGTCGCAAGGTTTTAGGGAACTTTCTAACTGTTTTACAAACATCAATTTTTCTGGCCGCTGTTACAGCAGCGGCTGCAACAATACCTAATTTTTCAGGCATTTGGACATGCCTAATTTTTCTGGCCTCTGGTGCTGCACTGTGGCTACAAAACCCAAACCAAACAAAGGCACATAACAGTGATGAAACTGTTAAGAATAGTACTCATTAACACACCACTAATATCTGGTGGCACAGTAGATTGCACGCGCAATGCCCCAAATTTGAAGTAGGAGGACCGACCAAGCATCTTTTTCCATCTCACGGTTCCGAAAAATTATCTATGGGTTCCTAAAAACGATGCCATACCTGTACTCTATTGTGCAAAAGGATGGCATATGTGGTGTTTCATGCTGTTATGCCTGTTGAGGGTCGTGGACCATCGTATAAAAAGGCTGAAGGAGAACGAGCTGTACTGGGTGTCCAAGCATCTTTTTCCATCTCCCGGTTCCTAAAAATTATCTCTGGGTTCCTAAAATCAATGCCATACATGTACTCTATTGTGCAAAAGGATGGCATATGCGGTGTTTCATGCTGTTGTTTCTGTTGAGGGTCCTGGACCCTCGTATAAAAAGGCTGAAGGAGAACGACCTGTACTGGGTGTCCAAGCATTTTTTTCCATCTCCCGGTTCCTAAAAATTATCTCCGGGTTCCTAAAATCGATGCCATACCTGTACTCTATTGTGCAAAAGGAAGTAACCTTACCATGGGTATCAGACCACATGTCTTGTTGTTATATTTTGTCAGGGTAATCGGGCAGGCCATATAGACCTCACCCGATAGGGGGAGTAACACGTATTAAAGTTCTAAGAATAGTAATACTTAACACAACCTAGTTACCATGGCTCCCAGACCGCATGTCTTATTGTTATATTTTGTCAGGGTACTGAGGCAGGCCATATGGAACTCCACTGGATAGGTGGAGTAACACGTATTAAAGTGCTAAGAATAGTACTACTTAACACAACCTAGTTACCATGGGTCCCAGACCGCATGTCTTGTTGTTATATTTTGTCAGGGTAATCAGGCAGGCCGTATAGACCTCCTCCGATAGGGGGAGTTACAGGGATTAAAGTGCTAAGAATAGTACTACTTAACACAACCTAGTTACCATGGCTCCCAGACCGCATGTCTTATTGTTATATTTTGTCAGGGTTATCAGGCAGGCCATATAGACCTCCCCCGATAGGGTGAGTAAAATGGATTAAACCGCTAAGAATAGTACTACTTAACACAAACTTAACCCCTTAATGACCACAGCACTTTTCCATTTTCTGTCCGTTTGGGACCAAGGCTATTTTTACATTTTTGCGGTGTTTGTGTTTAGCTGTAATTTTCCTCTTACTCATTTACTGTACCCACACATATTATATACCGTTTTTCTCGCCATTAAATGGACTTTCAAAATATACCATTATTTTCATCATATCTTATAATTTACTATAAAAAATATTATAAAATATGAGGAAAAAATGGAAAAAAACACACTTTTTCTAACTTTGACCCCCAAAATCTGTTACACATCTACAACCACCAAAAAACACCCATGCTAAATAGTTTCTAAATTTTGTCCTGAGTTTAGAAATACCCAATGTTTACATGTTCTTTGCTTTTTTTGCAAGTTATAGGGCCATAAATACAAGTAGCACTTTGCCATTTCCAAACCACTTTTTTTCAAAATTAGCGCTAGTTACATTGGGACACTAATATCTTTCAGGAATCCCTGAATATCCATTGACATGTATATATTTTTTTTTAGAAGACATCCCAAAGTATTGATCTAGGCCCATTTTGGTATATTTCATGCCACCATTTCACCGCCGAATGCGATCAAATAAAAAAATTTTTTTACTTTTTCACAAATTTTTTCACAAACTTTAGGTTTCTCACTGAAATTATTTACAAACAACTCATGAAATTATGGAATAAATGGTTGTAAATGCTTCTCTGGGATCCCCTTTGTTCATAAATAGCAGACATATATGGCTTTGGCTTTGCTTTTTGGTAATTAGAAGGCTGCTAAATGCCACTGCGCACCACACGTGTATTATGCCCAGCAGTGAATGGGTTAATTAGGGAGCATGTAGGGAGCTTCTAGGGTTAATTTTAGCTCTAGTGTAGTGTAGTAGACAACCCCAAGTATTGATCTAGGCCCATTTTGGTATATTTCATGCCACCATTTCACCGCCAAAAGCAATCAAATAAAAAAAAATTGTTCACTTTTTCAAACTTTAGGTTTCTCACTAAAATTATTTACAAACAGCTTGTGCAATTATGGCACACATGGTTTTAAATGCTTCTCTGGGATCCCCTTTGTTCAGAAATAGCAGACATATGTGGCTTTGGCGTTGCTTTTTGGTAATTATAAGGCCGCTAAATGTTTCTGCGCATCACATGTGTATTATGGCCAGCAGTGAAGGGGTTAATTAGGTAGTTTGTAGGGAGCTTGCAGGGTTAATTTTAGCTTTAGTGTAGAGATCAGACTCCCACCTGACACATCCCACCCCCTGATCCCTCCCAAACAGCTCTCTTCCCTCCCCCACCCCACAATTGTCCCCGCCATCTTAAGTACTGGCAGAAAGTCTGCCAGTACTAAAATAAAAGGTATTAAAAAAAAAATATATATTTTTTTTTAGCATATTTACATATGCTGCTATGTAGGGTCCCCCCCTTAGCCCCCAACCTCCCTGATCCCCCCAAAATAGCTCCCTAACCCTCCCCCTCTGCCTTATTGGGGCCATCTTGGGTACTGGCAGCTGTCTGCCAGTACCCAGTTTGCAAATAAAAATGTTTTTTTTATTATTTTTTTTTATTTGTTTCTGTAGTGTAGCTTCCCCCCCACAGTCCAATATCCCCCCAGCCAAACCGATCAACAAATAAATACATAAACCCCTTTGATCCCCACTTATAAGAAAAAACTTTCTGTAGCGTAGTGGTTCCCACCCGCTCCCTCCCCGTGCACGCGCCCGCCCGGCCTCCCCGTGCACGTGCGCGCGTCCGTGCGCGTCCCCCCGGTCGTCCCCGCCCCCGATCCCGCCCCCCTCCGCATCACAAAGGCCATCGATGGCCGCCACCCACCTCCCACACCGGCTCCCACCCACCAACGAACATAGCCGTTAATGTCCGGTGCAGAGAGGGCCACAGAGTGGCTCTCTCTGCACCGGATGGCTAAAAATGGTTATTGCAGGATGCCTCGATATCGAGGCATCACTGCAATAACCGGAAAGCAGCTGGAAGCGAGCAGGATCGCTTCCAGCTGCTTTCCACACCGAGGACGTGCAGGGTACGTCCTCAGGCGTTAACTGCCTTTTTTTTGAGGACGTACCCTGCACGTCCTCGGTCATTAAGGGGTTAACATGGGTCACAGACCGCATGTCTTATTGTTATATTTTGTCAGGGTAATCAGGCAGGCCATATACACCTCCCCCGATAGGGGGAGTTACAGGGATTAAAGTGCTAAGAATAGTACTACTTAACACAACCTTGCCATGGGTCACAGCCCGCATGTCTTATTGTTATATTTTGCCAGGGTAATCATGCAGGCCATATAGACCTCCCCAGATAGGGGGAGTAACAGGTATTAAAGTGCTAAGAATAGTACTACTTAACACAACTTAGTTACCATGGGTACCAGACCGCATGTCTTGTTGTGATACTTTGTCAGGGTAATCAGGCAGGCCATATAGACCTCCCCCGATAGGGGGAGTTACAGGGATTAAAGTGCTAAGAATAGTACTACTAAACACAACCTAATTATGATGGGTCCCAGACCGCATGTTTTATTATTATACTTTGTCAGGGTAATCATACAGGCCACATTGTCATGTCTAAATCCATTCCACCTTACACAGCGTATCTAACCTGTCATACCACCTTTTATTTCAATTAATCTGATCAGGTTTCCCTATTTAATCTCCTTGTAACCAAGATGCATTGCTGGTTTATTGAAGTTTATTGCCAAAGTAAAGCAGCTCAACTCCTTACCTTGTGTACCAAAACAAGATTCTCCTGATCTGAGAAACCTTTACCGTTACAAGCAGCTTCTGCTTCAAGCTGCCACAGCCACTGACGTCACTGCAGCGCCGAATCACGCTACCGCTTTGACCGCACTCTCTCCTGTCTAAAAAGACAGCCTACAGACTCCCAGCTACACGGAGCCATAACCACGCTGCACGCTCACTAATTCCTGTAAGTAATCTACCTACCTGCATCTGGGATTCCTCTCACTGGCTCTGCTTCTGAATTAAGGTTCTGTATATAGAGTGCTTAAGTCTGTTTACTCATTTGACATTACTCTTTAAACAACAGTTGATTTGAACGGTAACACCCTGTTTGTATCTGTGCCGTCTGGCTTCCATATTTCACCTGTCTCCAGTGAATCTGACATTACAGACTTTTACTATTTAAGTTCAACTCTTATGCTTCCTATTGCACAATATAAGACCTGCCTAAGATAAAGCTCATTAGTACTACTCATATTACTGGGTCTTATCTCTGAGACTAAATTATCACAAGTGATTAAGTTAGTGTTTTTCTTACTAGCAAGCACACTTAGGCCTAGATTTGGAGTTCGGCGGTAGCCGTCAAAACCAGCGTTAGAGGCTCCTAACGCTGGTTTTGGCCGCCCGCTGGTATTTGGAGTCAGTGATTAAAGGGTCTAACGCTCACTTTTCAGCCGCGACTTTTCCATACCGCAGATCCCCCTACGCCATTTGCGTAGCCTATCTTTTCAATGGGATCTTTCTAACGCTGGTATTTAGAGTCGTTTCTGAAGTGAGCGTTAGAGCTCTAACGACAAAATTCCAGCCGCCTGAAAATAGCAGGAGTTAAGAGCTTTCTGGCTAACGCCGGTTCATAAAGCTCTTAACTACTGTACCCTAAAGTACACTAACACCCATAAACTACCTATGTACCCCTAAACCGAGGCCCCCCCACATCGCCGACACTCGATTAAAATTTTTAACCCCTAATCTGCCGACCGCCACCTACGTTATATTTATGTACCCCTAATCTGTTGCCCCTAACCCCGCCGACCCCTGTATTATATTTATTAACCCCTAACCTGCCCCCCACAACGTCGCCGCCAGCTACTTAAAATAATTAACCCCTAATCTTCCGACCGCAAAGCGCCGCCACCTACGTTATCCCTATGTACCCCTAATCTGCTACCCCTAACACCGCCGACCCCTATATTATATTTATTAACCCCTAATCTGCCCCCCACAACGTCGCCGACACCTGCCTACACTTATTAACTCCTAATCTGCCGAGCGGACCTGAGCGCTACTATAATAAAGTTATTAACCCCTAACCCGCCTCACTAACCCTATCATAAATAGTATTAACCCCTAATCTGCCCTCCCTAACATCGCCGACACCTAACTTCAATTATTAACCCCTAATCTGCCGACCGGAGCTCACCGCTATTCTAATAAATGTATTAACCCCTAAAGCTAAGTCTAACCCTAACACTAACACCCCCCTAAGTTAAATATAATTTACATCTAACGAAATAAATTACCTCTTATTAAATAACTTATTCCTATTTAAAGCTAAATACTTACCTGTAAAATAAATCCTAATATAGCTACAATATAAATTATAATTATATTGTAGCTATTTTAGGATTAATATTTATTTTACAGGCAACTTTGTAATTATTTTAACCAGGTACAATAGCTATTAAATAGTTAAGAACTATTTAATAGTTACCTAGTTAAAATAATAACAAATTTACCTGTAAAATAAATCCTAACCTAAGATATAATTAAATCTAACACTACCCTATCAATAAATTAATTAAATAAACTACCTACAATTACCTACAATTAACCTAACACTACACTATCAATAAATTAATTAAACACAATTGCTACAAATAAATACAATTAAATAAACTAGCTAAAGTACAAAAAATAAAAAAGAACTAAGTTACAGAAAATAAAAAAATATTTACAAACATAAGAAAAATATTACAACAATTTTAAACTAATTACACCTACTCTAAGCCCCCTAATAAAATAACAAAGCCCCCCAAAATAAAAAATTCCCTACCCTATTCTAAATTAAAAAAGTTACAAGCTCTTTTACCTTACCAGCCCTGAACAGGGCCCTTTGCGGGGCATGCCCCAAGAATTTCAGCTCTTTTGCCTGTAAAAAAAAACATACAATACCCCCCCCCCAACATTACAACCCACCACCCACATACCCCTAATCTAACCCAAACCCCCCTTAAATAAACCTAACACTAATCCCCTGAAGATCTTCCTACCTTGTCTTCACCATCCAGGTATCACCGATCCGTCCTGGCTCCAAGATCTTCATCCAACCCAAGCGGGGGTTGGCGATCCATAATCCGGTCCAGAAGAGGCTCCAAAGTCTTCCTCCTATCCGGCAAGAAGAGGAAATCCGGACCGGCAAACATCTTCTCCAAGCGGCATCTTCGATCTTCTTCCATCCGGAGCGAAGCGGCAGGATCCTGAAGACCTCCAGCGCGGAACATCCATCCGGACCGACGACTGAACGACGAATGACTGTTCCTTTAAGGGACGTCATCCAAGATGGCGTCCCTCGAATTCCGATTGGCTGATAGGATTCTATCAGCCAATCGGAATTAAGGTAGGAATTTTCTGATTGGCTGATGGAATCAGCCAATCAGAATCTAGTTCAATCCGATTGGCCGATCCAATCAGCCAATCAGATTGAGCTCGCATTCTATTGGCTGATCGGAACAGCCAATAGAATGCGAGCTCAATCTGATTGGCTGATTGGATCAGCCAATCGGATTGAACTTGATTCTGATTGGCTGATTCCATCAGCCAATCAGAAAATTCCTACCTTAATTCCGATTGGCTGATAGAATCCTATCAGCCAATCGGAATTCGAGGGACGCCATCTTGGATGACGTCCCTTAAAGGAACAGTCATTCGTCGTTCAGTCGTCAGTCCGGATGGATGTTCCGCGCTGGAGGTCTTCAGGATCCTGCCGCTTCGCTCCGGATGGAAGAAGATCGAAGATGCCGCTTGGAGAAGATGTTTGCCGGTCCGGATGTCCTCTTCTTGCCGGATAGGAGGAAGACTTTGGAGCCTCTTCTGGACCGGATTATGGATCGCCAACCCCCGCTTGGGTTGGATGAAGATCTTGGAGCCAGGACGGATCGGTGATACCTGGATGGTGAAGACAAGGTAGGAAGATCTTCAGGGGATTAGTGTTAGGTTTATTTAAGGGGGGTTTGGGTTAGATTAGGGGTATGTGGGTGGTGGGTTGTAATCTTGGGGGGGGGGTATTGTATTTATTCTTTTACAGGCAAAAGAGCTGAAATTCTTGGGGCATGCCCCGCAAAGGGCCCTGTTCAGGGCTGGTAAGGTAAAAGAGCTTGTAACTTTTTTAATTTAGAATAGGGTAGGGAATTTTTTATTTTGGGGGGCTTTGTTATTTTATTAGGGGGCTTAGAGTAGGTGTAATTAGTTTAAAATTGTTGTAATATTTTTCTTATGTTTGTAAATATTTTTTTATTTTCTGTAACTTAGTTCTTTTTTATTTTTTGTACTTTAGCTAGTTTATTTAATTGTATTTATTTGTAGGAATTGTGTTTAATTAATTTATTGATAGTGTAGTGTTAGGTTAATTGTAGGTAATTGTAGGTAGTTTATTTAATTATTTTATTGATAGGGTAGTGTTAGGTTTAATTATAACTTAGGTTAGGATTTATTTTACAGGTAAATTTGTTATTATTTTAACTAGGTAACTATTAAATAGTTCTTAACTATTTAATAGCTATTGTACCTGGTTAAAATAATTACAAAGTTGCCTGTAAAATAAATATTAATCCTAAAATAGCTATAATATAATTATAATTTATATTGTAGCTATATTAGGATTTATTTTACAGGTAAGTATTTAGCTTTAAATAGGAATAAGTTATTTAATAAGAGTTAATTTATTTCGTTAGATGTAAATTATATTTAAGTTAGGGGGGTGTTAGTGTTAGGGTTAATACATTTATTAGAATAGCGGTGAGCTCCAGTCGGCAGATTAGGGGTTAATGTTTGAAGTTAGGTGTCGGCGATGTTAGGGAGGGCAGATTAGGGGTTAATACTATTTATTATAGGGTTAGTGAGGCGGATTAGGGGTTAATAACTTTATTATAGTAGCGCTCAGGTCCGCTCGGCAGATTAGGGGTTAATAAGTGTAGGCAGGTGGAGGCGACGTTGAGGGGGGCAGATTAGGGGTTAATAAATATAATATAGGGGTCGGCGATGTTAGGGCAGCAGATTAGGGGTACATAGGGATAACGTAGGTTGCGGCGGTTTACGGAGCGGCAGATTAGGGGTTAAAAAAAATATGCAGGGGTCAGCGATAGCGGGGGCGGCAGATTAGGGGTTAATAAGTGTAAGGTTAGGGGTGTTTAGACTTGGGGTACATGTTAGAGTGTTAGGTGCAGACGTAGGAAGTGTTTCCCCATAGGAAACAATGGGGCTGCGTTAGGAGCTGAACGCTGCTTTTTTGCAGGTGTTAGGTTTTTTTACAGCTCAAACAGCCCCATTGTTTCCTATGGGAGAATCGTGCACGAGCACGTTTTTGAGGCCGGCCGCGTCCGTAAGCAACTCTGGTATCGAGAGTTGCATTTGCGGTAAAAATGCTCTACGCTCCTTTTTTGGAGCCTAACGCAGCATTTGTTTGAACTCTCGATACCAGAGTTAATTTTATGGTGCGGCCAGAAAAAAGCCTGCGGAGCGTTAACAGACCTTTTACCGCCGAACTCCAAATCTAGGCCTTAGTAACTTGTAACACTCCACAATTATTTATCCTGCTTAGAGGTCTTAAATACCTACTTAAATACTTGCTGAATATCACAGAGCTTTACATATATCACAGATCGTTACATAATAAACCAGCTATATTAAAATGGAGCCTTCTGATGTGACCCCACAACTACACAGCCTTAACCAACGTTTAGATAATCTGACCCAGGCTTTTAGAGAGCTACAAGTAGAGAACCAGAGCCTCAAAGCCTGTTTAAGGGAAGTTTTATCTAACAGAAATACCGGAAACGACCACCAGGCTGAACCTCAGGTCTCATACCCAGAGAACTTTTCTGGTGATCGCTCCACTTTCAGACAGTTTAGAAATGCCTGTCTACTATTGTTTGACTTGAGTCCCAGGACCTATGCTACTGACCGGAGCAAGGTGCTTACTATATTGTCCTACTTGAGGGGAGAACCTAGGGCCTGGGCAGATTCATTTTATGAGACCCAGGATCCTATCCTAAACTCTTTAGATGCATTCCTCAAAGCTTTGTCTACCCTTTATGATGACCCCTATCGGCAAGTTACTGCAGAAGGTAAACTAAGAAACCTCAGGCAGCTAAAAACACCGGTAGAGGAGTATATCACCCGCTTTAAGATCTGGGCCAGGGATTCCCTCTGGAATGAGGTCTCTTTAAAAAAACAGTATCGCCTAGGATTGGCGGAGGACATTAAGGACGAACTAGCCAGGGTAGGCATACCAGACCGCCTTGAAGAGTTATACGCTCTTACTATCACTATAGACCATAGGCTTAGGGAGAGGAGACAAGAAAGAAATCCTTCTACTACTCCTGTACGTAGGGTATTACCCACACCTCCTACTTCCAGTTCTTCAGCGGAACAACCTATGGATATCAGTTTCCTCAGAGGACCTCTTTCCCCACAAGAGAAGGCTAGATGCCGTACACTCAATCTCTGTATGTATTGTGGGGGGACTGAACATACAGTTAAGGAATGTCCTTTACTCTCAAAGCAGAAGTTAGGTAAGGCACTCACAACTAAACATTGCTTACATACAAAAAACTTATCTACCACCTATCTTACTTTACCCTTACTTTTGCAGTGGGATCGACACAGGATAAACTGTAACGCCATGATTGACACCGGAGCATGTGCAAACTTCATTGATTTAAGTTTAGTTGAAGTTAATAAAATACCTTTTTTGTTCAAAAGCACACCTATGCCTCTTAAAGTCATTGATGGTACACCACTAGCATCAGGTCCAGTCTCTCAACAAACCATCCCTCTCCTTGTTACCTCTACTTCTGGTCATTCTGAGACTATGTCTTTCGATATCATCTCCTCTCCAATATATCCTATCATTCTGGGTATCTCTTGGCTCAAAAAACACCAACCTACGGTTCATTGGGATTCTCTCACCTTATCCTTCTCATCACCTTACTGTACTACCACGTGTTTTCCTAATTCCAACTTGCTTTCCACAACTACTCCTACCATTCCTTCTCCATATCTCGAATTCTCTGAGGTTTTCAACCAAAAGGAGGCTGAGACATTGCCTCCACATAGGCCTTACGATTGCCCCATTGACCTTCTCCCTGGGGTAACCATACCCTATGGGCATATTTACCCCCTCTCAAGATCCGAATTAATCCATCTAAAGTCCTACATTGCTGAGAATTTAAAGAAGGGGTTTATCCGACCATCCACTTCCCCTGCCGGAGCCGGCATATTTTTTTGTTAAAAACAAGGATGGGTCCTTACGTCCCATAATTGATTATCGGGAACTCAATAAGCGTACTGTAAAGAACCGATACCCACTACCTCTCATCCCAGAATTGATTGAGAGGTTAAGAGGCGCAACTATATTCACGAAACTGGATCTTAGGGGCGCATACATCCTTGTTAGAATAAGGGCCGGAGACGAGTGGCTGACGGCATTTAGGACCAGGTATGGTCTTTTCGAGTATACCGTTATGCCGTTCGGTCTCTGTAATGCTCCGGCAACATTTCAAAACTTCATTAATGACATCTTTAGGGATATCCTTGACACTTTTCTGGTGGTCTACCTTGACGACATCCTAATCTACTCTTCTTCCTACTCAGAACATATCAATCACGTCAGGCTTGTACTATCCAGACTACAGACACACAAATTGTATGTTAAGCTGGAAAAATGCCTTTTCCATGTCAGTCAGGTTTCCTTCTTGGGCTACAATATTAGTAAAAGTAACATCATGATGGAGGACAGTAAAATCACAGCTATCACCTCCTGGTCAAGACCCTCCAATATAAAAGACGTCCAACGTTTTTTAGGCTTTGCAAATTTTTACAGATGGTTCATTAAAGATTTCGCAGCCATCACCAAACCCCTCACTAATCTAACCAAAACCACTTCTGCCTTTCTATGGACTTCCCAGGCACAGAACGCCTTTGATCTCCTAAAATCGTGGTTTATCACATCCCCAGTTCTACAATTACCTAATAGCAAAGCTCAGTTTGTCCTAGAGGTGGATGCGTCAGACTACGCTATTGTCTCCGTTCTCTCACAAAAAGCTTCTCCAAATGACTCACTCCATCCAGTTTGTTACTTTTCCAGACTTCTGACACCAGCGGAGTTGAACTATCCGGTTGGTGAAAAGGAACTTTTGGCCATTAAGTCATCTTTCGACCAGTGGAGACACTTATTGAAGGGCGCAGAACAACCCATAGTGATTTACACGGATCATAAGAACTTGCAATACCTCCAGACCAACCGCACGCTCTCAGCCCGTCAGCTCCGCTGGAGTCTTTACTTTTCCCGATTCTCCTACACCATCACTTACCGTCCTGGAACAAAAAACGGAAAGGCTGACGCCCTCTCTCGTAAGGATGCTAGACTTCAGAAAGCCCCATCCTACTCAACTATTATCCCCAAGTCCCACATCATAGGTCTCCTCTCCAAGGATTTTGCTGAACTAAAAACCCAACAACAGCTGGATACAACAAAATCTTCTTACCCTCTCGTACCTGATGTTAACGGAGTTCTCTGCAACCACTCCAAATTTTATGTACCTCCCTCGATCCGCAACAAAGCCCTATCACTCTCCCATGACTCTTCTTTAGCTGGTCATTTGGGTATACACAAGATCCTAGATCTACTTCGCAGATATTTCTGGTGGCCATCTATTAGACTGTCAGTTAACGACTATGTCAAGTCCTGTCCCACATGCCAGACTTGTAAACCCTCGCATCAATTACCTCTGGGGCTATTACAGAATTTACCTATTCCTGAACACCCTTGGGCTAGTGTGTCCATGGACTTCATAGTGGACCTTCCAAAATCCGACGGCATGACTGTTATCTTTGTCGTTGTAGACTTATTCTCACGAATGGCACATTTTATTCCAATAGAATCACTTCCGACTGCTCAAAAAACTGCAGAACTGTTCATCAAAGAGGTTGTCAGACTACATGGACTCCCAACATCCGTCCTCAGTGACAGAGGGTCACAATTTACCTCCAAGTTTTGGAAATATCATTGCCAATCTCTTTCTATCCAACAACATCTTACCACCGCATACCATCCGCAATCTAATGGGTTATGTGAGAGAACCAATCAGTGGTTGGAGCAATATTTGAGATGCTTTTGCTCCAACAAACAGGATTCTTGGCTATCTTTCCTACCACACGCTGAATTCGCCTTTAATAACACTACCAACTCCTCCACGGGGTATTCACCCTTTTATGCCAACAACGGACTCCACCCACGATTTCATCCGTTACTTCCAACTGACACTTCTTGTCCGCAGGTTAATGACCTGATCAATTCTATCAAACAAACATTTACCGTAATCAAGGATAACATTCAGCAAGCTCAAGCCACCCAGAAACGCTCCTATGACCTCCGACATCGGGCTCCTCCCGTATACAAGGTTGGTGACCTGGTTTGGTTAGCCACAAAAAATCTCAGGATACCTACTCCTTGTAGGAAATTCAACAACCTCTTCGTGGGGCCTTTTCCCATCATCTCCATCAGCAACCCTCTCACGGTCACTCTGCAGTTGCCCTCTTCCTACCGCATCCATCCGACGTTCCACATCTCCCTCATCAAGCCTTGTGACACCTCCCGATGTCTGCCTCTCCCTCCACCGTCTTCCCCGGCACCTGATCCTGAGTATGAAGTCCACTCTATCTTGGACTCTAGGCGTTGCCATGGTCAACTTCAGTACCTAGTCCATTGGGCAGGATTTGATTCCTCTGAGGATTCTTGGGAGCCGGCCTCCAATCTCTCTGCACCCCGTCTGGTGTCCCTTTTCCATAGGCGCCATCCGGAAAGACCCGCGCCTTGAAACCCTTGGGGTTCCTTTGCAGGGGGATATGTCATGTCTAAATCCATTCCACCTTACACAGCGTATCTAACCTGTCATACCACCTTTTATTTCAATTAAGCTGATCAGGTTTCCCTATTTAATCTCCTTGTAACCAAGATGCATTGCTGGTTTATTGAAGTTTATTGCCAAAGTAAAGCAGCTCAACTCCTTACCTTGTGTACCAAAACAAAATTCTCCTGATCTGAGAAACCTTTGCCGTTACAAGCAGCTTCTGCTTCAAGCTGCCACAGCCGCTGACGTCACCGCAGCGCCGAATCACGCTACCGCTTTGACCGCACTCTCTCCTGTCTAAACAGACAGCCTACAGACTCCCAGCTACACGGAGCCATAACCACGCTGCACGCTCACTAATTCCTGCAAGTAATCTACCTACCCGCATCTGGGATTCCTCTCAATGGCTCTGCTTCTGAATTAAGGTTCTGTATATAGAGTGCTTAAGTCTGTTTACTCATTTGACATTACTCTTTAAACAACAGTTGATTTGAACGGTAACACCCTGTTTGTATCTGTGCAGTCTGGCTTCCATATTTCACCTGTCTCCAGTGAATCTGACATTACAGACTTTTACTATTTAAGTTCAACTCTTATGCTTCCTATTGCACAATATAAGACCTGCCTAAGATAAAGCTCATTAGTACTACTCATATTACTGGGTCTTATCTCTGAGGCTAAATTATCATAAGTGATTAAGTTAGTGTTTTTCTTACTAGCAAGCACACTTAGTAACTTGTAATACTCCACAATTATTTATCCTGCTTAGAGGTCTTAAATACCTACTTAAATACTTGCTGAATATCACAGAGCTTTACATATATCACAGATCGTTACACATATAGACCTCCCCCGATATGGGGAGTAACAGGTATTAAACTGCTAAGAACAGTACTACTTAACACAACCTAGTTACCATGGGTCCCAGACCGCATGTCTTGTTGTGATACTTTGTCAGGGTAATCAGGCAGGCCATATAGACCTCCCCCAATATGGGGAGTAACATGTATTAAACTGCTAAGAACAGTATTACTGAACACAACCTAGTTAACATGGGTCCCAGACCGCATGTCTTGTTGTGATACTTTGTCAGGGTAATCAGGCAGGCCATATAGACCTCACCCGATAGGGGGAGTAAAAGGGATTAAAGTGCTAAGAATACTACTACTTAACACAACCTAGTTACCATGGCTCCCAGACCGCATGTCTTATTGTTATATTTTGTCAGGGTAATCAGGCAGGCCATATGGAACTCCACTGGATAGGTGGAGTAACACGTATTAAAGTGCTAAGAATAGTACTACTTAACACAACCTAGTTACCATGGGTCCCAGACCGCATGTCTTGTTGTTATATTTTGTCAGGGTAATCAGGCAGGCCATATAGACCTCCCCCGATAGGGGGAGTTACAGGGATTAAAGTGCTAAGAATAGTACTACTTAACACAACCTAGTTACCATGGCTCCCAGACCGCATGTTTTATTATTATACTTTGTCAGGGTAATCATGCAGGCCATATAGACTTCCCCCGATATCGGGACTAACAGGCATTAAAGTGCTAAGAACAGTACTACTTAACACAACCTAGTTACCATGAGTCCCAGACCGCATGTCTTGTTGTTATGCTTTGTCAGGGTAATCAGGCAGGCCATATAGACCTCCCCTGATAGGGGGAGTAAAAGGGATTTAAGTGCTAAGAATAGTACTACTAAACACAACCTAATTATGATGGGTCCCAGACCGCATGTTTTATTATTATACTTTGTCAGGGTAATCATACAGGCCATATTGTCATGTCTAAATCCATTCCACCTTACACAGCGTATCTAACCTGTCATACCACCTTTTATTTCGATAGGGGGAGTTACAGGGATTAAAGTGCTAAGAATAGTACTACTTAACACAACCTAGTTACCATGGCTCCCAGACCGCATGTTTTATTATTATACTTTGTCAGGGTAATCATGCAGGCCATATAGACCTCCCCCGATATGGGTAGTAACAGGTATTAAACTGCTAAAAACAGTGCTACTTAACACAACCTAGTTACCATGGGTCCCAGACCACATGTTTTGTTGTTATACTTTGTCAGGGTAATCATGCAGGCCATATAGACCTCCCCCGATAGGGGGAGTAAAAGGGATTAAAGTGCTAAGAATAGTACTACTAAACACAACCTAATTACCATGGGTCCCATGCAGGACATATAGACCTACACAGATAGGGGGAGTAACATGGATTAAAGTGCTAAGAATAGTACTAATATAAACAAAACCTAGTTACCATGGGTCCCAGACTGCATGTCTTGTTGTTATAATTTGTCAGGGTAATCATGCAGGCCATATAGACCTCCCCCGATAGGGGGAGTTACAGGGATTAAAGTGCTAAGAATAGTATTACTTAACACAACCTAGTTACCATGGGTCCCAGACCGCATGTTTTATTATTATACTTTGTCAGGGTAATTATATATCTATCAAATTGATCTATTTATCTTCTATCGATTCTATCTAACTATCAATCTATGTATATCTATCTATCAAATCTATCTATCTCGTGGCCGGACTGATTTGAGACAGCCACTTGTGTTTCGGACAAATTTGAAGTAGGAGGACAGACCAATCATCTTCTTCCATCTCCCTGTTCCAAAAATGCAGGCCATATAGACCTCCCCCGATAGGGGGAGTAACAGGTAGTAAACTGCTAAGAATAATACTACTTAACACACCACGGGTCCCAGACCGCATGTCTTATTGTTATACTCTGTCAGGGAAATCATATATCTATCAAATCTATCTATTTTTCTATCAAATCTATCTAACTATCAATCGTATCTATCAAATATAAATTGCATCTATTGATCTATGTAATTTGTATCTATCAAATGTATATTGCATCTTTTGATCTATGTAATTCGTATCTATCAAATGTATATTGCAACGATTGATCTATGTAATTCGTATCTATCATCAAATGTATATTGCATCTATTGATCTATGTAATTTGTATCTATCATATGTACTGTATATTGCATCTATTGATCTATGTAATGTATGTATCTAACTATCAAATCTATCTAACTCGTGGTTGTGCTAATGGACTGTTTGCAGTTTTTTGCGGTGCGTTACACGGGGAGTTTGGTCTGTCACTGTGAAGCAGGCGTAACCCTTACACTACCTGATCGATACTACATCATACCTGATGTTTTAAAGCATGTTATTCAAAAAATTATTTAGGAATGTTAGGTGATTAAGGCCCTTTATGGCTTAAAACCAGACTCTGCATCAACTATGTAATTTTCCTTGGGAGTTTTGCCATGGATCCCCCTCCGGCATGCCACAGTCCAGGTGTTAGTCCCCTTGAAACAACTTTTCCATCACTATTGTGGCCAGAAAGAGTCCTTGTGGGTTTTAAAATTCGCCTGCCTATTGAAGTCAATGGCGGTTCGAGCGGTTCGCCGGTTCGCAAACAGTCTCGGAAGTTCGAGTCCGCCGTTCGCGAACCGAAATTTTAAGGTTCGCAACATCACTATTGAAGAGGTGGCTCAGTCGATTAAAGAATTAAAGCTGCATAAGGCTCCAGGGCCGGATGGCTTTACTTCTATTTTTTATAAAAAAAAACTCTCATCGGTGATCAGCCCCTCTTTAGAAAAAGTCTTCAATTTAGCCTTCCAGACTGGACATTTCCCCAAAGAATATTTAGAAGCAGAAATTGTGACCATCCCCAAGCAAGGTAAAGATTCAAGTCTGTGTGAGAGTTATAAACCAATATCTTTGATTAACATTGATGTAAAAATATATTCAAAGATATTGGCTAATAGGGTGAGTAGGGTCCTTCCTTCGCTATTACACCTGGATCAGGTGGGCTTTACTAGGGGCAGACAAGGCTCCAATAACCCACGTAGATTATTGAATATTTTTGCTGAGTCGACATCTTTGGAGCTCCCACTGGTCGCCCTATCTCTAAATGCAGAAAAGGCGTTCGACAGGGTGAGGTGGGAGTACATAGATGTATTAAGATCCTTTGGGTTTCCAGCACATCTGATTAAGCCCATTATGGTTCTATACTTGAATCCCTTGGCTAGAGTAAGGGGTAAGGGATTTTGCTCACAAACCATTGACGTCATGAATGGGACCAGGCAGGGTTGCCCGTTGTCCCCCCTCCTCTTTGTATTGGTCATAGAGCCACTGGCAGCTAGGATCAGGAAGTCTGAAGAACTACAGGGTCTGCTGATACATGATACCTTACAAAAACTTGCCCTGTTCGCGGACGATCTTAAGCAATTTGTTACAGACCCTGAAGCTTCCTTACCGGCAGTATTCGCTATTCTTAAACACTTTGGGAGCTTGGCTTTATAAGCTTAATTATACAAAAACAGAGGTTTGGCCTTGAATCTTTCCCTGACTCGACTGTTTAGTCTAAGGGAGTCCTACCCGTTTAAATAGTCCACCAGCAAATTGAAACGCTTGGGGGTGATTCTCTCACCTGATCCTAAAGTAGTTATACAAGCTAATTACGACCCACTCCTAAAAGAATTCGGGGCACTTACTGCTAAATGGTCTAGATTTGAAGTCTCATGGATGGGGAGAATACAGTCTGTAAAGATGATGTTGCTGCCCAAGGTGAGTTACCTTTTCAGGTGTATTCCACTACTGATCCCAAATTATATTTTAAATAATTTTCAATCTGTGATTAATACGTTTATTTGGCATGTCAAGCCTCCAAGGATTGCGATGCAACAACTGCAAAAACCTATCTTGAATGGAGGAGTTGATGCCCCTAATATACGCACATATTACAAAGTAGCAATGTTGTCCCACATAGCAGTTTGGGGAATATCACCAGAAGACACAAGGTGGAGACAACTTGAGCAAGCTGTACTTCAAGTGGGCCTGCTCCTTGAGGATCTCATTTGGATTCCACGGCACGTTGATGTGCTAGTAGGAATAGAAAATCCTGTTCTTAGAGTGTGTCTTAAGAGCTGGAGGAAACTTAGACATTTAGCAAAGGTTGCACCGCATCCATCGCCTGCTTAATCCATTAAGGCACTGTTACTTTGTCTTCCAGATTCTCACCCCCGTGGAAAGCCTCGTGGGGTATAGAAAAAATAAAGATCTGTTTGTAGCGGGTAAACTGGTGACCTTAGCCTCGGGACTTCTAAGCATTGACATCCCCAGGAAGCACCATTTTGAATATTTTAGACTAATATCCATGATTCTGGCTTGGGGGTTCCCGAAGGATCAACTTAGAGATATGACACAATGGGAATGGAGATGGCTTGCTGGCAAGCCTTTTCGTAAAGCCTTAACATTGCATTATCAGGTGCTGTTAGATTCTGAGGGGTTCACAAAAACGTATCATGCTCTGGAATGGGAGAAGGAAATGGGGCTGGCTCATACTGAGATAGAATGGCAGCCATACAAATTACAAAGACTGCAATCCATTGTATTACTTTATATAAGCTTTTCATTAAGCTATTGCTGTGCTGGCATAGGGTCCCAGTCAAATTACATAAATTATTTCCCCAGAAGTCAGCTTTGTGCTGGAGGGGATGTCAACAGAAGGGGTCACACTCACATATTTGGTGGAGCTGTAGTAAGCTGAAGACAGTCTGGGTCAGAGTGGCTAGGGTGTTGGTCCAATTAGGCCTTGTTCGCAGACTGACACCTGATATTGCCCTCTTTCATTTAGGGCTTGGGAAATTGACCCAACCGGGTAGGATATTATGTATTATTATTCTCCTGGCCACGAAACTGGCTATAACAAGAAATTGGCTGGGAACCTCCCTGATCTCATTTCAAATGGTACACAAGATAATTGGGTATATTCGCAAAATGGAAGAATATTCACTAAAATCTGAAGGTCGACTTGGCCTGCATGGATTGGTGTGGGAGACTTGGGAGTGGTGGGAAAGGGGGAGAGACTTAGATTAGCAAGAACAAACTTTGGGTTACACATCTAGGACTGTGTACTACTTCCTGATTTTTAGATATAAGTGAGTAAAATCTTCTCCGCCTCCTTCCTTTTATTTCCATTTTTTTATTTTTTTATTGTATCATTATTATATTTGCTCTGTCTCTGTCTGTCTGCCTCGAAATACTTTTCGGATTATTATTTATAATATTTATAATTCACTGTAACCCCGTAACCTCCTCATGCCCTGAGTCTCCCTTGGGACCTTTCGGGTGGTGCACAGTTAGTATTTTGATTTACATTACTGGTTATGTTGTGCACTAGACCGTCTGGATCTGGACGGATTTGGGACCATGAGAAGTTGTAGAGATCCTTTCTAGAATCCAGGTGAAAATTAATGTTCGTAACATTTTCTACCGCCTGCTAGTTGAACTTACTTATGACTTGATGTGTATTATGTGGATACCTAGAGACCTGTTTATTTTTCTTCAGACTTTCTACAAGAAACACAGGTCTCATATGTTATATCTGTTAGTAAATGTTTCCACATATGGGAATGTAATAATATAAAAGAGGTTGCTTAATATGGCCAATTGCTCCTATTTTTAAGGATTCCATACTGATTACACCATCCATGTCTGTGTATTAGATATGTGAAGTTTGATTTATGCAATAGGCATGTTGCCATTACAATGTTTTTCTGTATCTTTAGTTGAAATAATTCTTTATTAATTAAGTTACATCCGTAAAAATAGAGAAGTACATGGGAACAATAGAACATGTACCCAAAAGCAACATACAATATAATATTTATCATTCCAAGCTAGGCTTCTGCCCAACCTTGACATAAGCGGGTGAGAATAGAGGAATCTAAACCCTGAGTGTCTAGATAGGTATCATAACCAATGTATATCTCTTCTATTGAGTAATTGTTCCTTTTTTTTTTGGTGCTTAATTCTCCTTCTCCATTTCAGGTGGAAGCAAATTTACCACTTCTCCTCTCTCCCTTTGAATAGTCACCATCTTCGGGGACGGGGTTCCCACAGCAGAGATACCATCAAAAGTCACTTTCACCCTCCATCCCCTCCTATAGTTGTAGTTTACTTCTGTGATTTTAATGTAACAGAAAAAACAAACTTTTAAAACAAATAAAACAATTTAAACAAAACCGTGTGGTCTTTATTCTGTGGTATTCTACATTGGAGTTGAATTAAAGCTAAATATCTCCTTTACCAGGTGTGGTTGGGGTATAATGTATCCTATCTCAAAGTTCCCAAAACCAAAATTTATAAGTCTTGTCCAAAATGTACTGTGATGTAATTCGCCTTCTAATGTGTATTTCTCTCCCCCTGCTGCATAATCCAATAGAACCATATCTTAGTAAATTGCTCTCTAGTCCCCTTGATGGTAGCTGATAGTTCTGACATACTGTATATATATTTAATTTTGTCTAAAACTTCCCGCCACTCTGGACCGCCCTCCTTCCAATGTCTGGCAATACAAATTCTAGTTGCTGTACAAAAAGTTTTGATAAATGTGTTAATTGCCACACCGAAAGGAGTAAGCTCATGGTTCAGAAGAGCTTGAGACACATTCAGGGAGATAGATTCTTGTAGAATCTGACTTAATAGGTTTTAGTTTGATTTCCAACACATCCTCTCCCAAACTCAGAGAAAATACACAGACTTTTCCACTCAGCTGCAACAACTGCCCTCTAACTTACTACAGTTTGATTTCCAACACATCATCTCCCAAACTCAGAGAAAATACACAGACTTTTCCACTCAGCTGCAACAACTGCCCTCTAACTTACTACAGTTTGATTTCCAACACATCATCTCCCAAACTCAGAGAAAATACACAGACTTTTCCACTCAGCTGCAACAACTGCCCTCTAACTTACTACAGGTAGCCTTCTGGAAAACAGCTTCATTATATTTTACCTCAATAATTGAAGAAAAAGAAAAAAAATCCAGCGAGCCACTTAGGAAAAAATGTTGATAAATTGATAAAAAAAGAACACATACGAAAATACACTCAAAAAACAATGGGGTAATAAGAAAAAGAGTAAAAAAGATATGCCATTACTCCACAGTTTAGCCAGTCGGTCTTACGCGTTTCGGCTGGTAGGTAGCCTTATTCATAGACTATTATATTTTACCTACCAAGTTGTTTTATTGTATGTGTTTGTATATTTAGTGATAATTCCTTTTGTTTTGTTTTTATTTTAAATGTATATACTACCATGACTCTGTAATTACAGGCTGTGCTAGTCATAATTTGCATACCTCTAGCTCATTGCATATTTTATCAATTTTATGTCTGCCATTATGTTAAGTTAGTTTAAGCAGCTATTGCCCAGTTATCTGTATATTTGTTTAATGGTTTTATTTCACCCCTGGTATACCTCAGTCTCATTCTTATCTCTGTAATATTTTGTTGATGTTTTTTTTTTTTTTTCTGCATGATTGACCCCCAGCTTAAATGTACCCTCCCACTCCTTTAACACACTCTTGCTGGACCATCATTAAAGGGACAGTCAAGACCAAAAAAAACTTTCATGTTTCAAATAGGGCATGCAATTTTAAACAACTTTCCAATTTACTTTTATCACCAATTTTGCTTTGTTTTTTTGGTATTCTTAGTTGAAAGCTAGACCCAGGAAGGCTCATATGATAATTTCTAAGCCCTTGAAGGCCGCCTCTAATCACATGCTTTTGTATTTGCTTTTCACAGCAGGGGAGAGCTAGTTCAGGTAAACCCTATAGATAACATTGTGAGCACGCCCGTGAATTGTGGCAGACACTGCACTAATTGGCTAAAATAAAAGTCAATAGATAATACATAAAATGTCATGTGATCAGGGGGCTGTCAGAAGATGTTTAGATACAAGGTAATCACAGAGGTAAAAAGTATATTAATATAACAGTGTTAGTTATACAAAACTGGGTAATGGGTAATAAAGGGATTATCTATCTTTTAAAACAACAACAATTCTGGTGTTGATTGTCCCTTTAACCTAATATCTCTCTCCTTTAGTTTGATTTCCAACACATCCTCTCCCAAACTCAGACAAAATACACAGACTTTTCCACTCAGCTGTAACAACTGCCCTCTAACTTACTACAGGTAGCCTTCTGGAAAACAGCTTCCCTCCCACCCTACCCCTCACCCCACCCACCCCAAGCTCATTTCCTCATTTATAGATAGTCTCCCACACAACTTTCACTGTCCTGAAATGACAAGAGCAAACACTAATCAGCACATCCTTCCATTCCCTTAACCCTATAGAATACACAGTACTTTTGTTATATTATGTTTCATATACCTTTTGTTCCCTTATGCACTTGTTACAGTAATTCTGTGTCTTATGTCTTTAACTGTCTTTAACTGGTTCCCAATTCTGTAAAAAATGCTCAATATATTCATATTCCTTTTTGCTACCCTTTGTCTCTATAACAAACTACACTATTCAATTACTCCTTCTCCCTTTCCACCTGCACTGTTCATTAGCCCATCTCTCTTAAATTCACCTTACTTTTGTACTCATGAACTTTACCTATTCCTAAACACTCTCTCTCCCCCCTGTAGCTCATCTCAAAAGCAGTCTCACTACTGCAAATCTGTATCTCATCTCTTGTCACTCTCCCTCTTGCTTCTACTTACTGCTGGTGACATATCCCCTAATCCTGGTCCCCAACCACTGACAAGCCATGCACATCCATGTGTACCATCCCATAGACTCAGAAAACAAAACTCTGCACACCTTACTCACATTCCTCTTGCATCTAAAGCCACTACCCCTTTCACTTGTGCACTCTGGAACTCTCGCTCTGTTTGCAACAAGCTCACTTCTATACATGACCTCTTCATCTCCCACTCCCTCAACCTTCTGGCCCTAACAGAAACCTGGCTCTCTCCCCTAGACACAGCATTAATTGCTGCTCTGTCACATGGGGGTCTCCACTTCAGCCACACTCCTAGGGCTGATAACAGACAAGGAGGTGGTGTAGGTATTTTACTCTCCTCTCGTTGCACCTTTCAACAAATACATCCTATCTCTTCCCTCACTTTTCCCTCATTCGAAACCCACATGATTCGCTTATTCTCCCCTCTCTCTGTACGTGTTGCAGTCATATACCGACCCCCTGGCTCCTCAACTCAATTTCTAGATCACTTGGCTGCCTGGCTACCCTATTTCCTTTCCTCAGACACCCCTGCCCTCATTCTTGGCGACATCAACATCCCCCTTAACAATCCCACTGCCTCATCCGCTAAACAACTTCTGCAACTCACTTCCTCTTTCGGTCTGTCACAATGGACCGATTCTCCCACTCACAAAGATGGTCACTCTCTTGACCTGATCTTTAGCTATCGATGCACTCTCTCAAACTTCTCAAACTCCCCTTTTCCTCTTTCTGACCACCATCTCCTTACTTGCAACATATCATCCCTTCCTATAACTCTCCCTCATTCTACTCCTCACACCAAACTTCACAGAAGCATTATGTCTTTAGATCAGCAACAACTTGCTAATTCCCTTAAACCGCTCCTCTCATCCTTCTCCTCCTTTTCCTGCCCTGAACAATCTATCTGCCGCTATAATTCCACCCTTATATCCGTCCTTGACAATCTCGCCCCTCTTACCATTGCTCGGAAATCACACACTCATCCCCAGCCCTGGCATACTCCTCTGACACGGTACCTACGCAGATGTTCCCGTACGGCTGAACGGCATTGGAGAAAATCACGGAGTTCGGCTGATTTTCTTCATTACAAATTCATCTTGAACTCCTACTATTCTGCCCTTAATCTCCACAAGCAACACTACTTCTCTACTCTTATCTCTAATCTTTCTTCAAACCCAAAACGTCTGTTCTCCACTTTCAATACTCTCCTCCACCCTCCCCCACTTCCTAATACAACTTCTCTGTCAGCTCAAGACTTTGCCAGTCACTTCATTAACAAAATTGACTCCATCAGACATGAAATCAGCTCTCAACATAATTCCATTCTCTCCCCCCCCTCAAATGCTCTCACTCAACCACAACCCTCATAAACTGAAACTTATTTCATTCTCCCCTGTTACTGAGGAAGAAGTTTCGGCACTTATACTGCGCTCTCACCTCACTACCTGTCCCCTTGACCCTATCCCCTCACAGCTACTCCCCTCCCTCTCTGCTACCCTTACCCCTATAATAACACATATTTTCAACCTCTCCCTCAGCACTGGTACATTTCCCTCATTGATGAAACATGCACTGGTCACACCTATCCTCAAAAAACCTTCCCTTGATCCTACCTCCCCATCCAACTACTGCCCTATTTCCCTCCTCCCTCTTGCTTCAAAGCTTCTCGAAAAACTTGTATATGCACGCCTATCCCATTTCCTTACATTAAACTCCCTTCTTGACCCGCTGCAATCTGGATTTCGTCCCTATCACTCCACAGAGACAGCTATTGTTAAGGTCACCAACGACCTACTTACAGCAAAATCAAAAGGTCACTTCTCTCTGCTTATCCTCCTTGATCTGTCCGCAGCCTTTGACACTGTCGACCACCCTCTTTTGCTCCAAACCCTGCAATTCTTCGGCATCTGTGACACAGCCCTTTCGTGGCTCTCTTCCTACCTATCAAACCGTACCTTCAGTGTAGCCTTCTCTGGGGCCTCCTCTGCCCCGTCACCACTTTCTGTCGGAGTACCGCAAGACTCTGTCCTTGGTCCCCTTCTCTTCTCAATCTATACATCATCAATAGGCTCCCTAATTAAGTCCCACGGTTTCCAATATGCAGATGACACCCAAATCTACTTCTCTGCACCAGACCTATCTCCTTCCTTGCTAACCCGTGTCACTAACTGTCTTTCTCACATCTCTTCCTGGATGTCCTCCCACTACCTCAAGCTAAATCTCTCCAAAATTGAGCTCCTCATTTTCCCCCCTTCTTCCAAAATCTCCACCCCCCAATAGCTCTATAACTGTCGACAACTCCATCATTACCCCTACTCTGCATGCCCGATGTCTTGGGGTCACATTTGACTCCAATCTTTCCTTCACTCCTCACATTCAGTCCTTGGCTAAAGCCTGCCGCTTCCACCTTAAAAACATCTCCAAAATTAGACACTTCCTTACACAAGACACAACTAAGATTTTAATATACTCTCTCATTCTTTCCCGCCTTGATTACTGCAACTCTGTCCTCTCTGGTCTCCCCACCTGCTGCCTAGCTCCCTTGCAATCCATACTGAATGCCTCTGCCAGACTCATCTTCCTTACACGTCGCTCTTCTTCTGCTGCTCCTCTCTGCCAATCCCTTCACTGGCTTCCTCTTGCCTCTAGGATCAAACACAAAATTCTCACTCTGACATTCAAAGCCCTCAACTGCACTGCTCCCCCCTATATCTCAGACCTTGTCTCCAGATACTCTCCCTCCTGTCCCCTTCACTCTGCTCATGACCTCCTACTCTCCTCCTCTCTGGTTACCTCATCGCACTCCTGTTTACAGGACTTCTCCAGACTGGTTCCCATCTTGTGGAACTCTCTGCCTCACCCCACAAGACTCTCCCCTAGTTTTGAAAGCTTCAAGGATGCATACAACCTATGCTAACCTTACTTTATACCAGTTCCACTCCTCCATTGCTATCCCCTGAACCCCCTTAGCATGTAAGCCTAAGAGCCCAGCTGTTTGTAGATCACCTTCTTAAGAGTGGATTACAACAGTGCAACTCTTGGCAGGGCCCTCTACCCACTTTATCCCTTAATTGTTTTATACTCCCCTTTGTTTATAGCGCTGCGGAATCTGTTGAAGCTCTACAAATAACCGATAATAATTTTGTAACTTATGCCAAACCACCTTAACCTTTTGGCACTCCCACCACATATGGAGATAGGTTCCTATTTGTCTACAACCTCTATAACAGTTTCTTGTACCCTCCCTGGTAAAGTGGGAGGTTTTCTCTGGTGTGAGGTACCATCTGAAAACTGTTTTAATACAGTTCTCCTTTAAATCAGCTCCTGTCAGCCCTCTACCCGAGTCATAGATTGATCAGTGAGATCGGTCTATAACTTTGGCACCTCTCAAGATTCTTACCCGCTTTAGGAATTACCACTATTTTGGCCCTTAATAGGTCTGTTGGTATCTCCTTACCCTGCATGATGTAATTACAAAATTTCTGCAGATGGGGGATTAATTCTGCATTAAACAGTTTATAGTACTCCCCGGGATAACCATCTGGTCCCGCTGCTTTACCTGGTTTCAAATCTTTTATTGCCAACAATATTTCCTGCTCAGTGATACATTAAAATATTGAAGAAAAAACAAGTAGTCCGGAGTTGCAGTTAAAAACTTTTATTAATCCATAAAAGCATACAAGTATATGTTAGACAAAAACATGCCCTTAGTGTCCAAAGCTTACACCTTTCGGCTGGAATGCCGTACTCATAGCTTGCTGACCACCTTCTCACTAATGGGCTTTTTAAGAGGTGTAAAACAATTTGATTTGCTAGGGTTCATGTTTCATTTTAACCATTTAATTGCTGTTCAATTTGTCTGGTGTGTAAAATGCCTATTTAATATTGCATTATCACTCAGTCAAACATATAGAAAGCAATATACATGTACCATTTAGACTTTGATTGCAAAAACTTAGGCTTAAAATTGCCTTTAGTGGAGATAATTATCAAAAATGTCTCCTAGATTAATCTAGGACATATATGCAAATACTCATTTAACATGTTATTATCTTTTAAAGTTTTAAAACACTTATACAACAAATGAATGGTGGTATTATTTCCACCACACCGTGCAAAAAGAAAATTGTTTCAATCCTTATTAGTATGCTTTATTAGTCAAAGTGCTATTTATTTTTATTTTATTTTACTGCACTTGTCCTACCTGTAACAACACTCATGCCATTCAAAAATATTGAGCTTAGTCAGAATCCTTCCTAGTATGATACTAAGGGATAGGTGGACTACTGCTTTATATGGCCTTATTGTGAGGGGATAGCATTATTCCTACTAAGATTAAATGAACAACTTTAATCCTTGAAAAAGTGTTTGACAATATCCTTCCCTGCAACTTAACTTGTTAAAGTTAAATTCTATCATAGAATATAAAAATAAGTATAAATATAAATATAAATGAGGTACACAGGTTCCCACCGCCCATTTTATCCAGGTATCAAATATGATATACCAAAAAGATTGTTGTATCTACAACCCATTTGCTAATTTATCAAATAAATATTATATATCTAAAAAATGGCAAGGTGTGTAACCCGTGTATCTCACTTTTCTTACATTTCTTACAGAGGTCACCATTACTTCCAGAAATTTATGAGATCATATGATGAATTTAGATCTTTTGGGTACCTGGTCTGAAGGTGAAAAATCCAGAATACCTTTCGCTTTGCTAAAGTCTGATCTCTATCTCCCCCTCTTTTATTTGTGTTGACTATTTCAATGATAGTCCATTTAAAACTATCCACCTGTTTATTATAGACCACATTGAAGTGTTGCACCATAGGGGTAGTCAGGACACCGTTTTTAATATCCACAAGGTGCTCCCTAATGCGTTCACGCGTCTCTCTTGTCATCATACCCACGTATTGTAGGTGACAATCTTGACAACCTGCTAGGTAAATGGTGTATTTACTTCGACAGTTCATACACCTACTATGATTATAGGTTCTGTTAGTTACTTCGCTTCTAAAACCTTCGCCTGTTATGACATGCTCACATGCCTTACAAGAGATGTTGTGACATTTATAAACCCCTTTGAAACATAACCATGAGCCCCTTTGGAAATCCTTAAGTTGTGTAGGTGCCAGAATATTGCCCAAAGATACTCCTTTTCTAAAGGAGCATTTACATCCATTTTTGACTGTTTCCTCCAAAGCCCCATCTGCTGCCAATAGTCTAAAGTTTTTTTGTATAATGTTGCAAATTTGATGGTATTGCATACTATAGTCCGTAGTAAAGAAGATTCCACTCTTGGCTAGTTTTTTAGTAGTGTCTGATTTTTCCAACAATGTGCCTCTATCTATTTTAGCCACCTCCTGTCTAGTCTTGTCTATAACATGGTAATTGTAGCCCCTGTTTAGTAGACGTTTAGTTAATTGGTTTGCCTGTGTCTCATACTTAATAGGATTACTACAGTTTCTCTTAAGTCTCGAGAACTGTCCCTTTGCCACAGACCTAAATACTTGTTTGGGATGACTGCTCCTGGCATGGAGGAGCGTGTTGCCTGTTATTGGTTTTCTGTAAACCTCTGTTTCTATTCCTACATTAGGAATACCAATCAAGGTCAAATCCAAAAAATTAATCCTGGTTTTATTGAGTTCATAAGTGAACTCCAAACCCACATCATTTGAATTTAATCAGGGCACAAATTCCACAGCCTGGCATTCAACACCCCTCCACACCAGGAGCAGATCATCTATGTGACGTTTGTAAAAACGTATAGACTGTCGGAAGGGGTTTCCACCCCCATAGATGTGGGACAGCTCCCACCACCCCATATATAGGTTGGCAAAGGAGGGTGCAAATTTAGCACCCATAGCTGTCCCGCACCTCTGGAGGTAGAAAACCCCCTCAAAAGAAAAATAGTTATGTGACAAAAGAAACTTTAGCATCCTCAAAATATACTGTATGTACTCATCTGTATAGCCAGTTCTATGTAGAAAAAATTGGATAGCCTCCAGACCTTTGTCATGGGGTATCGACGTGTAGAGCGCCTTAACATCAATCGTTAGCCACATGTCAGATTCCTCCCAGTCAAGGTCTTTCATAAGATTTAAGACATGGGTGGTATCTTGGAGAAAACTGGTCAGTCCGCTGACTAATGGTTGCAAAATCCCATCTAGCCACTGAGAAGTTCTCTCCAATAAAGACCCTATGCCACTGACAATGGGTCTACCTGTGACCTCCACCTAGTGATTTGTGAACTTTAGGTAAATGATTAAATATGGGCATTACTGGATTGTCCACCAAGAGGAAGTCACAGGTAGACTCATCCAAGATCCCCAAATCCTTACCATCATCTAACAATTGAGCTAATCCTCTTTTAAATCTTATAGTGGGATCCCCACCTAATTTCTGATAGAATTTGACATTACCCAATTGTCTTTCAGCTTCTGAGATAAATTGTGTCCTAGACATCACCACAATGGAACCACCCTTGTCGGCATTTCTGATGACTAAATCAGTATTATTTTGAATTTTCTTCAATGCCCTCCTCTCCTTGGCATTCAGGTTATGTAAGCCAGCCTGGGTGGTCCGGTGTAGTGATGTCAGGTCCCTTTCTACTCTTGCTTGAAAGGTTTCCAAAGTTTTGCCCCTACACTGAATGGGGTAGAACCTGGAATCACTTTTGAATCTCGGTGTCTGTGTATATGATGGGTGGTCCTCTACCATTCCTTCCTGCCACAAATCTTCCATTGTGGCAATATCGCATACCTCAATAAAGGACAATGTTTTCCCTGTGGCTGTCTCTATGGCCTGATCCCCCCCCCCATTGTAATGTGTCATTTCTTCTGTTGTGTTGTGATAAAAATATTTTTTCAACGTGAGTCCCCTGATAAGTTTTTGTCTAACATATACTTGTATGCTTTTATGGATTAATAAAAGATAAAAAGTTTTTAACTGCAACTCCGGACTACTTGTTTTTTCTTCGATACTCAAGCCTATTTTTGAATGGAGCAATTGCAGCTAGTGAAATCCTGGAGGCTAAAGTAACAAAGGTGGTGTATTTGGATCACACAACTAACCTGCTGCCCCATTGCCTAGAGGATTGTCCAGTTGGGCATCGCTATCTTCCCTCATCCGTAAGCCGGCCGCGTCAGTGTGACGTCATCTCTCGGAGCCGCAGAGTGTGTGGATGGACGCCAGCGCAGCGTGTTGGCAGCTGCATGCTTGTGTGAGCAGATTCCAAGCAGGGAAACGGCGTACCGCAGAGAGCCCAGGAGTGAGGTCTCCCAAACGGCTCTCCACTCAAGGTGCATGGAGACAGAGTAAAAGGGCCGTGAAGAGAGGGTAAGTCCCATTGTGGGTCTACAGAACAGCAGAGACATTGACATATAACGTGTGATCACAGAAAACAGAGTACCAGCAAGTTTTAGAGTTTTTACACCAAAAAGAGACGCTTATGTGTGCCCCAAAGGGTCACCTCGTTATTGGGGTTATCTTTATTATTGATACATTAAAATACCCTGCTAATATAATTCTGGATTGTGACCATTGTGTTAATAGTTGTGTTATATGGTGGAAAAATATATCTTGCTTTTCATTAGGGGCATATACGTTACAGAGAGTGACTTGTGTATCTTGGATGCGACCCCTAACTATAAGATATCTACCCATGGGGTCCGTTATCACCTCTTCAGTATTAAATTGTAGAAACTGGCGTAGAAGGATAGAAACCCCTCTTTTTTTGAGTCTGTAGTCGAATGGTATGCGAGATTAAAGTGTCTAGACCAATATTTGGGTAGAACCTCATTAGTAAAGTGGGTTTCCTGTAGCATAACAACATCTGCTTTTGCCTTAGTGTATTGTGTTATTGCTGTCCTGCGTTTATCATCAGTATTGAGTCATCTCACATTATGTGAGATGATCCTAATAGATTGAGCCATAATATGTGTCCCTCCAGACTATCTAAATCTTTTAGACCCCCCACACTTCCAATGTAGAAACACATATCACAAGTACACACTAACTTATAACATAAAACAATAAAAAACAAACTTAACATGAGATTACAAAGAAAAAATGTAAAATATGAGTCAGGCGCCCTTCCATTTTGTAAAAACATCCTAGAAAAAACGTTTTAACAAAACAAGTGGAAAAACTTTTGTGCAGTGAGTGATCTTATATTGATACATTAAATATAGCATAGAAGATTACATTAACTTCACTAGCAACGTTAAAGGGACAGTAAAGTCAAAACTAAACTTTCATGATTCAGATAGGAAATGCAATTTTAAACAACTTTCCAATTTACTTTTATCATCAAATTTGCTTTGTTCCCTTGGTGGTATTTTTGAAAAGCTAAATCTAGCTAGGCTCAAACTGATTTCTAAACAGTTGAAAACCTCCTCCTAGCTCAAAGCATTTTGAAAGTTTTTCACAGTTAGACTGTGCTAGTTCACATGTGTCATATAGATAACATTGTGCTCACTCCCGTGAAGTTATTTAGGAGTCTTCACTGATTGACTACACTGCATGTCTGTCAAAAGCACTTAGATAAGGAGGCTGTCTGCAAAGGCTTAGATACAAGGTAATCACAGAGGTAAAAAGTATATTAATATAGCTGTGTTGGTTATGCAAAAACGGGGAATGGGTAATAAAGGGATTATCTATCTTTTTAAATAAGAAAAACTTTGGTGTAGACTGTCCCTTTAAGCTCCTAAACTCTCATCTCAAACAGTTGGCAGTCCCAAGGAGCATTAATGAGTCTGTCTCTAAATATAGCGGCGAGTTACAGCTATATATAAAAAGGTATGAATCAAACTATTTGACCCATCAATGGTTATAGCTGCAGCTTCTTTTACCTCACCCCTAGCGGGGTATTTTTTTTTTTTTTTTTTTAAAAGATCAGAAAGAAGTCCGTTAATGAAGGCCTGAATCCCAGTCTTTTTCACCATGTGGGTAAACATAAGAGCTGTTATACTTATCTGAAGTTTAACGTCTCCAGACATGGATCTGCCAGGTGACCTCCATCTTGATGAAAGTTCAGTTGGCTCAAGTTTTCTGCTTTTTCTTGGAGATCCTTGTCCAATTCTGTTTTCGTGAAGTACTACGGGATTTGGTAGGGCCCTCCTCCCCCCCTCCCGGTTGAGAAGGGGGCAGTTGGGGTACCTCCAAGTCTAGATGATCACATATTTCTGGGATATCCTTTGCTTCTCTTAAGGTGTACGTTGTACCACTGTGAAGTATATGCAGTGCAAAAGGAAAACCCCATCTGTAAGTGATTTGATTCCTCTTTAATAACATTGTGAGTGGCCTCAATGTACCTCTCTTCTGTAAGGTTCTGGAGCAAAGGTCTTGGTAAAATTGAATTATTGTCCCGTGGAATTTGAAGGTCAGGTTCTTCCTGGAGGCCGCAAGGACAGCTTCCTTTTCCCGAAATCTGAACATACGAACTATAACATCCCTTGGGGGGGCATCTCCTTTAGGTCTTGCTCTTAGGGCTCTATGTGCCCTCTCCATCTGAAACATGTTCTCATCTAATACTCATGCTACTCCTGTGATTGGAATAGTTGTGTCATATAGGTCTCCAAATTATTCGAAGTGATATCTTCAGGTATACCCTTCAGCCTGATGTTACACCAGCGGCTCCGGTTTTTGAGATCCTCCATTTTATCTTGAATAAGTTCTATCTCTTGTTGGTGTGAAAGAACCTGCTGAGATACTGTATTAACCACCTCCCTGATAGAAGCTCCTGGATATCTTGTTTAATATCCGCAAAGCTGTTAGTCATGGTTTGCTGCATTGTATCCATTTTCTCCCATAATTTATCAAAGTTATCTGATATATCTTGCTTCGAAACTAACTTCTTAAGATCTGCCTTTGTGACAGGAGTAAGGTCGTCTTGTAATGAAATGGAGTGAGTGTCAGAGTCAATTTCATCATCTTGCAAGGTATTCTGAGTATCCACAGATCTATCATCCTTAGAGGATGTAAAGAAAATGCTAGCTGTAGGTGCTTTTCCACCTTGTGGCTGTTTATTCGGCTTCCTTGCCGCCATCTTTGAGGACATATAATTTGTTGAGCCGGACAGTAATTTGACGATTTTAAGGTTTCTGTACTGTGATAGGGTATACCTCTCTTATAATCTCCTCTGCTTCTTTAGGCCTCACATGTCCCCAAAGGCATATATATAATCTCAACTGTATCCCCCAAATGGCTGTCTCATTTATAAGCTGTAGGGAGCATATAAAACTGCTTTTAATAGGAGCTGATGTATATTGTGCTTACTTCATCTATACATATATATATATATATATATATATATGTTATGGGGAGCCCAGTTAAAATAATGGCTGTGTGTACCCAAGCCACTCTGTTATAAGGGCCTTCTCTGCAGGATCAATACATTTTATTGTAGCCTGTATTAGGCAATCGCTTTGTATCCTTTTGCAGCCGTGCACACAAATAAGGTACTCACTGTTTACAGTACTTCATTCCCCATCCGCTGCATATTCTCAGCCTCTTTCATATATTTAGCTCCCCACGGTCCGGCCGGTATCGCCACATGATATGTTTAATGGCGTCGGCACTTCCAGCTTTGCAGCGGGTCTATGTTGTGACTTGGCCATGAATGCAGGGAAATCAGCCCCGCTGCTGTCACTAGTCGCTCTGAGGTTCAGAGCATCTCTGGGGTCCGGTTGCAAGTCAATCCACTAACTAAGCAGCCTGCAAAGTCCCTATGCTTGATACACTACACGGAGCTTCTCCACTATGCACCCGACTCCATGTTCCTTCAGGCTCCGCCTCCGTTTTTCTGTATCTTTATGTATGTTTGCCATTGCTACCTCAATAAAAAAATATTAAAAAAAAAATAGTAATTTTGGGTCAAGGGGTTAAGCATAATTATGCTTGCTTTCCTAGTTAAGAAAACATCTATTTCTTTTAAAAATATACAGTAAATATTTTATTTTCTACCTTCACTGTAACAAATGTATACTATATTTAAAACTTAAAAGGCTTTATAATCTAGGGGGTTGATTCTAATCTAGTATATTATGTTTTTGGGTCCAAGATACACCTTTTTTCAACATAAAAATAATCCCAATGCAAACAATAACATAATTCTCCAATACCAGCGCTGCTTAAGTCAGTGGTGAGCTGGTCGTATGTGCTCGTGCACGATTTCCCCATAGACATCAATGGGGAGAGCCGGCTGAGAAAAAGTCTAACACCTGCCAAAAAGTAGCGTAAATCTCCGTAACACAGCCCCATTGATTCCTATGGGGAAACACATTTTATGTTTACACCTAACACCCTAACATGAACCCCGAGTCTAAACACCCCTAATCTTCCGCCCCCGACATCGCTGACACCAACATTATTCTTATTAACCCCTAATCTGCCACTCCGGACACCACCGCCACCTACATTATACTTATTAACCCCTAATCTGCTGCCCCCAACATCGCAGCCACCTACATTATATTTATTAACCCCTAATCTGCCGCCCCCAATGTTGCTGCAACCTACCTACACTTATTAACTCCTAATCTGCCACCCCCAACGTTGCCACCACTATATTAAAGGTATTAACCCCTAAATCTAAGTCTAACCCTAACCCTAACACCCCCTAACTTAAATATAATTTAAATAAATCTAAATAAAATTACTATAATTAACAAAATAATTCCTATTTAAAACTAAATACTTACCTATAAAATAAACCCTAAGCTAGCTACAATATAACTAATAGTTACATTGTATCTAGCTTAGGATTTAATTTTATTTTACAGGCAAGTTTGTTTTTATTTTAACTAGGTAGAATAGTTACTTAATAGCTATTAACTATTTAATAACTACCTAGATAAAATAAAGACAAATTGACTTGTAAAATAAAACCTAATTTAAGTTAAAATATCATCTAAAACTACACTACAATTAAATATATTACCTACATGAAATAAATTAAATTAGCTAAATCACAAAAATAAACAAAATAAAAAAGCGCCCCCAAAATAAAAATAAAAAAACCCTAGCCTAAACTAAACTATCAATAGCCCTTAAAAGGGCCTATTGCGGGGCATTGCCCCAAAGTAATCAGCTCTTTTACCTATAAAAAAAAATACAGACAACCCCCCCAACAGTAAAACCCACCACCCACACAACCAACCCCCCAAATAAAAGCCTAACTAAAAAAACCTAAGCTCCCCATTGCCCTGAAAAGGGCATTTGGATGGGCATTGCCCTTAAAAGGTTGTGTGGGTGGTGGGTTTTACTGTTGGGGGGTTGTTTGTATTTTTTTTACAGGTAAAAGAGCTGATTACTTTGGGGCAATGTCCCACAAAAGGCCCTTTTAAGGGCTATTGATAGTTTAGTTTAGGCTAGGGTTTTTTTTTATTTTGGGGGCTTTTTTTATTTTTATAGGGCTATTAGATTAGGTGTAATTAGTTTAAAGATCTGTAATTTGTTTTTTAATTTCTGTAATTTAGTGTTTTGTTTTTTTTGTGATTTAGCAAATTTAATTTAATTTATTTAATTGTATTTAATTTAGCTAATTTATTTAATTGTAGTGTAGTGTTAGGTGTTATTGTAAATTAGGTTAGGTTTTATTTTACAGGTAAATTTGTATTTATTTTAGCTAAGTAGTTATTAAATAGTTTTTAACTATTTCATAACTATTCTACCTAGTTAAAATAAATACAAACTTGCCTGTAAAATAAAAAATAAACCCTAAGCTAGCTACAATGTAACTATTAGTTATATTGTAGCTAGCTTAGGGTTTATTTTATAGGTAAGTATTTAGTTTTAAATAGCAATAATTTAGTTAATTATAGTAATTTTCTTTAGATGTATTTAAATTAGATTTAAGTTAGGGGGTGTTAGGGTTAGGGTTAGACTTAGATTTAGGGGTTAATACATTTAATATAGTGGCAGCGATATTGGGGACGGCAGATTAGGGGTTAATAAGACCCTTTGAAAAAGCCACGTTAGTGGCGAAACATGTTAGGGAATTGTTTGTTGTAATGTCTTTGCATTTTTTAACATGTAGGAACTTTGGTCTTAATATTCGTTAAATTTAGTGGTTGTTAATATTCTCTAGCTGACCTTTTTGTGAATTGGGCGATTCCAAGCAGTATTTACTTACCTGCTAACTGACGCTTGCAGCATGTCCAAACCTCACAGTTATTATGGGGCTTTGAAAGTCATATATAGCACCCCAAATATTTAGCGTGTCATTGTGGTAGCACTGCAAGGCTGTCAGCTGTTGGTGATCGTTACGGATCATTTATATTAATCTATACTATGTTTAAATAAAGAATATTAGCTCTACTGTTCTCTATCAGCAATACAAAAGTGACAATTTGTCACAGGATAAAAAACGTTATTAGCAGTGGTATTCATCATATATTGATATAGAAAAATGTCAAACTAGATTCAAACTCAAGGAATACCGTTCACATGTGAACTAAATGCTTAATAAATTTAATTCAAGATCCTACTGTTGATAGCAAACAAATAGTAAGATTAAAGCAACAATTTGTTGCAGTATACAAGAACTAAATAACAAAAAGTCTATTCAGCAGTGGTATTTATTACTTACTGATATATTAAAATGTCAAACTAAGTTCTAAGCTCAAGAACTAATTTTCACATGTGAATTAAATGCTACAAATCTAGTTTAGGAACTTACAGATGATAGTTCGTAAACAGCAATACAAAAGTAATAATTTGTTACAGCATAATAAAACTTTATCCAGCAGCGGTATTCCGTATATACTGATATATAGCATGTCAAACTAATATAGTAAACACAACTCCAGTACAATATAATACAAATTATATCACTACTTTGGAATTAAACGTTGTGATATAACTTTAAGCTACTCTTACTTGCTGTGTGTTGCAATATATACGTATCATAAAATAAAAGTGGTATCAGAACAGTTTCTGAGTTTAATAATGTTTAGAAGCAACTCCTTGCAACAAATGATAACTGCAAAATACGTGGATATCAGAAGGGCTTCTGACCAAATCAAACTTTTTAACTCCAATAATTGAGGAATGTATATGTGACACTCTAGTTATTGGTAATATGTGAAGATACATTAAATGTTGATGGGTCTGACACTATAACAGATAAGTGTGCTCAGACATTTACAATACTATAGACAACACACAGTAACACTATAGTGGACATGAGAGCGGTATTAACTGTATAAATACCACTTACAACTTGATGATCACCATATACTTACAGAGTATTCCCTGACTGGGGTTTTTTCCCAAGATAATTGAATTTAATGTAATACACAACCACTTCTCTTACATTGTGAGTACTGGATTTATATTTAATCCGACCAAACCCTGTACTTTTAATTCTTGTATGTGTGTAGATTTCTATTGTTTTCCTTTTTTTAATTACCGAATAAAGGTTATATTTTAATTCATTCCTTCAGTGCACTCCCTCTCCTAAGAACACATATATCTTGACCCAATCTTAGCCACTATTGATTAGGGAACGAGTGCTATCCAGGTGTACAATTCATCAATCCTAGGATTGATATTGCTTTTTGTTAATAAGTATAATGTAGGTGGCGGCGATGTTAGGGATGGCAGATTAGGGGTTAATAATATTTAACTAGTGTTTGTGAGGTGGGAGTGCGGCGGTTTAGGGATTAATATGTTTATTCTAGTGGCAGCGATGTCCGGAGAAGCAAATTAGGGGTTAAAATTTTTATTATAGTGTTTACGATGCGGGAGGGCCTCGGGTGTAGGGGTTAATAGGTAGTTTATGGGTGTTAGTGTACTTTTTAGCACTTTAGTTATGAGTTTTATGCTACGGCGTTGTAGTGTAAAACTCATAACTACTGACTTTAGAATGCGTTAGGAATCTTGGAGGTAGAGGGTGTACCGCTTTTTGGCCTCCAAGGACAGACTCGTAATTCCAGCACTATGGAAGTCCCATAGAAAAAAGGGTTTACGAAGTTTACGTAAGTCGGTTTGCGGTAAGGTCAAATAAGTGGGCGGTGCCCCTAAACCTGCAAGACTCGTAAGAGCAGCGGTAGGGAAAAAGCAGCGTTAGGACCTGTTAACGCTGCTTTTTCAGCTTACCGCAAAACTCGTAATCTAGCCATTAGTTACCTGTATGTATTGGGCATGTGTATTTCCAATAACAATACTGAGCGTTCAAGTTTCTAATATTTTAGGGCAATGAAATATCTGCTAAAGTTGAAAAAAAATAATTATCCCTTTGAATCTAGACATAAAATTTATGAAAATGCAATAAAAAATAAAATAGAATTTACAAATAAAGTATGTTAACCTGACCTTACCCATTCAAATAATAGTGTTTGATCAGTGTAAAGATTTCTAGTTCTGCCAGTAACAGAAAAAAATTATATTCCATGCAACAACATCTGGAAGATCAAAAGGATTCATACTTCAATCACTATGAAGCTCTCAGCTCATTATACACAATCATATCTTGTTATTAATAGTCTGAGGCTGGATGCTGACATTTCGCTGGTTTTATCCCATGATGCATTGTGGACGCGTCTGGCATTTACTTTATCATTTTCATCAGTGTCATCCGCGGAGTGACCGAGGTGACCCAGAAATCGGATACTGTCATTCACAGTAACTGAATTCATCAACACAAGCAGACAATGAATACACAAGGGAGTTTTAACTATTTGCATACTCAATTATTTCATTCTTCACGGTTCAAAATAAAATTTAATTTTGTTTATAAAGAAACAACAATTTTTGAGTTGGACAAAGAACTGAAGAAATTATACTGCTCAATGATTGAAATGCAATTTTAGTGTGTCAATCTATTCTGAGGATTCTTATGTAGATACTAGAAGCATTTCTATTGGTTAATACAATGGTGCTTATTTAAATTCTCTGAATTTAAATAGCACACAAAGCAGCATCAATAGTTTTCAATACATTTCCAACTGATATTCCCAGCCCGGTAGCTATATGAATTTCTCTGTTATGTTAATTGAAAAAGCTAAAAAGAAATTGTCCGCTTAAAAAAAAATCATTAAATAGTAAATGGAATGGGCAACATCTAAAAGAAGCAAATTATTTATTTTATTGGAATTAAACATTTAGAAAAAACTTCCTTTGTTGTCACAGTGCTCAACTAGTAATCAGGATTCACTACAAATAATTAAACTGAAGGAATAATAAGTAATAATGCATATTCCATGAATAGAAAAATCTCTAAAAAATGACTTGACTTATTATTTATAAGTCAAGGCTTCTAACATTGATGTGCAACTACCAGTTTCAAAGTGTTAAGTGTAAGCATTATTAAAGGTTTTTAAAATATATTTTTAATACTAAGGTTTATTTATTAGTTAAAAAATAATTTCCTTTTTTTTTATTCTAAAAAAATATGGTTCTTTAAGTTAATCAAATGCCATGCCGTTCTCCCTCCCCAAAGAAACGCAGTACTACACGTTCTTGCTGCTCTATAAACATCTTTGACAGTTTTAAATGTATTTGAACTTAAATTTAAAAAAACATGATCTGTCTTATTAGTTTAAAATATTTAATGAATTGCTCTAACAGTACACCCTCACCCAGATGTTCCCAGAGATCAACCATACAATGAAAGAAGGGGAGAGCGGACAACAGTAGTTGTAAACAACATACTAGGCACATTATACAAAAAAGGGAGCGCTAAAAAGAAAGCTAGGCAAAATATGTGACAAATGGATAATAAAAGTAATTACTTTAATAAACAACTAAGACTCACTATATAAATATTAGAGTGATTGCTCAGGATAGTGTATTACAAGGTAAAATATATAGAAATATCGTATCTAAAACACTGTTAATAAAACACTAAATAAATAGAACTAATACAAATAGAAAATAATTGTAGCCACAATTTAAAATACAAACTAATAAACACTATAAAACCAGATAAGAGAGGCTGAAAAAAAGTAAATTTATGCTTACCTGATAAATTAAATTCTTCTATGGTACGACAAGTCCACGGATTCATCCTTTACTTGTGGGATATTATCCTCCTGCTAACAGGAAGTGGCAAAGAGCACCACAGCATAGCTGTCTATATAGCTCCTCCCTTAGCTCCACCCCCCAGTCATTCGACCGAAGGTACAGGAAGAAAAAGGAGAAACTACAAGGTGCAGAGGTGACTGAAGTTTAAAATAAAAAAATATAATCTGTCTTAAAATGACAGAGCGGGCCGTGGACTTGTCGTACCATAGAAGAAATTAATTTATCAGGTACGCATAAATTTACTTTTCTTCTTTAAGGTACGACGAGTCCACGGATTCATCCTTTACTTGTGGGATACAATACCAAAGCTACAGGACAGGGATGAACGGGAGGGACAAGACAGATGGTTAAACAGAAGGCACCACTGCTTGAAGAACTTTTTTCCCAAAAATAGCCTCCGAAGAAGCAAAAGTATCAAATTTGGAAAATTTGGAAAAGGTATGAAGCGAAGACCAAGTCGCAGCCTTACAAATCTGTTCAACAGAAGCATCATTTTTAAAAGCCCATGTGGAAGCCACCGCTCTAGTAGAGTGAGCTGTAATCCTTTCAGGAGGCTGCTGTCCAGCATTCTTGTATGCCAAACGGATGATGCTTTTCAGCCAAAAAGAAAGAGAGGTAGCCGTAGCCTTTTGACCTCTACGTTTTCCAGAATAGACAACAAACAAAGAAGATGTTTGACAGAAATCTTTGGTTGCTTGCAAGTAAAACTTCAAAGTACGAACCACGTCCAAGTTGTGCAACAGATGCTCCTTCTTAGAGGAAGGATTAGGACACAGAGAAGGAACAACAATTTCCTGATTGATATTCCTATTAGTAACAACCTTAGGAAGGAATCCAGGTTTGGTACGCAAAACCACCTTATCAGCATGGAAAACAAGATAAGGCGAGTCGCATTGCAATGCAGATAATTCAGAAACTCTTTGAGCCGAAGAGATAGCAACTAAAAACAGAACTTTCCAAGATAGAAGCTTAAAATCTATGGAATGCATAGGTTCAAATGGAACCCCTGGAAGAATTTTAAGAACTAAATTCAAACTCCATGGCGGAGATACAGGTTTAAACACAGGCTTGATTCTAACTAAAGCCTGACAGAACGACTGAACATCTGGAACATCTGCCAGACGCTTGTGCAGTAGAATTGATAAGGCAGATATCTGTCCCTTTAAGGAGCTAGCTGATAGCCCCTTCTCCAATCCTTCTTGGAGAAATGACAAAATCCTAGGAATCCTGATCTTACTCCATGAGTAGCCTTTGGATTCGCACCAATAAAGATATTTACGCCATATCTTATGATAAATTTTCCTAGTGACAGGCTTTCAAGCCTGAATCAAGGTATCTATGACCAACTCAGAGAAATCCCGCTTGGATAAAATCAAGCGTTCAATCTCCAAGCAGTCAGCCGCAGAGAAACTAGATTTGGATGCTGGAACGGACCTTGAATCAGAAGGTCCTGTCTCAGTGGCAGAGTCCATGGTGGAAGAGATGACATGTCCACCAGGTCTGCATACCAAGTCCTGCCTGGCCACGCAGGTGCTATCAAAATCACCAAAGCTCTCTCCTGTTTGATTCTGGCAATCAAACGAGGAAGGAGAGCAAATGGTGGAAACACATAAGCTAGGTTGAATGACCAGGGTACTGCTAGAGCATCTATCACTCAGTACTGCCTGAGGATCCCTTGACCTGGACCCGTAATGAGGAATTTTGGTGTTCTGACGAGACGCCATCAGATCCAATTCTGGTGTGCCCCATTGCTGAATCAATTGTGCAAACACCTCCGGATGGAGTTCCCACTCCCCCGGATGAAAAGTCTGGCGACTTAGAAAATCTGCTTCCCAGTTCTCCACTCCTGGGATATAGATTGCTGATAGATGGCAAGAGTGAGTCTCTGCCCATCAAATTATTTTGGTAACCTCTATCATCACTAGAGAACTCTTTGTTCCCCCCTGATGATTGATATATGCTACAGTCGTGATATTGTCCGACTGGAATCTTATGAATCTGGCTGAAGCCAGCTGAGGCCACGCCAGAAGCGCGTTGAATATCGCTCTCAGTTCTAGAATATTTATCAGGAGGAGAGCCTCCTCCTGAGTCCACAAACCCTGTGCTTTCAGGGAATTCAAGACTGCACCCCATCCCAATAGGCTGGCGTTCGTCGTCACTATGACCCATGCTGGCCTGCGGAAACACATTCCCTGGGACAGATGATCCTGTGACAGCCACCAAAGAAGAGATTCTCTGGTCTCTTGATCCAGATTTATCTGAGGAGATAAATCTGCATAATCCCCATTCCACTGTTTAAGCATGCATAGTTGCAGTGGTCTGAGATGCAAGCGAGCAAACGGAACTATGTCCATTGCCGCTACCATTAGTCCGATTACCTCCATACACTGAGCCACTGACGGCTGAGGAATGGAATGAAGAGCTCAGCAGATGGTTAAAATCTTTGATTAACTGACCTCCATCAGAAAAAATTTCATGTCCACTGAATCTATCAGGAATGGAACTCTTGTGAAAATTCTGGGAACTGTAGCCAACCCGAAGGGAAGAGCCTCAAACTGGTAATGCTTGTCCAGAAAGGCGAACCTGAGTAACTGGTGATGATCTTTGTGGATAGGGATGTGTAGATATGTATCCTTTAAGTCCCCGGCGGTCATATATTGACCCTCCTGGATCATTGGTAAAATAGTCTGAATGGTCTCCATCTTGAAGGATGGGACTCAGAGGAATTTGTTTAGGATCTTGAGATCTAAAATTGGTCGGAAGGTTCCCTCTTTTTTGGGAACCACAAACAGTTGGAGTAGAATCCCTGCCCCTGTTCTGTTTTCGGAACTGGGCAGATCACTCCCATGGTATATAGGTCTTCTACACAGCGTAAGAATGCCTCTCTTTTTGTCTGGTTTACAGACAATTGAGAAAGATGGAATCTCCCCCTTGGAGGAGAATCTTTGAAATCTAGAAGATACCCCTGGGTTACGATTTCTAAAGCCCAGGAGTCCTGAACCTCTCTTGCCCAAGCCTGAGCAAAGAGAGAAAGTCTGCCCCCTACTAGATCCGGTCCCGGATCGGGGGCTACCCCTTCATGCTGTCTTGGTGGCAGCAGCGGGCTTCTTGGCCTGTTTACCCTTGTTCCAAGTCTGGTTAGGTCTCCAGACTGACTTGGATTGAGCAAAATTCCCCTCTTGCTTTGCAGCAGGGGAAGAGGTAGAGGGACCACCTTTGAAGTTTCGGAAGGAACGAAAATCATTTTGTTTGGTCCTCATCTTATTTGTCCTATCCTGAGGAAGGGCATGGCCTTTTCCTCCAGTGATGTCTGAAATTATCTCTTTCAGTTCAGGCCCGAATAGGGTCTTACCCTTGAAAGGGATGGCTTAAAGCTTAGATTTTGATGACACATCAGCAGACCAGGACTTAAGCCATAATGCTCTACGCGCTAAAATAGCAAAACCTGAATTCTTTGCCGCTAATTTAGCCAGTTGAAAAGTGGCACCTGTAATGAAAGAATTAGCTAGCTTGAGAGCCCTAATTCTATCCAGAATATCATCTAATGGGGTCTCAACCTGAAGAGCCTCCTCCAGAGCCTCAAACCAAAAAGCAGCTGCAGTAGTTACAGGAACAATGCACGCTATAGGTTGGAGAAGAAAACCCTTGATGAACAAATATTTCCTTTAGGATACCCTCTAATTTTTTATCCATAGGATCTTTGAAAGCACAACTGTCCTCAATAGGTATAGTTGTACGCTTAGCCAGGGTAGAAATAGCTCCCTCCACCTTAGGGACCATCTGCCACGAGTCCCGCATGGTGTCTGATATGGGAAACATTTTCTTAAAAGTAGGAGGGGGAGCGAACGGAATACCTGGTCTATCCCACTCCTTAGTAACAATGTACGAAATCCTCTTAGGGACCGGAAAAACATCAGTGTAGGTAGGAACCTCTAGAAATCTGTCCATTTTACACAATTTCTCTGGAACTACAATAGGGTCACAATCATCCAGAGTCGCTAAAACCTCCCTGAGCAATAAGCAGAGGTTTTCTAGTTTAAATTTATTAGCCGTCATATCTGAGTCTGTCTGAGGGAACATCTTTCCTGAATCAGAAATCTCTCCCTCAGACAGCAAATCCCTCACCCCCAACTCAGAACATTGTGAGGGTACATCGGATATGGCTAATAAAGCGTCAGAGGGCTCAGCATTTGTTCTCACACCAGACCTACTGCGCTTCCCCTGCAACCCAGGCAGCTTAGATAAAACCTCTGTGAGGGTAGTATTCATAACTGCGGCCATATCTTGCAGGGTGGAAGAATTAGACGCACTAGAAGTACTTGGCGTTGCTTGTGCGGGCGTTAATGGTTGTCACACTTGGGGAGAATTAGCTGGCATAACCTGATTCCCTTCTGACTGAGAATCATCCTGCGACATACTTTTAGTAGCTAAAATATGTTCTTTGCAATTTATTGACCTTTCAGTGCATGAGGGACACATTCTAAGTGGGGGTTCCACAATGGCTTCTAAACATATTTAACAATGACTTTCTTCAATGTCAGACATGTTGAACAGGCTAGTAATGGCTACAAACAAGCATGAAAGCACTTTATTTAGTGAAAAAAATAACAATCTTAAAAAACGGTACTGCGCCTTTAAGAGAAAAAAAGCATACACGTTCTGCAAAACTGCTTTAAAATGCACCAAATTTTTCAAATTTTTGTAAGCAGACTCAATATGTGTAGTTAAGTTTGCCCCACAAGGAAATTTAACATTTAACTCCTTAATGTGCAAACCGGATTGAAATCAGGCCTAAATCCAGAAAAAACACCCCCAGCACCTTGCCACAGCCCTGCTGTGGCACCTACCTGCCCTCAGGGATAGTAAATATGGGGTTAAAGCTTTGATTTGGCCCAAAACATTCACAAGGGCCCTCAGGAGTGAAAACACTCAGGAGTGAAAACAACTGCGCATCTGAGGCACGAAAATAGGCCCCGCCCATCTCACTCGATGTCTCTACAGCCTCAAAGAACCCTACCAGACCGGTTTTAAACTAGCCATGTGGGTTCTGAGACCCAAAAAATAAGCCAAGTGTACCCTCAATATAGTTGCCCACAAAACGTTAACAACACTCCCAATTCATAAAACGTTTGCCCACAAACATTCAAAACTCAGTGTCAACCATTTTTGTAATTAGCCCCTTATGCAAGCTTAGTAATGCCTTTCTATAGCTCTAAGGATTACTGCTTACCCTTACCCTCATGGGGATACTGTCAGCCTTTCTGAAATACACAGTCTCTCCAGAAAAAATGACTGAACATACCTCACTGCTATATTGCATGAAAACGTTCCTCACACTGAAGTTTCTGTGAGAACAGCACTGGATCTTAGTTACAAATGCTAAGATCATCATCCTCCAGGCAGAAGTCTTCATCCATCTGCTGCCTGAGAGTAAATAGTACACACCGGTACCATTTAAAACAAAAAACTCTTGCTTGAAGAAATTAAAAACTAATATTTTATCACCTCTTTCACTTTACCCTTCCTAGTACTTAGAGAAGGCAAAGAGAATGACTGGGGGGTGGAGCTAAGGGAGGAGCTATATAGACAGCTCTGCTGTGGTGCTCTTTGCCACTTCCTGTTAGCAGGAGGATAATATCACACAAGTAAAGGATGAATCCGTGAAGTCGTCGTACCTTATACAAGAAATAAGAGTTCATAGAAAACTGCCGCTCCAGTCCGTTGCTGGCTGTAGACGCCACCAGAAGTCACAGGGGGAAGGCAATAGGTGTGGAGCCACAGGGGGTGCAAGTCGAAAATGCGGCCGGTTCCGCCGCAAAAGCACAAAGGAAAAAAGGTAATCAGCTGCACTGGCGGTTATAATAAAAATCCAAAATTTATTAGTTCAGTTTAAAAAAGAGATAAGAGTTGTTCTAATTTTCAAGCTGTTTAGCGTTTCAGTGTTCCCTCTATAGGAGTAAAAAAGACAAATGTGCAATATCATGCAAAAGTGCAATATCACGCAAAAGTTCCTGTAGTAGAATAAATCATCTGGTGTAATTGTCTCCAACTGGTATAAATATATCTAGTCAATAGCGGATTTACCCCGCTTCACCTCTTATCAGACCTCCGCATGATCTGCAGCCCTGCTTGTTTGGTACAGACTGGTGGTTCAGGCGTCAGGCTCTTTTTACTTTGAAGACTACAGCGTCTGTTCACAAGTCATTCAAATCACGTGACTACCTCTGTGCTCCATGATTGGCTGTCATACGATAATCAGAAACAAAGTTTGTAGGGGGTTCCTGCTTCAATATCCTCGATGAGAAAGAAGTACAGTGCACTGTTACTATTCAAATCCACATAGATATGTCTCTTAATTACGCGTTTCGGCGCTGATCCTTGCGCCTTTATCAAAAAGTGGATTTGGAAGTAGTGATGTCGCGAACCTAAAAATTTGGGTTCGCGAACGGCGAACGTGAACTTCCTCAAATGTTCGTAAACGGGCGAACCGGGCAAACCGCCATAGACTTCAATAGGCAGGCGAATTTTAAAACCCACAGGGACTCTTTCTGGCCACAATAGTGATGGAAAAGTTGTTTCAAGGGGACTAACACCTGGACTGTGGCATGCCGGAGGGGGATCCATGGCAAAACTCCCATGAAAAATTACATAGTTGATGCAGAGTCTGGTTTTAATCCATAAAGGGTATAAATCACCTAACATTCCTAAATTGTTTGGAATAACGTGCTTTAAAACATCAGGTATGATGTTGTATCGATCAGGTAGTGTAAGGGTTACGCCCGCTTCACAGTGCGCAGTGTAGGTGATATACCTGCCCTGACCATGCTTTGCAGACCAGGTATCAGTGGTCAGATGGACCCTTGCCCCAACACTGTGTGCCAGACATGCCATTATAGCAGACTTATATGGCTTTGGCATTGCTTTTTGGTAATTAGAAGGCTGCTAAATGCCACTGCGCACCACACGTGTTTTATGCCCAGCAGTGAAGGGGTTAATTAGGGAGCATGTAGGCAGCTTGTAGAGTTAATTTTAGCTTAAGTGTAGTGTAGTAGACAACCCAAAGTATTGATCTAGGCCCATTTTGGTATATTTCATGCCACCATGTCACCGCCAAATGCGATCAAATAAAAAAAAATTGTTCACCTTTTCACAAACTTTAGGTTTCTCACAGAAATTATTTACAAACAACGTATGCAGTTATGGCATAAATGGTTGTAAATGCTTCTCTTGGATCCCCTTTGTTAATAAATAGCAGACATATATGACTTTGGCGTTGCTTTCTGGTAATTAGAAGGCCGCTAAATGCTGCTGCGCATCACACGTGTATTATGGCTAGCAGTGAAGGGGTTAATTAGGTAGTTTGTAGGGAGCTTGCAGGGTTAATTTTAGCTTTAGTGTAGAGATCAGCCTCCCACCTGACACATCAGACCCCCTGATCCCTCCCAAACAGCTCCCTTCCCTCCCCCACCCCACAATTGTCCCCGCCATCTTAAGTACTGGCAGAAAGTCTGCCAGTACTAAAATAAAAGGTTTTTAAAAAATAATAATTTTTTTAGCATATTTATATATGCTGTGGTGTAGCATCCCCCCTTAGCCCCCAACCTCCCTGATCCCCTCCCCAAAACAGCTCTCTAACCCTCCCCATCTGCCTTATTGGCTGCCATCTTGGGTACTGGCAGCTGTCTGCTATTATTTCACAGTCAAAAAAGTGTTGTTTTTTTTAAATGTACACTACTGTTACACCAGATATGAGTGGTGGCACTGGGCAAGTGGGCACAGTAAACGCTGTGAGCCTGACACACACGCTGGCAGGCAGGCAACTGCAATTAGATTACACAGGAAAAAAAAATGTCAGACTGATGTTCTAGCCCTAAAAACATAATTTATGCTTACCTGATAAATTCCTTTCTTCTGTTGTGTGATCAGTCCACGGGTCATCATTACTTCTGGGATATTACTCCTCCCCAACAGGAAGTGCAAGAGGATTCACCCAGCAGAGTTGCATATAGCCCCTCCCCTCTACGTCACCCCCAGTCATTCGACCAAGGACAAAAATGAGAAAGGAGGAACCAAGGGTGTAGTGGTGACTGGAGTATAATTTAAAAATAAATACCTGCCTTAAAAACAGGGCGGGCCGTGGACTGATCACACAACAGAAGAAAGGAATTTATCAGGTAAGCATAAATTATGTTTTCTTCTGTTAAGTGTGATCAGTCCACGGGTCATCATTACTTCTGGGATACCAATACCAAAGCAAAAGTACACGGATGACGGGAGGGATAGGCAGGCTCTTTTATACAGAAGGAACCACTGCCTGAAGAACCTTTCTCCCAAAAATAGCCTCCGAGGAAGCAAATGTGTCAAATTTGTAAAATTTGGAAAAAGTATGAAGCGAAGACCAAGTTGCAGCCTTGCAAATCTGTTCAACAGAGGCCTCATTCTTGAAGGCCCAAGTGGAAGCCACAGCTCTAGTAGAATGGGCTGTAATTCTTTCAGGGGGCTGCTGTCCAGCAGTCTCATAAGCTAAACGTATTATACTACGAAGCCAAAAAGAAAGAGAGGTTGCCGAAGCCTTTTGACCTCTCCTCTGTCCAGAGTACACGACAAACAGAGAAGACGTTTGTCGAAAATCCTTAGTTGCCTGTAAGTAAAATTTTAGAGCACGAACTACGTCCAGATTATGTAGTAAGCGTTCCTTCTTTGAAGAAGGATTTGGACACAAAGAAGGAACAACAATCTCTTGATTGATATTCCTGTTAGTGACTACCTTGGGTAAGAACCCAGGTTTAGTACGCAGAACTACCTTATCCGAATGAAAAATCAAATAAGGAGAATCACAATGTAAGGCTGATAACTCAGAGACTCTTCGAGCCGAGGAAATAGCCATTAAAAATAGAACTTTCCAAGATAACAACTTTATATCAATGGAATGGAGGGGTTCAAACGGAACGCCCTGTAAAACATTTAGAACAAGATTTAAACTCCATGGTGGAGCAACAGTCTTAAACACAGGCTTAATCCTCGCTAAAGCCTGACAAAAAGCCTGAACGTCTGGCACTTCTGACAGACGTTTGTGTAACAGAATAGACAGAGCTGAGATCTGTCCCTTTAATGAACTCGAAGATAAACCCTTTTCTAAACCTTCTTGTAGAAAAGACAATATCCTAGGAATCCTAACCTTACTCCAAGAGTAACCTTTGGATTCACACCAGTATAGGTATTTACGCCATATTTTATGGTAAATCTTTCTGGTAACAGGCTTCCTAGCCTGTATCAAGGTGTCAATAACTGACTCAGAAAACCCACGTTTTGATAAAATCAAACGTTCAATTTCCAAGCAGTCAGCTTCAGAGAAGTTAGATTTTGATGTTTGAAAGGACCCTGTATCAGAAGGTCCTGTGTCAGAGGTAGAGACCAAGGTGGCCAGGATGACATGTCCACTAGATCTGCATACCAAGTCCTGCGTGGCCATGCAGGTGCTATCAGAATCACTGATGCTCTCTCCTGTTTGATTCTGGCAATCAATTGAGGAAGCATCGGGAATGGTGGAAACACATAAGCCATCCTGAAGTCCCAAGGTGCTGTCAGGGCATCTATTAGGACTGCTCCTGGATCCCTGGATCTGGACCCGTAGCGAGGAAGCTTGGCGTTCTGTCGAGACGCCATGAGATCTATCTCTGGTTTGCCCCAACGTCGAAGTATTTGGGCAAAGACCTCCGGATGAAGTTCCCACTCCCCCGGATGAAAAGTCTGACGACTTAAGAAATCCGCCTCCCAGTTTTCCACTCCCGGGATGTGGATTGCTGACAGGTGGCAAGAGTGAGACTCTGCCCAGCGAATTATCTTTGATACTTCCATCATTGCTAGGTAGCTTCTTGTCCCTCCCTGATGGTTGATGTAAGCTACAGTCGTGATGTTGTCCGACTGAAACCTGATGAACTCCCGAGTTGTCAACTGGGGCCAGGCCAGAAGGGCATTGAGAACTGCTCTCAATTCCAGAATGTTTATTGGCAGGAGACTCTCCTCCTGACTCCATAGTCCCTGAGCCTTCAGAGAATTCCAGATGGCACCCCAACCTAGAAGGCTGGCGTCTGTTGTTACAATTGTCCAGTCTGGTCTGCTGAATGGCATCCCCCTGGACAGATGTGGCCGAGAAAGCCACCATAGAAGAGAATTTCTGGTCTCTTGATCCAGATTCAGAGAAGGGGACAAGTCTGAGTAATCCCCATTCCACTGACTCAGCAAGCACAATTGCAGTGGTCTGAGGTGTAAGCGAGCAAATGGCACTATGTCCATCGCCGCTACCATTAAGCCGATTACCTCCATGCATTGAGCCACCGATGGGTGTTGAATGGAATGAAGGGTGCGGCAAGCACTTTGAAGTCTTATTAACCTGTCTTTTGTCAGGTAAATCTTCATTTCTACAGAATCTATAAGAGTCCCCAGGAAGGGAACTCTTGTGAGTGGAACGAGTGAACTTTTCTTTTCGTTCACCTTCCATCCATGTGACCTTAGAAATGCCAGTACTAACTCTGTATGAGACTTGGCAGTTTGAAAGCTTGAAGCTTGTATCAGAATGTCGTCTAGGTAGGGAGCTACCGAAATTCCCCGCAGTCTTAGTACCGCCAGAAGAGCACCTAGAACCTTTGTGAAGATTCTTGGAGCTGTAGCCAATCCGAATGGAAGAGCTACAAACTGGTAATGCCTGTCTAGAAAGGCAAATCTTAGATACCGGTAATGATCTTTGTGAATCGGTATGTGAAGGTAAGCATCCTTTAAGTCCACTGTGGTCATGTACTGACCCTCTTGGATCATAGGTAAAATTGTCCGGATAGTCTCCATTTTGAATGATGGAACTCTTAGGAATTTGTTTAGGATCTTTAAATCCAGGATTGGTCTGAAAGTTCCTTCTTTTTTGGGAACCACAAACAGATTTGAGTAAAACCCTTTTCCCTGTTCCAACCGTGGAACTGGATGGATTACTCCCATTAACAATAGTTCTTGTATGCAGCGCAGAAACGCTTGTTTCTTTGTTTGGTCTGTCGACAACCTTGACAGATGAAATCTCTCTCTTGGAGGAGAGTGTTTGAAGTCCAGAAGGTATCCCTGAGATATTATCTCTAGCGCCCAGGGATCCTGGACATCTCTTGCCCAAGCCTGGGCGAAGAGAGAAAGTCTGCCCCCCACTAGATCTGATCCCGGATCGGGGGCCCTCAATTCATGCTGTTTTAGTGGCAACAGCAGGTTTCCTGGCCTGCTTGCCCTTGTTCCAGGACTGGTTAGGTCTCCAGCCTTGTCTGTAGCGAGCACCAGATCCTTCTTGTTTTGGAGTAGTGGAAGTTGATGCTGCTCCTGCTTTGAAATTCCGAAAGGAATGAAAATTAGACTGTCTAGCCTTAGGTTTAGCTTTGTCTTGAGGTAGGGCGTGGCCCTTACCTCCTGTAATGTCAGCGATAATTTCTTTCAAACCAGGCCCAAATAAGGTCTGTCCCTTGAAAGGTATATTAAGTAATTTGGACTTAGAAGTTACATCAGCTGACCAGGATTTTAGCCACAGTGCTCTGCGCGCCTGAATGGCGAATCCGGAATTCTTAGCCGTAAGTTTAATTAAATGTACTACGGCTTCCGAAATGAATGAATTAGATAGCTTAAGTACTCTAAGCCTGTCTGAAATGTCGTCCAGCGTAGCTGAACTAAGATTCTCTTCTAGAGACTCAATCCAGAATGCCGCTGCAGCCGTGATCGGCGCAATGCATGCAAGGGGTTGCAATATAAAACCTTGTTGAACAAACATTTTCTTAAGGTAACCCTCTAATTTTTTATCCATTGGATCTGAAAAGGCACAGCTATCCTCCACCGGGATAGTGGTACGCTTAGCTAAGGTAGAAACTGCTCCCTCCACCTTAGGGACCGTTTGCCATAAGTCCCGCGTGGTGGCGTCTATCGGAAACATCTTTCTAAATAAGTATAAATTATTACTAAGGACCGGGTCTATCCCACTCCTTAGTAATAATTTCAGTTAGTCTCTTAGGTATAGGAAAAACGTCAGTACTTGTTGGTACAGCAAAATATTTATCCAACCTACACATTTTCTCTGGTATTGCAACTGTGTTACAATCATTCAGGGCCGCTAACACCTCCCCTAGTAAAACACGGAGGTTTTCCAGCTTAAATTTAAAATTTGAAATATCTGAATCCAATCTGTTTGGATCAGAACCGTCAGCTGCAGAATGAAGCTCTCCGTCCTCATGTTCTGCAAGTTGTGACGCAGTATCTGACATGGCTCTAACATTATCAGCGCACTCTGTTCTCACCCCAGAGTGATCACGCTTGCCCCTTAGTTCTGGTAATTTATTCAAAACCTCAGTCATAACAGTAGCCATATCTTGTAATGTTATTTGTAATGGCCGCCCAGATGTACTTGGCGTCGCCATATCGCGCACGTCCCGGGCGGGAGATGCAGGTACTGTCACGTGAGGCGAGTTAGTCGGCATAACTCTCCCCTCGTTGTTTGGTGAAATTTGTTCAATTTGTACAGATTGACTTTTACTTAATGTAGCATCAATACAGTTAGTACATAAATTTCTATTGTGCTCCAACTTGGCTTTAGTACAAATAGTACAGGTCTCATATTCTGAATCAGACATGTTTAACAAACTAGCAAATAAACTTGCAATTTGGAAATACTATACAATAAAATTACAATGAAAAAAAACTAACTGTGCTTGAAAAGCACTGAGTATATATAATGTAACTTAGCAAAGGATTGTATCCAGTAGCAAGAAATAACTAACCCTGAGGCATAAAAAAGTTAAAGATAAACGTTTTTTATCACAGTCAACTACAATCTTACAGCTCTGTTAGATTACTTTCCTCAAATTAGCTTTGAAGCTCCCTGGGTTCTGTAGAGATAAACCGGAACAAGCAGGAAAAACAATGAGCTTTGACTGAAATTTTTGATGCGTAGCAAAAAGCGCCAAAAAGGTCCCACCCCCTCACACACAACCGTGAGAGAGATTAAGCAATTGTCATAATTAGATCCAGCAACTGCCAAGTGGAAAAATAGTGCCCAAACATTTTATTCACCCAGTACCTCATAAAATGAAAACGATTTTACATTCCAGCAAAAACGTTTAACATAATTAAGAGTTACTAAAAAGCCTATTGTATTCCTATTAGGCTAAAATCTTACATACACAGTGTAATTCCAGAGAAGTACCATTCTCCAGAAAACAAAAATGTAAATTATACATACATGATATGATGTCGGTATGGCAGTATTTTCTCAGCAATTCCATTGTTAGAAATAAAAACTGCTACATACCTCTTTGCAGAATAAACTGCCCGCTATCCCCTGATCTGAAGTTTACCTCTCCTCAGATGGCCGAGAACAGCAATATGATCTTAACAACTCCGGCTAAAATCATAGTAAAAAACTCTGGTAGATTCTTCTTCAAACTCTACCAGAGAAGGAATAACACGCTCCGGTGCTATTAAAAAATAACAAACTTTTGATTGAAGAAATAAAACTAAATAAAATCACCATAGTCCTCTCACACATCCTATCTAGTCGTTGGGTGCAAGAGAATGACTGGGGGTGACGTAGAGGGGAGGGGCTATATGCAACTCTGCTGGGTGAATCCTCTTGCACTTCCTGTTGGGGAGGAGTAATATCCCAGAAGTAATGATGACCCGTGGACTGATCACACTTAACAGAAGAAAAGGGCTTTTTGGGGTGCTGTCCTTACAGCAGAGATCAGATGAGTCCTTCAGGACTGTAGTGGACACTGAATACAGTAGCCTAGCTATCGATTTCCCTATTAAATCAGCAGCAGCTACACTGTCCCTCCTCTCACTAAGAATGCAGCTTCCAAATGAATCTAAAATGGATGCTGTCCAGGAGGTGGGAGGGTCTGGGAGGGAGGGTCTGCTGCTGATTGGCTGTAATGTGTCTTCTGACTGTGAGGTACAGGGTCAAAGTTTACTCAATGATGATGAATAGGGGGCGGTTCGAACATCGCATGTGTTCGCCCGCCGCGACATCACTATTTGGAAGTAATGTTTTTATGCGTTCAGAAAAAAACTCCTCCTCTTAATTAGGATTTCTCCAGCTGCTGTGTTAATGGTCTATCTTTTAACTCCTTAGTGTTCAGTTCTCTTATCCGGTTGTGTTAGCAAAATCTACTTATGCAATCCTTTTCTTTAACAACCAATTTTAACAAATAATCTAAAAGTGACAATCTCTAAGAACATTCATAAAACTAGAATATACGTATATCTAAAACTAAATCCATTAGAATTATTCTGAATACCAATAGCAATCCATATTATACATCTCTAATTTGTTATATACATTAATAGCCTAATAAATACAATATCTCCTAGTTAACATGAAGATGTATACTAGTTATAGTGTATAAGGTTATATGTGTCCACAATATATATATGTGTCTACAATATATATATATTTGAGAGGTTATATATATATTTGAACGCATAAAAACATGACTTCCAAATCCACTAGTATGAAGCTTTTTGATAAAGGCGCAAGGATCAGCGCCGAAACGCGTAATTAAGAGACATATCTCTGTGGATTTGAATAGTAACAGTAAAAAGAGCCTGACGCCTGAACCACCGGTCTGTACCAAACAAGCAGGGCTGCAGATCATACAGAGGTCCGGTAAGAGGTGAAGTGGGGTAAATCCGCTATTGACTAAATATATATTAATACCAGTTGGAGACAATTACACCAGATGATTTATTCTACTACAGGAACTTTTGCGTGATATTGCACATTTGTCTTTTTTACTCCTATAGAGGGAACACTGAAACGCTAAACAGCTTGAACATTAGAACAACGCTTATTTTTTCAGCCTCTCTTATCTGTTTTATAGTGTTTATTAGTTTGTATTTTAGATTGTGGCCACAATCATTTTCTATTTGTATTAGTTCTATTTATTTAGTGTTTTATTAAAAGTGTTTTAGAGACGATATTTCTATATATTTTACCTTGTAATACACTATCCTGAACAACCACTCTAATATTTATATAGTGAGTCTTAGTTGTTTATTAAAGTAATTATTTTTATTATCCATTTGTCACATATTTTGCCTAGCTTTCTTTTTTGTATATTGCTATCCTGTTTTATTGATCTGAGTATTGGGAGATATCAGATTTTTTAGGGTAGCATATAGGCATTTCAGTGGTGTCTTGGAACAATTTTTCTTTTACTTTGACGCAACATATTTGGCACATGCCTTAGAAAGAACTGTAGGACCTGATGATGATCAGAAACTTGGAGGCATGGAGGAAAGCGGGCAAAATCTTTGTGGTGGGGTTGCAGCATTTTATGATAATGTAGTTATCTCTCCTTTACATCGAGAAAAACATATTACTAAATTAACAGCTCTAAAAGTAAAATTTGCAAAATTTTCCAGAGGGATCCCACAGTACTGATGAGACTTCTTTCGATAATCTTGCTAGAGAGGAGAGCTTTTGATTATCAAGCTCATGGAGGGAGAAAGGAAGGAAGGAAAGACAAGTTATTATATAATATTGGCATGCAGTGTTATCAATGTTCATAGACCATAAGACCAAGAATAGGTGAGAACATTTAACAGATTGCAAGTTTATCTGTCTGTCTGTCTATCTATCTATATGTTTGTTTGTTTGTCTGTCTATCTTTCTATCTATCTCACTGTCTGTCTATATAAATATCCATCTGTCAGATTAGTATTTCAAAGTCTTACATGTAAGCATCAATGCATTTTTAAAACAAAAGCTATTGTTAATACAAAGGTTTGTTTCATAGGTGTCAACTGTTCCTGGGTTATCGTATTCTGAAACCTTTTGGTCTGTTACTGCTTTATAAGCATATTGCTAAAGCAAATTTATTCACAATGTTTTTGTCACATTTTCTTCCCTTTAAATACAATTGAATTTAAAAAAAAAAAAAGTATGATCTGTCTTATTATTTTCACATATTTTATGAATTGTTCTAATAAACAATCCAAATTATTTTCTCCCCTATTATTTGTTTTCTCGCCTTTGCTACCTATTAACATTTACTATCCAATGAACAATTTGATGTAGTTTGGTATGCTGGTATGATATTACTTATTTAAAAGATACACTCTTTTGAATGGCAAATAGTAGAATTTCCTAATTCTTTATTTAATTAGGAATTTGAATCCACTCAATTGACATCATCTGAGACCTAAAATAATAAAGATATATAAAGATATATCAGCAAGTAAAGGTATCATACCAAATGAAAAAGGGAGATTATTTCTTTTAGAATGAATTATTCATGCCCAAATGAAAAGATACAGGGAGGTTGTTATGAGATAAGCTAAATAGCACTCTATAGTATAATGAGGTTGACATTTGATTTCCATAGAAATGATGGTCACTGACATTCTCCATACTCATCTAGATCCTTGAAAAGAGATATTATGCAGTGATACTTGTTTATTTTAATACAATACCATCTGGCATTGTGCCTTTAACTGCGGAAAATTAAATCCTATTTCTTTCCAAATAAATGACAGAACCAGTAGTCATACTGATTTTAAATTTAGTAAAATATGTGCAGGGAAAAACAGTTATTGTATAAATGAAACATGAGTCTTACAAACAAAATAAGATTTTGCCTTTTGGATCTACAAATAAATTATATAGCTTTCTAAATTCTAGATCCTAATCTTGCTACGTCAGATTTAAAGTTGGTCATTTCTATAGAACTTTAATTCCTGAATACATTTAAACAAAAGTCTCTGTGTTTCAAAATAAAATGTAAATATTTATACAAGTTAATGTTTAGGTAACTGAATGTCATCTGTATGTGGAACCATTGGTTAAGAGGTATGTAAACATTAAATGGAACATATGGGACAATTCACCCTACAGTATCTTAAGGAAAAGAATATTAAAGAGCATATATTTTCAAAGGGTAGCTGAAATAAATTTAATGTGATATAAATTCTATGACGCCGATTTACTAAGCAGTCAATGCTGCTTATTCCGCGCGAGCCTTCAGGCTCACCGGAATCATGAGTTAAGAAGCAGCGGTCTTAGGACCGCTGCTTCTTAACTCGTCTACCACCCCTAAAGCAGCGGACAGCAATCATCCCGATCAGATACGATCTAGATGATTGATACCCCCTGCTAGCGGCCGATTGAAGAAATGCTTGTGCAATGTTAAATGCCGACAGAGTATGCTGTCTGCATTTAGTGATTTCGGGCAGACATGATATATTTGCGTATAGTATTATTGAGGTATACAAATCAAACATACCAGTTAAACTCATAAAAGGCCCCATTTTAATGTCATAGTTTGATGTGCAAAAACATTCAAACTCAACTCAACCATTTTTTTACCTTCCTTTTCATGGCCTTCCGGACCATTAACAATGTAACTGTTTGAATTATTGAATCCACCTGAGTTACATTTGTGATAAATTAAGACTGTCTGGCTTTTCCACTATTCTGCTATTTGAAACATGTATTGTCTTTTTAATTGTTTTGATTTAAGAAGGTAATAAAGGTTCAAAGTTATAAATGAAATAAACTTTGGGGTAAAAGAAACATATAAGAATTTATGTACTCATTGTCACTACTTTGTAAATGTAAATACATTCTTCTCTATTTTTCTGAGAATTATATAATTAACCCTTGGATCTTTGTGCAGAATTTTGATCTGAAATCGAAAACAGCTAAAAGATTATCTTATAATCTACATTTAATTAAAATGAAGAATGATACATGACAATAACATTCAATTTAGCAATACAGGTAAATAATCTATGATAGAGGAAAAGATCATTTAGAGGAAGAGACGTGCAAGACAGGTTATAAATGCAAATTACAGATACACTATATGGCCAAAAGTATGTGGACACCTAACCTTCACACCTGTATAAATTTGTTGTCCCATTCCAAAACCATGGACATTAATGTGGAGTTACTCTCATGCTTCTCTATAATAACGGATACTCTTTTTGGAAGGCATTCCACAAGGTTTTGAAATGTGTTCATTGGAATTTGTGTCAATTTAGCCAAACACGCATTGGATTGGTCAGGCACTGACTGTCTTGCTTGTAATCTGTGTTCTAATTCTTCCCAAAGGTGATTAATGGGGTTGAGGCCAGACCTCATTAATTTCCTCCTGTCAGATACCTTTTCTGTCAGGTATCTCTTATTTGTGTTATGCCTCTTATACTTGAAACAGCAGTAATATTATTACATATAAATATGTAGGTTGTTACACAGAGATAAACACTGGATCGCCTAAGTGAATAACTTTGTGTTTTAATATTGCCCACAAATCACAGCACACATAGATATATATAGATTGATATGTGTAACTTGTTAGAGGGCACAAGTAATATGATAATTTAGTAATCACAGTAGTATTGAAGCGAGGAGAATGGTTAGTTATGCAAGATTTATAGACAAACCCCAATGTTATATATAATTATGTAGCGTGGAGAGCGGATAGCTTTTAGATGTACTGTCAATAATGATATCCAAGTACAACTGACAATAAAGCGGTTTAAGTTTGAGTAGGTTAGTTCAGTTAACAACAGTTGTATACAACCTGATCCGTTTGTGTGTCCGGAACAGCGGTAACTATCCTGGGGAGTACAGAGCAGCGGTAGCTGAGTCCGGCTACTGCTGATGACGTCACCGCTTGGAAACTGTGTTCTCCGTGAGAGAATTTGGAGCTGCCATTTAAAGATGCTGTTTGTAACAGCTTGCGTATCTGGCAACAGAAGATCCTTTGAGGAAACTGAGAAGTGGTGTCACTACCACATGTGAGGCAAGGTAAGTTCAGTGCTAAACGAATGTTTTGCTTTACACAGAACAACAAAATTAACCTAGCAATGAGAAAAGGAAAGGGTGGAGTTTAAATAGGCTGTATAGGATGAACAGGTGATCCTTAAAGGAACAGAGAGAAAAGTAACCCTGACACCTCCATACCAATCTTCTTAAACTTTAACCTAGATTACGAGTTTTGCGTTAAACAGGGTGCGAAAATAACGCCAAAAAAGTTGTGTTATTTCACTCTCCATAGCGCTGCCATTTCGAGCTAGGGAAAATCCTCCTTGTGCTGTGTGGTATGGTGCGTTAAGCTCCATAACGCACAAAAGTCAAGGGATGATTTGATATGCTTGTGCACGCTTTCCCCCATAGACATCAATAGGGAGAGAGTGTTAGAAAAAAAAATAACACCTGAAGTGTGGAATGGTGACCGCCGTAACGCAAACCCCATTGATGTCTATGTGGAAAAGAAAGTTACATTTAAACCTAACACCCTAACATAAACCCCTAGTCTAAACACCCCTAATCTACCGCCCCCGACATCGCCAACACTAATAAAAGTTATTAACCCCTAAACCGCTGCTCTCGACATCGCTACCACTTAATAAATCTACTAACCCCTAAACCTCCGGCATCCCACATCGCCGCCACTAAATAAACTTATTAATCACTAAACCTCTGGCCTCCCACATCGCCGCCACTAAATAAACCTATTAACACCTAAACCTCTGGCCCCCCACATCGCAAAACACTAAATTAAACTAATAACCCCTAATCCTAAAAGCCCCCTAACTTTAAATTAAAATTTCAATATAACTATATTTAAATAAATAAAGTTACCTGTTAAATAAAAATAAACCTAACATTAAACTATAATTTAACCTAACCTTACTATTCTAATAAAATTAAAAACTACTAATTAAAAATCCTAAATTATAAATAAAATAAAAAAATAATCCTACGAAAAAAATTTAAAAAATCTAACATTAATTTTTTTTTTTAAATTACGAAAAATAAAGAACACTAAGATTACAAAAATAATAAACGAAATTATCAAAAATAAAAACAATTACACCTAATCTAATAGCCCTAAAAAAATAAAAAGCTCCCCCCCAAATAAAAACACCCCTAGCCTACAATAAACTGCCAATAGCCCTCAAAAGGGCCTTTTCTTGGGCATTGCCCTAAGTTAAACAGCTCTTTTACCTGTAACCAACCCCCAAAATAAAAAATCTAACTCTAAAAAAACTAAGCTACCCATTGCCCCTAAAGGGGCATTTGTATGTTCATTTCCCTTAAAAGGGCTTTCAGTTCTTTTACAATTTGCCCAAAGCCCTAATGTGAAAAAAAACACCCCCCCAAAAAAAAACACTAACCCCAGAATATCTACACACGGTTTCTGAAGTCTGGACATCCATCTACATCCAGGCGGCGAGAAGTCTTCATCCAGGAGGTGATATCTTCATCCTTCCCGGGGGCGTCTTCCATCTTCATCCCAGCGGTGCAGAGCTATCCTGGAAGCCGATGCAATCCTGTGTGGAGCGTCCTCTTCATACGGTCACCGCTGTACACTGAAGCTTCAATGCAAGGTACCCATTTGAAACGGATACCTTTCATTGATGCTTCAGTGTATGGCGGTGACCGTATGAAGAGGACGCTCCGTGCAGGATGGCATCGGTTTCCAGGATAGCTCCGCTCCGTGACGCCGGGATGAAGATAGAAGACGCCCCCGGGATGGATGAAGATATCACTGCCTGGATGAAGACTTCTCGCCACCTGGATGAAGACTTCTCGCCTCCTGGATGGAGATGGAAATTGTAAAAGCTGAATGCCATTTTAGGGGATTGCAAAAGAGCTGAATGCCCTTTTAATGGCAATGGCCATACAAATGCCCCTTTAGGGGCAATGGGTAGCTTAGGTTTATTTTAGAGTTAGGTTTTTATTTTGGGGGGTTGGTTGGGTGGTGGGTTTTACTGTTAGGGGACTTTTGTAGGCAATGCCCTACAAAAGGCCCTTTTAAGGGCTATTGGTAGTTTATTGTAGGTTAGAGGGTGTTTTTACTTTGGGGGGCTTTTTTTTATTTTTTTTAGGGCTATAAGATGAGGTGTAATTGTTTTTATTTTTGATCATTTCATTTATAATTTTTTGTAATCTTAGTGTTTTTTATTTTTCGTAATTTAGTGTTTATTTTTTTGTAATGTTAGATTTTTTAAAAAAAATTTGTAGGATTCGTTTTTGTAAAATTTGTAATTTAGGATTTTTAATTGGTAGTTTTTTTATTGTAGGCTAGAGGGTGTTTTTACTTTGGGGGGCTTTTTTTTATTTTTTTTAGGGCTATAAGATTAGGTGTAATTGTTTTTATTTTTGATCATTTAATTTATAATTTTTTGTAATCTTAGTGTTTTTTATTTTTCGTAATTTAGTGTTTATTTTTTTGTAATGTTAGATTTTTTTTAAATTTTTTGTAGGATTCGTTTTTGTAAAATTTGTAATTTAGGATTTTTAATTGGTAGTTTTTTTTTTATTAGAATAGTAAGGTTAGGTTAATTTATAGTTTAATGGTAGGTTTATTTTTATTTCACAGGTAACTTATTATTTATTTAAATATAGTTATATTGTAATTTTATTTTAAAGTTAGGGGGATGTTAGGTTTAGGGGTTAATAGTTTAATTTAGTGTTTTGCGATGTGGGGGGTCAGAGATTTAGGAGTTAATAGGTTTATTTAGTGGCGGTGATGTGGGAGGCCATAGGTTTAGGGGTTAATTGGTTTATTTAGTGGCAGCGATTACGGGGAGCGGTGGTTTAGGGGCTAATAACTTTATTATAGTGGCGGCGATGTTGGGGAGCGGCAGTTTAGGGGTTAATATATTTTAATAGTGTTGGTGATGTGGGTGGGCGGCAGATTAGTGGTAATAAATTTAATTTAGTGTTTGCGATGCGGGAGGGTGGCAGTTTAGGGTTTAATAGGTAGTTAATGGGTGTTAGTATACTTTGTAACATTTTAGTTATGAGTTTTGTGAAACATTTTTCTTTCAAAAAATCCATAACTACTGCTCTCAGATGACGGTATGGATTGTGTCAGTATAGAGCATAACGCAAGCATTTTAGCCGGATCGCACAACCTGTAATACTGGCGCTATGGAAATCCCACACTAAAACGTAATTTTTTTGAGTGAGGAATGGATGTTGCATTACAGGCTAAAATGCTTGCGCCGTGACTCGTAATATTGATTCCTGGCCATTCCAGCGTAATGGCCATTTTTTCAGTGTTAAAAGCCTGACCGCACCGTAACGCAAAACTCATAATCTAGGTGTATGTCTTCATGAACCTTGCTTTGTGCATAGGGGCACAGTCATGCTTGCACAGCAAAAGCCCCCCCCCCAAAAAAAAAAAAAAACCTTGTGCTACAAAGTTGGAAACACATAATTGTCTAAAATGTATTTGTATCATTTAGCATTAAGATGACCCTTTAGTGTAACTAGCTCAAACCCTGAAAAAAGCCCTAGACCATTATTTCTCCTTCGCCGAACTTTATATTAGGCACTATGCATTCCAGTAATTAGCATTCTCCTGGCATCTACCACTCCCAGATACTTCCCTCAGACTATCAGATTGTGAAGCTTGATTCAACAATCCAGAGAACACAATTCAAATACTCTAGAGTCCAGTGGCAGCATGCATTATACCACTACAGCTCACACTTGGCATTGCACATGTTGGTGCTAAGCTTGTGTACAGCTGATTGGCCATGGAAACCCATTTTATGAAACTCAAAATGTACAGTTCTAGTACTGATTTTGCCTCAAAATGCAAATTGGAAAAGTGATTAAACAGATCATAGGAGATTTCTACATGCTTAAGCACTTGGTAGCCCTCTTCTGTAAGTTTGTATGGCTAGGCTGTTGTTGATCCTAGATGCTTCCACTTTAAGGCAGATCTTATCGGGCAGATATTTCTTGCTTGTTGTAAAGGTGGCATCTTATTCTCTTGAGTAAATTCGCTGAAGATCAAGGCATATCTCCAAATCACCTCTATAGACCTGAAGATACTCATTCTAATTGGAGAATTTTCCAATTGATATGCACATTATGACCTTTAGAGAGACACTACAAAAGAGCTGATAGATAGATAGATAGATAGATAGATAGATAGATAGATAGATAGATAGATAGATAGATAGATAGATAGATGATAGATATAATACATTAGAGAGACATATGGGCATATAGGAACTTAAACAAATTTGTAGTTTGTCAAATATTTTCAGTGGCAAAATACATATTATTAGCCTATCCTTGGACTTGTTGTTTATAACTGTTGATGACATACCATGCAGATAATATATAATACCTTGTTTGCTTTGTGTGTGTGAGTGTATATCTGTATTTGTGTATGTGTGTATATATGTCTCTAAGATAGGTGCCTAGTAGGTATGTTGCTATCTCATTGTTTGGTTCCTTTCTGGGATAAGGATGTAGTGCTTACTAAAGTCAAAAATTCACTGTGTATCTACGTACATATATATGCTTATAGGCAACTGTGTGCATGTTTCTACCTATCTAACACTTATTCCAACAAATTAGAGTCATTAGAGGAAATGAGAGAGAGAGAGAGAGAGAGAGAGAGAGAGAGAGAGAGGCAGGGGCATAACTATAGAGGTCTCAATTGAGGGCTCACACCTCAAGGGGGAGATTTAATACTTGCAATCAATAGTGGTTTAATTCCATCTGCATCATGCCTGGCCTTTCTTTTTGCCCCTTGAAAACCAGGCTCACAATTTAAGAAAAGTGTAATGATTAGTCTTTACAATATGGTGGCAGGGTTTTCAAGATGTCAGCCACAGTTTTGTTGTACAGAAAAATCTGTGACACGTGTTTTAAACACAATATAGTATTACAGCTCAGTACTCCAGAAATTCCAGTATGATGAATTCCAAGATGTCTTTAGCAAAAAAGAAGCAGAGACTTTACCTCCGCACAGACCCTATGATTGTCCTATTGATCTTCTATTTGGAGCAACGGTACCATTTGGACACATTTACCCACTTTCTGAACCAGAACTACTCCATCTTAAGAACTACATTGAAGATAATCTCACAAAAGACTTCATCAGACCCTCTACATCTCCAGCTGCTGCTGGAATGTTTTTTGTACGGCATAAAGACAACCCACTGCGTCCTATAATTGATTACCACCAATTGAATACAATTACTATAAAAAATCGCTATCCTCTTCCACTAATACCTGAATTAGTGAAAAGGTTACAAAAGGCTACTATATTCACAAAGCAGGATCTCAGAGGTGCATATAACTTTGTGCATATAAAGCATGTTGATGAATGGAAGACTGCTTTCCGTACTAGGTATGGTTTATACGAATATTTGGTTATTCCTTTCAGCCTGTGTAATGCGCGTGCTACTTTTTAGTTTTTCTATCAATGATATTTTTCAAGATTTATTGGATGTATGCGTGGTTATATACCTGGACGATATTCTGATATATTCCTCCTCCATTCAAGAACATCGTAAGCATGTACGTTGGGTTCGTTCAAGACTTTGCACACATCATTTATATAAGAAATTGGAGAAATGTATCTTCTAGATAGACAAAATCACTTACTTTAGCAGAGACTTACTACCCAACTGGTGAAAAAGAACTTTTAGCAATAAAAGTAGCTTTGAAAACCAATAAAACTCTATCTGCCAGACAAGTACATTGGAGTCTATATTTCAAAAGATTCAATTACACTGTTGTCTACCGACCCAGTTCAAGGAATGGAAAAGCAGATTCTCTTTCCAGGATGTTCTCATTACCTGCACCACAAGCTCCCAGTACCATTATACCTCCTGAGCGTTTAATTGGTATTCTTGACGACTTCAGCTCTAAAGTAAAATCAGCTCTACTAAATGATGTTTCCATTCCTCATCATTTGTTACATACAGAGAGCAATGGACTACTATACAAAGAAGAGAAATGATATATTCTCACTTCTTTACGAACCTATGTTTTAAAACATGTTTATGACACTCCCCTGACAGGGCACCTGGGTATACAGAAGACCCTAGAACTACTATAACATTTTTGGTGGCCTAAGATGCAACAGTCTACCATAGATTTTGTCACCACTTGTACCGCTTGTGCTTGCGGCAAATCAGAGAGAAGACCTCCCTATGGATTACTCACATCATTACCCGTTCCTTTCTATGGATTTTATAGTTGAACTCCCTCCTTCACAGCAACATGATACCATTTTGGTGGTTGTCGATCAACTTACCAAGATGGCACACTTTATCCCTACAAAAGGGACTCCATCTGCCCCTATAACAGCTGACTTGTTTATAAACAACATTGTCAGACTACATGGCCTACCTATCAGTCTCACAACCAATAGAGGAGTACAGTTTACTTCCAACTTCTGGAGAGAATTGTGCAAAACCCTTTCTGTTGAAATGAAGTTTAGCAGTGCTTATCACCCACAAACCAATGAATTATCGGAAAGAACAAACCAGTGGTTTGAGTAGTATCTTTGCTGTTTCACGACTCATCTACAAAATAATTGGTTAAACATTTTACCACTCGCAGAATTTGTCTTCAACAACACCATCAGTTCGACAACTAAAAAAAAACTATTTTATGCCAACTATGGATTTCATCCAACTTTCCAATTTCTTTCTCCCTCCTCCTCCAACTGTCCAGCTGTTACCGATACATTGACTACTATTCAAGATGGCTTAAATATTCTATGTTCTAATATTAAAGCACCTCAGCTCCAACAAAAACATTACTTTGACTTATGCAAATGTGCTCCACCTAACTACAAGGTTGGGGATCAAGTATGGCTTTTCACAAAGAACTTAAAATTGAATACACCCTCAAAGAAATTAAGTTCTCTATACATTGGACCTTTCAATATTGTAAAGATCATTAATGCTAATGCACTTAAACTCCAACTGCCGCCAACTTATCATATACATGCTAACTTTCATGTCTCACTGCTTAAGCCATTCAAAGAAAATCCTTTCCTGGATCGTGTATCTCCTCTACCTCCTCTGGTGCTTATTGATGGACAAAAACAATTTGAAGTAGCAAAACTTCTCGATTCCAGAATTTGCTGCTGTCAACTCCAATACCTTGTCAGATGGAAGGGTTATGAGGAAGACAACAACTCTTAGATAGCTGCTACAGATCTCAATGCTCCTGGTTTGTTGAAGTTTCATTTGACTCATCCTAGTAAGCCCAGAGGGCCTCCTTGAAGTGGGGGGGGGGGTACTGTCATATATTTTCCTCTGCCCCTTTAACATCCACTATTCCTCTGCCCCTTTAATCTGGATTAAACTTACTTTTTTGCACACTACCTCTCAATCAATAAATAGCAGCTGCACCATCCCTCATTGCTTGGTTATTGAATAGCTCTCTGACACTCCTTCAGGATTTCTCTGACTGTGATTCCTCGGATCAAGCTTCAGATGTCACTTCCATGCTGGAAGGATCTATGTGCAAGTACAAATTGTTCTCTAAAGTGTTTGTGCAAACTCTCAAGGTAATATCATTACTTGTTTACTCTGGATTGTGTCTCATTTGCCTGTGCTCACATCTTATCAGCTGTTCATCTCCTGTATGCACTCAATGTGTACTCCTACTTTAACCACTGGTAACTTTTTACAGAAGATATACTAAGGCATTACTTACTGACTGTTTGTATCATATCCTGCAATTGCTATATTGTCATACAAACTTTGCAAACATCTGTGCTGTGCTGCTGCTAAACCAATTAGTAATCATGTCTCCTAGAAAAGGGGGTAGGGTAAAGCGCTAAACCGATCCTACTTAGCCTAACTTAAATAACTATCTCCTCCCTAGATAGCAAAAATGTATCGAATAAATAAAACAATGGGTGTGATAGGCGCTCAGAGCTGTAGGATATATAGATATGTATGCCCACCTTAATAACTATAAAACACTATTAAAACGATGTTGCAAGGTAAGAATAATAACAATTGTTTTATTTCATAAACTTAAAAAAACACTCCTCAAAATTACATCCGTTAAAAACATAACAAAAATACCATTCACACTTCAATATAAACTTCACTCTTTCAATCTTATATCTTTAGGCAAACAACTGTGAGCCTTTAAGTCCAAAAGCTCAAACTTAGTTAAATGGTATCCAAATCGATATATCAGCAAAAATGTTCAATGCTTGGAATTTAAAACAAAGTTCCCAATTACATGTGCTTGGCAATGAAATTATATCTTTCGGGGATCCCCTAAAATAGTCTCTGATAAATGGAGCTGTTTGTTTCAACAAAGGACTGTATTCCCCAAAAAGAATTGTATGTCTCCGGCTGTCAGTATTCTCACCTGACCTTCGATAACAACTGTGGTATAGAGAGGCTCCCTCACCTTCTCTCTTATTTCCGTGTTAGCAATAGCAACAAGTCTCAAACACTAATTGAAGCTGTGAGGCTTTCTTACCTCCTCTGCGTGTCTCTCTGTCGGCTCTCTCACCTGACTCGACACTGCAGCTTCTCCTCTGATTCCCGTTAATGACGTCACCCGGTTTCCGGATCCCAAGGTGACTTACTTGCGCAAGTATTTTTAACGGATACGTCCAGATGGTCCTCTGCTCTTAAGTACACTCGGTATGCAGAGTTCAGCGGTCCTCTTTGTCAAGATCCTTTTGCAGACAGTTTAGCAAGTGGTTTCCAATAGCAGGATAGTCCTCTACGCGTTTCAACCCCTTTACAGGGTCTTTTTCAAGATACTATTCCCTGCAATTTTTGCTCCTTCAATATCCTGTTGTCACAGGTGATTCGTCAGCTTTCTACTTCCCCTTACAGGTGCACATAATTTTTCTGCAGCTAAGGGAAGTGGCTGCTAGATCTTGTTTTAAATAGTTACATTGTAGCTAGCTTAGGGTTTATTTTTATTTTACAGGTAAGTTTGTATATATTTTTTTAATTAGGTAGAATAGTTACTAAATAGTTATTAACTATTTACTAAATACCTAGCTAAAATAAATACAAATTTACCTGTAAAATAAAACCTAACCTGAGTTACGCTAACACCTAACCTTACACTACAATTAAATAAATTACATTTATTAAATACAATTACCTAAATTACAAAAAAATCTTACACTAAATTAAACAAAATAAAAAAAAGAAATTATCAGATATTTAAACTAATTACACCTAATCTAATAGCCCTATAAAAATAAAAAAGCCCCCCCCCCCCCAAAAAAAAAAAACCTAGCCTAAACTAAACCCCCAAAGAAATCAGCTCTTTTACCTGTAAAAAAACAAACAACCCCCCAACAGTAAAACCCACCACCCACACAACCAACCCCCCAAATAAAATCCTAGCTGAAAAACCATAAGCTCCCCATTGCCCTGAAAAGGGCATTTGGATGGGCATTGCCCTTAAAAGGGCATTTAGCTGTTTTTCAAGTGCCCAAACCCTAATCTAAAAATAAAACCCACCCAATAAACCCTTAAAAAACCTAACACTAACCCCCGAAGATCCTATTACAGTTTTGAAAACCGGACATTCATCCTCAACGAAGCCAGTAGTCTTTATCCAAGTGGCAAGAAGTCCTCAACAAAGCCGGGATAAGTCTTCATCCAAGCCGGCAGAAGTGGTGCTCCAGACGGGCAGAAGTCTTCATCCAGACGGCATCTTCTATCTTCATCCATCCGGCGCAGAGAGGGTCTATCTTCAAGACATCAGGCGCGGAGCATCCTCTTCTTACGACGACTCTTCCCGAATGAAGGTTCCTTTAAGTGACGTCATCCAAGATGGCGTCCCTTGAATTCTGATTGGCTGATAGAATTCTATTAGCCAATTGGAATTAAAGGGGAAAAAATCCTGTTGGCTGATGCAATCAGCCAATAGAATGCTAGCTCAATCCTATTGGCAGGGTAGGTTTTATTTTACAGGTAAATTTGTATTTATTTTAGCTAGGTAGTTAGTAAATAGTTAATAACTATTTAGTAACTATTCTATCTAGTTAAAATAAATACAAACTTACTGCTATTTCTGAACAAAGGGGACCCCAGAGAAGCATTTACAACCATTTGTGCCATAATTGCACAAGCTGTTTGTAAATAATTTTATTGAGAAACCTAAAGTTAGTGAAAAAGTGAATGATTTTTTTTATTTGATCGCATTTGGCAGTGAAATGGTGGCATGAAATATGCCAAAATGGTCATAAATCAATACTTTGGGTTGTCTACTAATATATATATATATATATATATATATACACACACACACATGTGAAGGGATATTCAGAGATTCCTGACAGATATCAGTGTTACAATGTAACTATCGCTAATTTTGAAACAAAAATGGTTTGGAAATAGCAAAGTGCTACTTGTACTTATTTCCCTATAACTTCCAAAAAAAGTAAAGAACATGTAAACATTGGGTATTTCTAAACTCAGGACAAAATTTAGAAACTATTTAGCATGGGTGTTTTTTGGTTGTTTTAGATGTGTAACAGATTTTGGAGGTCAAAGTTAGAAAAGTGTGTTTATTTTCATCTATATTTTATTTTATTTTTTTATAGTAAATTATAAGAAATGATGAAAATGTTATCTTTAGAAAGTCCATTTAATGGCGAGAAAAACGGTATATAATATGTGTGGGTACAGTAAATAAGTAAGATGAAAATTACAGCTAAACACAAACACCGCAAAATATGTAAAAATAGCCCTGGACCTTAACGGTAAGAAAGGGGTTAAACTTGTGGTCTTTTTAATGTCCAATAATAGAGACGTGAGGGGTTTCCATATCAGCCAATATGCACAATGAAAATTGTTAGACTATACTGTTACTTTAAGCAGTAAAGAGAGATTTGAAGCAATACATTCTGGCCTCATTAAGGCAGCAAGAAACAGAAAAAGCAGCAGGGACTTGCAGAGACATCAAGGCATTAGACATAAAAAAGATGTGCATTCTTCACAAAGGCAAAGAGTGAAAGTCTGACTTTACAGTTCAAATTAAATAGGGCAGTAAAAAAATTAATTGCAGATTAAATCATTTTAATTACACACATAATTTCTCTCTGTTCATAAAATTGTTTGTTATAAAGGAATTACTGTAGAACTATGTGCTAAATAATCACACACTTTCTATGAATTAAGATTTAGTGGAACAAAATAATGTGAGTTGAACAAATGAGACCAAAATGAAAGGTGTCAAACGTGGAATGTGTAAATCAAAACATGTAGCGTAATTGTTCGACTGCATATCCAATTGCAAAACAATTTTGTATTCAAAAAGCAAAATGTCACCAAAAGTACAACTTAAAGTGTTTGAAAAACTAGGATTCTACTAATATAGAAGTAAAGAAGAATGAATACAAAATATATTGTGTAGGGGCAACGTGTATTTATAAATATATATTTGTAAATGGGAGATTTTTGGCAATGTTCATTTTTTAACTATTTATATCAGTTGGCAAAACCATTAAAAGGGAAACATCAACGTTTTCAGGTTTCCAAGCCATTCCAATCACTTTGAAACCACCATGATCACATATCATATTCCTGAACAGGGATATTTCATCCAGTGGAGGCTGGTGATTTTCATGGTTGGTGGGTGATAGAGAAATGAGCCAATATGGTTGACGTATATTCACAATATAGATGTATTTCGTTATAACCACTTTCTAGTAATTTCTAAAATCAAAGCTTCACTTACACACATCCCCCCCCCCTTTCTTTTGTAAGGTGTTTTAGTGCCAGGCTGTGTTTAGCTATGCTTACATCTTCCCTGCTTGTGATAAGAGGGTATAAATGCCAATGCAGAAGAGCATTAGATGTCTTACCGCCTGCTGTATTTGAAACTCCTATTTACTTTTTCCATTCAAGGAAGAAATATAATAAAAGTATTTACTTATAGGAACTTCCCAGGCACAAAGATATAACAGTGGCGCATAAATTGTTACCCCTGAGAACTCCAAAACCCTTAAAAGGACACTCAAGTCAAAATTTAACTTTTAAGGGACATTAAACCCCCAAAAATCTTTCATTATTCAGAAAGAGAATACTATTTTTTTTTTTTTTAAATGTCCAATTTACTTATTTTATCAAATTATCAAAATGCTTTGTTCTTATGTTATTCTTTGTTGAAGGGATACCTAGGTAGGTAGCATGCACATGCTTGAAGCACTACATGACAGGAAATAGTTCTGCCATCTAGTGCTCCTGCTTACTTTACTGCTTTTTAACAAAGGATAAAAAGAAAAGGAAGAAAATTTGGTAACCAAAGTACATTTTGAAAATTGTTTAAAATTGTATGCTCTATCTGAATCATGAAAAAAATTTTGGGTATTATGTCCCTTTAATGATTCAGATAGACCACGCACGTTTAAACCATTTTCCAATTCACTTCCATTAACAAAATGTGCAGTCTTTTTATATTTACATTTTTTGAGTCACCAGCTTATACTGAGCATGTGCAAGAGTTCATAGAATATACATATATGAATTTGTGATTGGCTGATGGCTGTCACATGATGCAGGAGGAGTGGAAATACACATAACTTTGAAATTTGTCAGAAAAAAAATCTACTACTCATTTGAAGTTCAGACTAAGGGCCTGATATTCAAAAACTCATTGCATGGAGAGAAGAACTTACACAAAATCTTTGGGATTTTTTTAGACCTTGTAATATAATGTAGGAGTCTCTGTGTCACATAAAGAACACTACATAGCAATAACATAATTTATGTAAGAACTTACCTGATAAATTAATTTCTTTCATATTGGCAAGAGTCCATGAGCTAGTGACGTATGGGATATACAATCCTACCAGGAGGGGCAAAGTTTGCCAAACATCAAAATGCCTATAAATACACCCCTCACCACACTCACAATTCAGTTTAACGAATAGCCAAGTAGTGGGGTGATGAAGAAAGGAGTAAAAAGCATCAACAAAGGAATTTGGAAATAATTGTGGTTTATACAAAAAAATCATAACCACCATAAAAAGGGTGGGCCTCATGGACTCTTGCCAATATGAAAGAAATGAATTTATCAGGTAAGTTCTTACATAAATTATGTTTTCTTTCATGTAATTGGCAAGAGTCCATGAGCTAGTGACGTATGGGATAGCAATACCCAAGATGTGGAACTCCACGCAAGAGTCGCTAGAGAGGGAGGGATAAAAATAAAAACAGCCATTTTTTGCTGAAAAAAATAATCCACAACCCAAAATATAAGTTAATTCTCATGAAATGAAAAGAAAAAACTTAAAACATAAGCAGAAGAATCAAACTGAAACAGCTGCCTGAAGAACTTTTGTACCAAAAACTGCTTCCAAAGAAGCGAATACATCAAAACAGTAGAATTTAGTAAATATATGCAAAGAAGACCAGGTTGCTGCTTTGCAAATCTGATCAACTGAAGCTTCATTCTTAAAAGCCCATGAAGTGGAGACTGATCTAGTAGAATGAGCTGTAATTCTCTGAGGCGGGGCTTGACCCAACTCCAAATAAGCTTGATGAATCAAAAGCTTTAACCGCGATGCCAAGGAAACGGCAAAAGCCTTCTGACCTTTCCTAGAACCAAAAAAGATAACAAATAGACTAGAAGTCTTCCTGAAATCTTTAGTAGCTTCAGCATAATATTTCAAAGCTCTTACCACATCCAAAGAATGTAAGGATTTCTCCAAAGAATTTTTAGGATTAGGACACAAGGAAGGGACAACAATTTCTCTATTAATGTTGTTAGAATTCACAACCTTAGGTAAGAATTTAAATGAAGTGCCCAAAACCGCCTTATCCTGATGAAAAATCAGAAAAGGAGATTCACAAGAAAGAGCAGATAATTCAGAAACTCTTCTAGCAGAAGAGATGGCGAAAATGTGCAAAGAATGCATAGGCTCAAATGGAGGCGCCTGTAAAGCCTTCAAAACCAAATTAAGACTCCAAGGATGAGAGATTGATTTAATGACAGGCTTGAAATGAACCAAATCCTGTACAAAACAGTGAATGTCAGGAAGATTAGCAATCTTTCTGTGAAATAAAACAGAAAGAGCAGAGATTTGTCCCTTCAAGGAACTTGCAGACAAACCCTTATCCAAGCCATCCTGAAGAAACTGTAAAATTCTAGGAATTCTGAAAGAATGCCAAGGGAATTTCTGAGAAGAACACCATGAAATATGTCTTCCAAACTTGATAATAAATCTTTCTAGAAACAGATTTATGAGCCTGTAACATAGTATTAATCACTGAGTCAGAGAAGCCTCTATGACTAAGCACTAGGCGTTCAATTTCCATACCTTCAAATGTAATGATTTGAGATCCTGATGGAAAAAAACGGACCTTGAGACAGAAGGTCCGGCCTTAATGGAAGAGGCCAAGGTTGGCAACTAGACATCCAAACAAGATCCGCATACCAAAACCTGTGAGGCCATGCTGGAGCTACCAGCAATACAAACGACTGTTCCATGATGATTTTGGAGATCACTCTTGAAAAATATAAGCAGGTTGGTAACATCAAGGAAGTGTCAACGCATCCACTACTTCCGTCTGAAGATCCCTGGACCTGGACAGGTACCTGGGAAGTTTCTTGTTTAGATGAGAAGCCATCAGATCTATTTCTGGAAGACCCCACATCTGAACAATCTGAGAAAACACATCTGGATGGAGGGAACACTCCCCCGGATGTAAAGTCTGACGGCTGAGATAATCCGCTTCCCATTTGTCTACACCTGGGATATGTACCGCAGAAATTAGACAAGAGCTGGATTCCGCCCAAGAAAGTATTCAAGATACTTCTTTCATAGCTAGGGGACTGTGAGTCCCACCCTGATTATTGACATATGCCACCGCTGTGATATTGTCTATCTGAAAGCAAATTAATGGTTCTCTCTTCAACAGAGGCCAAGCCTGAAGAGCCCTGAAAATTGCACAGAGTTCCAAAATATTGATTGGTAATCTCGCCTCTTGAGATTTCCAAACCCCTTGTGCTGTCAGAGATCCCCAAACAGCTCCCCAACCTGAAAGACTCGCATCTGTTGTGATCACAGTCCAGGTTGGATGAACCAAAGAGGCCCCTAGAACTATACTATAGTGATCTAACCACCAAGTCAGAGATAGTCAAACATTGGGATTTAAGGATATTAATTGTGATATCCTTGTATAATCCCTGCACCATTGATTCAGCATACAAAGCTGGAGAGGTCTCATATGAAAACGAACAAAGGAGATCTTGTCCAATGCTGCAGTCATGAGACCTAAAACTTCCATGCACATAGCTACTGTAGGGAATGATTGAGACTGAAGGTTCCGACAAGCTGAAACCAATTTTAATTGTCTCTTGTCTGTTAGAGACAGAGTCATGGACACTGAATCTATCTGGAAACCAAAAAAGGTGACCCTCGTCTGAGGAATCAAGGAACTTTTTGGTAAATTTATCCTCCAACCATGTCTTTGAAGAAACAACACTAGCTGATTCATGTGAGATTCTGCAGAATGTAAAGACTGAGCTAGTACCAAGATATCATCCAAATAAGGAAAACATATAATGCCCTTGCTGAACAAAAGGCAGAATAGTCCTTATAGTCACCATTTTGAAAGTCTTACATAACGATTCAAAATTTTCAGATCCAGAACTGGTCTAAATGAATTTTCATTCTTTGGGACAATGAATAGATTTGAATAAAACCTCAGACCCTGTACCTGAAAGGGAACTGGCATGATTACCCCTGATAACTCCAGGTCTGAAACACACTTCAGGAAAGCCTGAGCCTTTACTGGGTTTGCTGGAATTCATTAAAGAAAAAATCTTCTCACAGGCGGTCTTACTCTGAATCTTATTCTGTATCCTTGAGAGACAATACTCTGAATCCATTGATTTTGAACCGAATTGGTCCAAACATCTTTGAAAAATCTTAATCTGCCCCCTACCAGCTGAGCTGGAATGAGGGCCACACCTTCATGCGGACTTGGGGGCTGGCTTTGATCTCTTAAATGCCTTGGATTTATTCCAATTTGAGGAAGGCTTCCAATTTGAAACAGATTCCTTGGGGGAAGGATTAGGTTTCTGTTCCTTATTTTGTCGAAAGGAACGAAAACGGTTAAAAGCTTTAGATTTACCTTTAGGGCTTTTATCCTGAGGCAAAAAAAACTCCCTTCCCCCCAGTGACAGTTTAAATGATTGAATCCAACTAAGAACCAAATAACTTATTACCTTGGAAAAAAAGAGATAACAATCTGGACTTAGAAGTCATGTCAGCATTCCAAGATTTAAGCCACAAAGCTCTTCTAGCTAAAATAGCTAAAGACATAGATTTAACATCAATTTTGATGATATCAAAAATGGTATAGCAAATAAAATTATTAGCATGTTGAATCAAGTTAACAATGCTAGAAATTCAGGATCCAATACTTGTTGTGCTAAAGTCTCCAACCAAAAAGTTGAAGCAGCTGCAACATCAGCCAAAGAAATTGCAGGTCTGAGAATTCTATCAGCCAATCGGAATTAAGGTAGAAGATCCAATCAGCCAATAGGATTGAGCTTGCATTCTATTGTCTGTTCCAAACAGCCAATAGAATGCAAGCTCAATCCTATTGGCTGATTGGAACAGCCAATTGAATGCCAGCTCAATCCTATTGTCTGTAGGCTGTAGGTGAGCGGTGAGTATAAACTGCTCGTTAGCCACGCACAGCTTTACAGACAAAACTCGTAATCTAGGTGTAAGTTTGTAAAACTGAATTGTGGGTGTGGTGAGGGTTGTATTTATAGGCATTTTGAGGTTTGGCAAACTTTGCCCTTCCTGGTAGGATTGTATATCCCATACGTCACTAGCTCATGGATTCTTGCCAAGTACATGAAAGAAATAAACATTTCTCAAGCCAAAATTTGTTTTTCGAAAAAAAAATTAAGGGCCTAGCCGTACCGACAAAACTTCTTAAAATATCTCGCCTGAGCGGCGAGGTTTGGAATTTTAGGCCCTAAGTGCTATTGCATTGTCTTTTTTTATAATGCATTTGTTGATTATGCAAAGCTACTGTATTTACTGATCCGTTAACAAAACACACCCTGGCCCCGAAATTCAAAGCATCAAAATATTTCAAAGGGGCAATTCCGATTAATGCTGGTGAGTGGCGATGTCTCTTCCATAGAAGTCAATGGGAGTGTGACATCACCCCCCACATTACCTACTTTCCCACTTAAATTAGTTTCCGTATAGACACACTTCAAATATTGCCGCCGGGACCTAATTTTAATTACAGCTACACTAACTAGCTCAGGCGATGTAGTCTCGGCAGCTGATAGCTAGTGAGACAAACATGGCAACGAGACAAACATGGCGCTAACCTGCTTGCAATCTGCACTTTGTCACTTTGAACATATCGATTTGGCTAAAATGCAAATCTGTCAAAAGAATTGGAATAAGGGGGCAGTCTGCAAAGGTTTAGATACAAGGTATTTACAGAGGTAAAAGGTTTATTAATATAACCGTGTTGGTTATATAAAACTGGGAAATGGGTAATAAAGGGATTATCTATCTTTTTTAAAAATAACTTTTCTGGAGTAGACTGTCCCTTTAACTTTTATTTTCTAACCTAGGTTTTTTTTTAGTTAAAGTTGGTTATTTTGGGGGATGGGGGGTACTTTAATGTAGATGGGAGCTATTGTAAAAAAAATTTAAGTGTTAGGGTTTTGTTTTTTTGGGAGGATTTTTTATTTTATGGACCATGTAGTTTAGTGCTGGGTATAATGGCGGTAGTTAATTTATTTATTTGTAACTCAGCTTTTTTTTTTGTAACTTAGCTTTTTTATTTTATTATAATTTAGTGGGGTTAGTTTAGAGGGGGTTAGGGGATAGGTAGAGTAGGGTTAGATTTTTTTTAAACTTTGATTTTTATTGTAACTTAGGGGGGTTAGGTGTTAGGTTAATTCACATTTGGGGTATGTGGCGCATAGGGGTTTATAGTTAGAGCTATAGAGGTTAATAGTTAATTTATTATGTTAATAGTGACTTGCAGTGGGTATGTGGCAGCATAGGGGTTAATAGTTAGCAACTTTCAGTGGGTATGTGGCGGCATAGGGGTTTATAGTTAGAGACAATGGCCTCTAGTTATCAAGCTCCGTACGTACCCACCTTCGCCGGCCCCAATACGCTCGCCTAAGCTCACCTCACATCGCCGCCGCAGACCTGAATACGCTCGCCAAAGTTATCAAAAAAGCTTTAAAAAAGCCACGCACCAAGTACGGGGCGATGAGCAGCGGACTGTGATAGTTATCACTCATCCGATCTCGCTGCTCTTTGGCTTTTCTACAGCTTTATTGATACCCCCGTCACTAAGCACTCACACTATACTATACTGTTCTACCCCCTATACCGGCGCCCCCGGAGCCCCACGCAACTAAATAAAGTTATTACCCCCTAAACCGCCGCTCCCAGACCCCGCCACAATTATATTAAACATGTTAACCCCTAAACCGCCGCTCCCAGAGCCCACCGCCACTCTAATAAACTTATTAACCCCTAAACCGCCGCTCCCAGACCCCGCCGCAACTATAATAAATATGTTAACCCCTAAACCGCCACTCCCGAACCCCGCCGCCACCTACATAATACCTATTAACCCCTATCCTGCTCCCCCTATACCGCCGCCACCTATAATAAATTTATTAACCCCTATCCTGCCAATTCTGTACCCCGCCGCAACCAAATAAATTGTTTAACCCCTAAACCGCCGCTCCCAGACCCCGCCACCACCTATATTAAACTTATTATCCCCTAATCTGCCCCCCTACACCGTCGCCAACTATAATAAATTTATAAACCCTTATCCTGCCCCCCCTATACCGTCGCCATCTATATTAAACTAATTAACCCCTAAACCTAAGTCTAACACTAACCCTAACACCTCCCTAACTTAAATATTATTTTAATAAATCTAAATAAAAATTACTCTTATTAACTAAATTAATCCTATTTAAAACTACTTACCTGTAAAATAAACCCTAAGATAGCTACAATATAAATAATGATATTATTGTAGCTATTTTAGGATTTATTTTTATTTTACAGGCAAATTTAAATTTATTTTAACTAGGTACAATAGCTATTAAATAGTTATTAACTATTTAATAGCTACCTAGATAAAATAAAGACAAATTTACCTGTAATATAAAAACTAACCTAAGTTACAATTACACCTAACACTACACTATCATTAAATAAATTAAATTAATTAACTACAAGTAGCTACAATTAAATAAACTAACTAAAGTACAAAAAAAACACTTTTAAACTAATTACACCTAATCTAAGCCCCCTAATAAAATAAAAAAACCAAAATAATAAAAGTCCATACCCTATACTACATTACAAAGTAACCAGCTTTTTTACCAGCCCTTAAAAGGGCTTTTTGCGTGGCATGCCCCAAAGTAATCAGCTCTTTTGCCTGTAAAAAAAAATACAACCCCCCCAACATTAAAACCCACCACCCACATACCCCTACTCTAACCCACCCAAACCCCCCTTAAATAAACCTAACACTACCCCCCTGAAGATCTCCCTACCTTGAGTCGTGTTCACCCAGCCGGGCCGAAGTCATCATCCAAGGGGCGCTGAAGATGTCTTCCATCCGATAGAAGTCTTCATCCAAGGGGCGCTGAAGAGGTCTTCCATCCGATAGAAGTCTTCATCCAGGCGGCGTCTTCAATCTTCATCCATCCGGAGTGGAGCCATCTTCAAAGCAACCGACGCAGATCCATCCTCTTCAACCGACGCCTACTCGCCGAATGAATATTCCTTTAAGTGACGTCATCCAAGATGGCATCCCTCAAATTCCGATTGGCTGATAGGATTCTATCAGCCAATCGGAATTAAGGTAGGAAAAATCTGATTGGCTGATTCAATCAGAAAATCAGATTCAAGTTCAATCCGATTGGCTGATCCAATCAGCCAATCAAATTGAGCTTGCATTCTATTGGCTGTTCCGATCAGCCAATAGAATGCAAGCTCAATCTGATTTTGCCGGTCTGTAGGGCTGTAGGGCTTGATAACTTAGGCGAATCAGCCTCGCCACAAATACGCTGCGGAATTCCAGCGTATTTGAGGTTGACGGCTTGATAACTAGAGGCCATAGGGTTTAATAGTTAGTTACTTGCGGTGGGTATGTGGTGGCATAATGGTTTATATTTAGAGACATAGGGGCCGATTTATCATTGTCTGGCCGACATGATACGCTGTAGAGTATCATGTCCGACAGACATCGCTGAATGCATTTAACATTGCACAAGCAGTTCTGGTGAACTGCTTGTGCAATGCCGTCCCCGGCAGATTTGCGGTCACTAGCAGAGGATGTCAATCGACCCGATCATATAGGATGGGGCGGATTGCAGACCGCAGCTTCAGAAGCAGCGGACCTGTTATGGAGCAGCGGTCTTAAGACAGCTGCTTCATAGCTGCTGTTTCCGGCAAGCTTAAAGGCTCGTGAGGAAACAGGGGCATCAGGGGCCATTCGGCCCTTGATAAATCGGCCCCATAGGGTTTAATAGTTAGCTACTTGCGGTAGGTATGGGGCGGCATAATGGTTTATAGTTAGAGACATAGGGGTTAATAGTTAGATACTTGTTGTGGGTATGTGGTGGCATAAGGGCTTATAGTTAGAGACATAGAGGCCAATTTAACAAATGTCTTGCGGACCTGATCCGACAGTGCGGATCAGGTCCGCAAGACATTGCTGAATGCGGAGAGCAATACGCTCTCCGTATTCAGCATTGCACCAGCATCTCATAAGAGCTGCTGGTGCAACGCGGCCCCCTGCAGACTCGCGGCCAATGGGCTACCAGCAGGGGGTGTCAATCAACCCAATGGTACTCAGAGCAGGCGGACAGGGTTATGGAGCAACGGTCTTTGTGGCCGCTGCTCCATAACTTGTGTTATGGCCGTCAAGCTCCTTCAGAGCTTGATAGATAGGCCCCATAGGGGTTAATAATTAGTTTATTGTGGTGGGTATGTGCCGGATTATAGTTAGCGACTTGCGGTGTGTATGTGGCAGCATAGGAGTTAATAGTTAGCGATTTGCAGTGGGTATGTTTAGATATTTATTAGTGTAGTGTTAGTTTGCGATTGTGGGGTACTTTTAGGGCTATTAGGATTAGTGGTTAGGCACGGCAGTTATATTCAAGGAATCCTTTTACTATACATAGCCAGAATGGTTGGCGATGCTGGGTTTTGTCTATAGTAAGCATCGCTGGTCAATGGCATGTATAGTAAACGCCTCTTGTCGATGCCGCTATGTCAAGAGCTTGGGATATTTCATCAGGCTCACTCAATACAGCGGCGGATCCCTTTGAATATTTTGCCGCCTTGTAGCACTATCATTCTTTCTTGCATCTACTTTAATCCCTTTTTCAGATTTCCTCTTTTCTATTTCTCTCTTCTTCCTTTTCCATTTTTTAGAAAAAAAAATACTTTGTCTTTTTCCACTTCTTATAAAACGTCCTTACCCCATTTTTTCTTTTCTTTTAACATTCCAAGGGTGATACTTTTCTTGGGAAAGTCGATTTAGAAAATTAGAGAAACAACTGTAACATGTACTACCTATCATTATAGGTTTCCTTATACAATTAACATAATATTAATGCAGTAGATTGAAACAGGATAATACATTAAAACTCAGTAGCTCATAATCACCTAGATTACACGTTTTGCGCTATAAAGGGTGCGAAACAAACGCAACAAAAGTGGTGTTATTTCACCCTCCATAGCTCTGCCATTACAAGTTTCTAAAAAGTCACCTTGTGCGTGCGATTATGGTTGCGCTGAGCTCCATACCGCACAAAATCCAAGCGCTGCTTTGACGTGCTTGTGCATGCTTTCCCCATAGACATCAATGGGGAGAAAGTGTAAGAAAAAACTCCTGCGATCGCGGAATGAAAAAGCGCCATAACGCAACCCCTTTGATGTCTATGGGGAAAAAAGTTACGTTTAAACCAAACACCCTAACATAAACCCCACGTCTAAACACCTCTAATCTGCTGCCCCCGATATCCCCAACACCTACATAAATTTATTAACCCCTAATCTGCCGCCTCCGACATCGCTGCCACCAAAATAAATCTATTAAACCCTAATCTGCTGCTCCAGATATCACTGCCACTATAATAAAGTTATTAACCCCTATTCCCCAGCACCCCAACATTGCCCACACTATAATAAAAATATTAACCCCTATTCCGCTGCTCTCTGACATCGCTGCCACTAAATAAATTCATTAACCCCTAAATACCTCTGGCCTCCCACATCACTACCACTAAATAAACCTATTAACCCCAAAACCGACAGCGTCCACATACCATAAAACTAAATTAAGCTATTAACCCCTAAACCTTACAACCCCCTAACTTTAAATTAAAATTACAAGATCCCTATCTTAAAATAAATAAAATCTTACCTGGGAAATTAAAGAAACCTAAGTTTACACCCTGTTCCAAATTATTATGCTAATGATATCTTTCTCATTTACCTAAATAATTGATGTAAACAACAGTCAGCATAATTCTCATGTTTTCGACTATTAAGAGTACAATTCAAATTTTATTGAACAAACCTCCTAATGATAACAGTATTTTTTTTTCAAAATAAAAAACTTACAATGCACTGTTCCAAATTATTACGCACAGTAAGTTTCAAAACACTTTATAGGTTGTAAAGAACTGAAAATTGTCATTTGTTGTGTTTGCAGCATATTTACTGACATCAAAAGCTATTTCAATCAAACTTTGAACAACATTTTAACTTTTTAAACATTTTAACAGGTCACGTTACATTTTAACATAGGACCCCTTATTTGATAGCAGCTTCACAAGTCTTGCATCCATTGAACTTGTGAGTTTTTGGACAGTGTCTGCTTGAATTTGTTTGCAAGATGCCAGAATAGCCTCCCAGAGCTGCTGTTTGGATGTAAACTGCCTCCCACCCTTATAGATCTTTTGCTTGAGGATGCTCCAAAGGTTCTCAATAGGATTGAGGTCAGGGGAGGATGGAGGCCACACCATGACTTTCTCTCCTTTTATCCCCATAGCAACCATTGATGCAGAGGTATTCTTTGCAGCATGAAATGGTGCATTGTCATGCATGAAGATGATTTTATTACGTAAAGCATAGTTCTTCCTTCTGTACCAGGGAAGGAAGTGGTCAGTCAGGAACTCCACATATTTTGCAGAGGTCATCTTTACACCTTCCCATGATCCCGGCCCAAAACATGACTCCTCCACTGCCGTGCTGACGTTGCAGCCTTGTTGGAACAGGGTGGCCGTCCACCAACCATCCACTACTCTATCCATCTGGACCATCCAAGGTTGCACGGCACTCATCAGTGAACAGGACTGTTTGAAAATTAGTCTTCATGTATTTTTCTGCCCAATGCAGCCGTTTCTGCTTGTGAGCATTGGTTAGTGGTGGCCGAATGGAAGGTTTATGCACAGTTGCAAGACACTGGAGGACTCTACACCTTGATGTCCGTGGGACTCCAGAGGCACCAGCAGCTTCAAATATCTGTTTGCTGATATGTAATGGTATTTTAGCAGCTGCTCTCTTGATCCAATGCATGGATCTGGCAGATATCTTCCTTAAAGGGACAGTCTACACCAGAATTTTTATTGTTTTAAAAGATAGATAATCCCTTTATTACCCATTTCCCAGTTTTGCATAACCAACACAGTTATAATAATATACTTTTAACCTCTGTGATTATCTTGTATCTAAGCCTCTGCAAACTGCCCCTTATTCAGTTCTTTTGACAGACTTGCAGTCTAGCCAATCAGTGCCTGCTCACAGATAACTTCTCGTGCACGAGCACAGTGTTATCTATATGAAATACGTGAACTAACACCCTCTAGTGGTGAAAAACTGTTAAAATGCAATCTGAAAGAGGTGGGCTTCAAGGTCTAAGAAATTAGCATATGAACCTCCTAGGTTTAGCTTTCAACTAAGAATACCAAGAGAACAAAGCAAAATTGGTGATAAAAGTAAATTGGAAAATTGTTTAAAATTACATGCTCTATCTGAATCATGAAAGTTTATTTTGGCCTAGACTGTCCCTTTAATGTGCCTTTATCTGCACGAACCCGTCTGTGCTCTGAATCAGCCACAAATCTCTTAATAGTGCGTTGATCACGCTTATGTTTTTGGGAAATATCTGTTTTCATACCTCGTCCAAGGCATTGAACTATTTCACTCTTTTCGGCAGCAGAGAGATCCTTTTTCTTCCCCATATTGCTTGAAAATGGTGCTCTGCTTAATAATGTGGAACACCTTCCTTTAGTAGTTTTTCCTTTAATTGGGCTCACCTGGCAATCTAATTATCACAGGTGTCCGAGATTGTTTTCAGTGATCAAAAGAGCCCTGAGACACAATGCCATCCATGAGTTAAACTGAAAAAAAAAAATATTTAATCTTTGTGACACTGAAATAGAATTTGCATAATAATTTGGAACAGGGTGTAAACTATAAATTAAACTAACAATACTATTATAATAAAATTAAAATAACTATCAATTAAATAAATTACATTACTAATTAAAAAAACCTAACACTACTAAAAACATCAGAAGGCGCCACATATTGCAGAACAGAAGGTCACACAAATAAATTTGTACAGTTGATGTCAATCCTACTCACATGGGAGAAAGCACAATTAGTGCTTAACAGGCAGGCCGGATCCAAAAAGTAATCTGGCAGACTCTCAAGCAAATCAGCATAGGACTCCTAGATCTCGAAGCCCTTCAAGAAACTTTAAGAGGTATCTGAAGTCTCCATCCTTTGGAACCCCACACCTCTCTGTCGATTGCCGGCTGCTGGGTTGCTGTGTGTGTATGAGCATCCTTAGATTCCTTCACTGTGGGATGAGGATTACATCTAGGTGCTGCTTTGCTTGAGAGTCTTCAGGACGACTTTTTGGATCTGGCCTGCCTGTTTAGCACTAATTGTGTTTTCTCCCATGTGAGTAGGATTGACATCAACTGTACAAATGTATTTGCGTGACCTTCTGATCTGCACTATGTGGCGCCTTCTATCTTTTGTATCATAACTTAAAAATAGTGTTTGTGATGCGGGAGGGCTTCGGTTTAGGGGTTAATAAGTAGTTTATGGGTGTTAGTCTACTTTGTAACAGTTTAGTTATGAGATTTGGGTAACAGTTTTGTTGCGTAAAACTCATAACTACTGCTCTCAGATTGCAGAACCAATCCTGTCGGTATAGGCCGCAATGCAAGCTTTTTAGCCTCACAGCAAAACTTGTAATGGCAGCGCTATGGAAATCCCATGCAAAAACGCAATTTTTTCGAGTGCGGGACTGATGTTGTGTTACAGGATAAAAGGCTTGCTGTACAGTTATACCGACAACACTCGTAATGGCTGTGTTGCTGTTTTAATGCTGAAATGGCCATTTTCTTCAGCGTTAAAACACAAACGCAAAACTCGTAATCTAAGTGAATGAGAGGTAAAAAAGTTGCAGCAAAATATCCATGCAGGCAACTCTTATAGTAATTTATAACCTATAAATATCAGACAAGTAGCTTATTAACTTGTTATATATGTAGTAAAATAGTAGTCTAGTCCTTCCAAGTGCAAGAATTCTTCATATATTTCTTATGCTAGGAGGACTTTTTTTATATCTCTTCATATTCCAGAATGACTGCATACCTGCCAGCCAGCTGAGCCAGCCAGCTTTTACTTATCTGTGTTTTACTGTAGCTAAACATATTCTGACAGTACATTGTAGGAAGATTACAAAAGGTGCATCATTTTTAGTAATGTTGCTAAAAAGCAAAAAACAGGAAAGTTTGAAGTCCATTGGGTACCAGGAAGATCCTGTATTAGAAATACTACAATTCCCAGCAATCCACAGAAAAGAACATTGAAGCAGCAGTAGTGGATTTTCCCAAACCCTGCTAAAAATATTGCAGTAAAGCTGAAACAAACACCCAAGCATAATAACAGATGTCTTCCAGTTGGTACTTATTACATTTGTAAATATTCATATATGCAACAAAAACAAAATCATTGCTCTCACTCACCAAGATTACAAGTTTTGCGTTATACCGGGTGCGTAAATAACGCAAAAAAATAGCGGTATCGCTAACACCTGCGATCGCAGAATGACGATCGCCGTAACGCCACCCCATTGATGTCTATGGGGAAAAGAAAGTTATTTTTAAACCTAACACCCTAACATAAACCCCTAGGGGCATATTTATCAAGCTCCGTATGGAGCTTAAAGCCCCTTGTTTCCGGCGAGCTTTCAGGCTCGCCGGAAACAGTAGTTATGAAGCAGCGGTCTAAAGACCACTGCTCCATAACTTGTCCGCCTGCTCTGAGGCAGCGGACAGAAATCAACCCGATCGGGTTGATTGACTCCTCCTGCTAGTGGTTGCGAATCTGCAGGGGGCGGCATTGCACCAGCAGTTCACAAGAACTGCTAATGCAATGATAAATGCGGACATTGTATGCTGTCGGCATTTATCGATGTGCAGCGGACATGATACGCTACTTCGTATCATGTCCGCTCGCACATTGATAAATATACCCTCTAGTCTGAATACCGCTAATACGCTGCCCCCCAACATCGCCAACACTAAATAAAGTTATTAACCCCTAAACTGCCACCCTCTGACATCACCAATAATAAATAAACATTTTAACCCCTAAACCGCCGGCCCCCCACATCGCTACTAATAATATAAACCTATTAACCCCTAAACGGCCACCCCCCACATCACTACTAATAAAATAAACCTATTAACCCTTAAACCACTGGCCCCCCACATCGCAACACGCTAAATTAAACTAGTAACCCCTAAACCTAATACCCCCCTAATTTTAAATTACATTTACAATATAACTATCTTTAAATAAATAAAAAAATTACCTGTGAAATAAAAAAAACTATAAAGTAAACTAACATTACTATTTTAAAACAATAAAATTAACGAAAAATAAAGAAAAAAAATTACAAATTAAAAAAATCCTACGGAAAAAAAATTACATTACAAAAAAATAAAATCTCTAAAATTATGAAAAATAAAAAACAAAATTATCCAAAATAATAGCAATTAAACCTACTCTAATACCCCTATAAAAACAAAAAGCCCCCCAAAATAAAAACACCCCCTAACCTAACAATAAGCTACCAATAGCCCTTAAAAGGGCCATTGTAGGGCATTGCCCTGAAGCAATCAGCACTTTTACCTTTAAAAAATTACCCACTAAAAGTAACCCCCTCCACCCAACCAACCAGCCCAAAATAAAAATCCTAAATCTGTAAAAAAAATCTAAGCTACCTATTGCCCCTAAAGGGGCATTTGTATGGGTATTGCCCTTAAAGGGACATGAAACCCAACATTTTTCTTTCATGATTTAGATAGAACATACAATTTTAAACAACTTTTCAGTTTACTTCTATTATAAAATTTGCTTCATTCTCTTGGTGTCATTTGTTGAAGGAGCAGCAATGCACTACTGGTTTCTAACTGACCATATGGGTGAGCCAATGACAGTCGGTATATAGATGCAGCTACCAATCAGCAGCTAGAACCTAGGTTCTTTGCTGCTCCTGAGCTTTCCTAGATAAACCTTTCAACACAGGAGACAGACTCAAATTAAATAATAGAAGTAAATTGGAAAAATGTTAAAAATGTTATTCTCTGTCTAAATCATGAATGTCTTATTATGACTTTACTGTTCCTTTAAAAGGGCATTCAGCTCGTTTGTGCCCAAAGCCCTAATCTAAAAGAAAAACTAACACTAATCCCAGGAAATCTACTCACAGTTCCTGAAGTCCGGACATCCATCTTCATCCAGACGGTGAGAAGTCTTCATCCATAACGGATGTATCTTCTATCTTCATTCGGGTTGCATAGAGATGTGGAGGCACAGAGCATCGTCGGTGGCGGCGCAGACATCCAGTGTGGAGGATCCTCTTCATACGATCAGCACCGTACACTGAAGCTTGAATGTAAGATACCCGTTTAAAAATGGGGTACCTTGCATTCCTATTTGCTGAAATTTTCAAATCAGCCAATAGGATGAGAGCTACTGAAATCCTATTGGTTGGTTTGAACAGCCAATAGGATGTCAGTAACTCTCATCCTATTGATTGATTTGAAAATGAAAATTAGGGTTTTACCTTTAGGGGGGACTGTAATTTTTTTTTTAAGGTAAAAGAGCTGATTGCTTCAGGGCAATGCCCTACACAAGGCCCTTTTAACGGCTATTGGAAGTTTATTGTTAGGTTAGGGGGTGTTTTTATTGGGGGGGGGGCTTTTTTGTTTTTATAGGGGTATTAGATTAGGTTTAATTGTTTTTTTTTGGATAATTTTGTTTATTATTTTTCATAATTTTAGAGTTTTATTTTTTTGTAATGTAATTTTTTTTTATTTTTTCGTAGTGTTAGGTTTTTTAATTTGTAATTTAGGTTTGTTTTTTCCCCGTTAATTTTATTGTTTTAAAATAGTAATGTTAGGTTACTTTATAGTTTAAACTTATGGGTTTTTTTATTTCATGGGTTAGTTTTTATTTATTTAAAGATAGTTATATTGTAAATTTAATTTTAAATTAGGGGGATGTTAGGTTTAAGGGATAATAGTTTAATTTAGTGATTTGCAATGTGGGGGGCTTGCGGTTTAGGGGTTAATAGGTTTCGTTTAGTAGTTGCAATGTGGGGGGGGCAGTTTAGGGGTTAATAGGTTTATTATAGTAATAGTGATGTGGGGGCCGGTGGTTTAGGGGTTAATAGCTTTATATAGTGCTGGCTATGTGGGTGGGCTGCGGATTAGGGGTTAATAAGTTTAATATAGTATTTGTGATGCGGGAAGGTGGTGGTTTATGGGTTAATAGGTGGTTTATGGGTGTTAGTGTACTTTGTAACATTTTAGTTATGAGTTTTGTGAAACATTTTTGTTTTGCAAAATCCATAACTACTGGTCTCAGATCACGGTATGGTTCACGGCTATAACACAAGCATTTTAGCTGGACCGCACAACCTGTAATACATCGGTATGGAAATCCTGCCCTCAAACATAATTTTTTGAGTACGGAATGGATCGTTGCGTTACAGGCTAAAACGCTTGCGTTATAGCTATACCACCGCAACTTTTAATACGGGAGATCTGCCATTCCATGCGCAATGGCCAATTTTTCAGCGGTATAGCTGTACCGCACCATACCGTAAAACTTGTAATCTTGCTCATTGCTAGTGAAGCTCCTCCTGTAGCTAAATCTCCTGCCCTAAACAAAACTGCAAGTTACATGATCAAGCATCTGCATAAAACCAGTATAAATATATCTAGTACGTTTTCTACAAAATTCAAGATTAAAGTCTATGGTTTTTTTTTTCTAGATAAAGCATTTGATAAGCTATTCTAAGGGATTGTGATAGACCCCATTTATTTGACTGGTGGAAGCAATTTCTTTTAGATGAGGGGGTGATATACTTCTACGGTAAGGGTATAATAATAGCCTCTTTAGAATTGACAGAACTCACATTGTTATGACAATCACCTACCAGCTGGACAGACACACAGAGCATTTATTTGAAAGAACAGGGTTACTTGGAACCAATGCACATGTACTATAAATATATTTGTATTAGCAATCATCTACTAATTATATGGTTATGTCCCCTCATCAGGAAAATTATATCACCTATTTTCAAACTAAGGTCTCATGCCTCTCCGTGAATTATTGAAAAGTTATAAGGATCTAAAAGTGACTCATCCCACTTTTTAAATACTACCATGCCTAATTGGGATAGGTGAACCCTATTACTTTGAAACAATGGGTCTCGCTTCCTTTAATTAAGTCAAAGAGGGAGATTTGGCTCAGAAACAGGAAGCCCCCCCATAAAAAGGTTACCTGTTTTTTTAGGTTCTATTTTTAATAGTGATCACATACATCTTTAAGGGGAAAGTAACCACTTATTTGAAAGAAGTATTCCCATCTGGGGCATAAAATTAGGAGAGCTAATAAAGTTTGATTAACTGATTTAAAGACTATTTATAGTTATTATAACTATTTATAACTACATAAGCATGTGTGTAGTATAGCTGCACAATAGCTGGATTGCGTGAACTTTTCACTTCTGGAAATCTTGAAAGTTTTGAGTATTGTTGGAGGTATTAAAGTTACATGAAACACAAAATTTTACTTTCATGATTCAGACGGAACATACAACTTTCCTATTTACTTCTTTTATCACATTTGCTTCATTCTCTTGTTATCCTTTACTGAAAAGGAAAATGATCTGTTTGCAAACAAACCCCAGCATGTAGAATAGACCATTGGGAACACATCAAATGGGAGAAAATGTTACAGTAGAATTTATCTTTAAATAACATATAGCATGAATGGTTTCAGTTGTGTTTCAAAACTGTGTACATGAGGTGGGAGTGCAGTATTAGTCTTTATATATTCAAATTTTGAGTGTCAGAGTTACATTTATGTAATTTAAATGCCTCCCATATTATATTGAAAATATTGTATGTGCCAATTTGAGCCATACAAAAATAGTAAAAGCATTCAAACAATAAAGCTTTGTTAAAGGGACAGTCTACACCAGAATTTTTATTGATGATCCCTTCATTACCCACTCCCCAGTTTTGCATAACCAACACGGTTATATTAATATACTTTTTATCTCTGTGATTAGCTTGAATCTAAGCCGTTGCAGACTGCACCCTTAAGGTAGTTCTTTGACAGACTTGCATTTTAGCCAATTAGTGCTGACTCCTAGGTAACTCCACGTGCATGAGTGCAATGTTATCTATATAGCACACATGAAAATGAAAATAAAAATAAGAGGATTTAAGGTGATTAACTTTTTATATATATATATATATATATATATATATATATATATATATATATATATATATATATATATATATATATATATATATATATATTAAAATTATGGGGGGAGATAAAAAACTGAAATTAAAATCCTCTGTGTCTCAAAATTAAATCAATGTAAATATTTGCATAGGAAATTAGTACATCTAGGCAAGTATCCCCACTTGCTTTTCCCCAGAAATTCTTAATATACAATGTTTCCAATGCACAAGAGAATTGTGGGTAAGATATGCAAATTAGATATGCAAATTCTCAGTTTTTTTGCTTCAAAAATACTGTTTTGACACAGCGATCCTTTTAAACAGGATTATGACAGCAAACCAGAAATCACTCACTAGACAAGCCTGTTTCGTTCTTTTTGGAACTCATCAGTAGGAGATAGATTTCTGGTTGCTGCATTGGTAAAGCTATTTTCATGGTTAAACCAAAATTCATTAAAATTATGGGGGGAGATAAAAAACTGAAATTAAAATCCTCCATGTCTCAAAATTAAATCAATGTAAATATTTGCATAGGAAATTAGTACATCTAAGCAAGTATCCCCGCTTGCTTTTCCCCAGAAATTCTTAATATACAATGTTTCCAATGCACAAGAGAATTGTGGGTAAGATATGCAAATTAGATATGCAAATTCTCAGTTTTTTTGCTTCCCCCCCCCCCCCCCCCAAAAGGTATTTAAATCGTTGTGGTATGAGATACAATCTTGAAACTAGTTTTATATTGGTTTCTAGTAATGCAAATGAATGACATGAATTAGAGGTACCATTAAATATATGGTGTCATTTATTATATTGTATTGTATCACTATTTTTTCCCCAAATTTTAATGTAGGGTGGCAAACAGTTGGGATTTGACAAGGGTTGGTGGTTGTATGAAACTGAAGAAACTAAAGTGCATGATTTTTCATAATCTGTTAATTACCCAGTTAGTTTTGGCCTGTCTTTGACTGTTTATATGGGTCATCTGATAAAAATGTAGTCATTTCCCCAAAAAATCCTTCTCCTACATCTTCAATGCGATGTAACTTCCTCTTATATTGATATTTTTGGAATCAATCTAACAATATTAGTTGGCTTTGCAGGAGAAAATCCTTGACCCTCTGTAAATGCGGAATTATTTAAGATAGGGGTGAGAGGAGATAGGGTTGATGAGATTTGGGGGTGTTGATGTAGTATTTGAGACCACATAGTAAAAGTCTCAGCAATTCTCAGGTATTGTGTTATTAGTTTAAGAAGAGTGGGCTGTGGAAACCAGCAGAGACTTCCCAGCTGAGAGAGGCCTGTAAGCATATGTTCCAATTGGACCTATATGTTATATTGGTTTAGGCACCAGTGGCACAACTCGATAGGGTGAATAAATACTCAGAATCTGTAAAGTTGAAGATTAGGGACTTCTAGTCCTCCCTCTTTAATTGGGAGATAAAGTTACCCAACTGGTATTCCCTGTTATGTCTGGTTGATTCCGGGGTTTATTTGCCAGAGACTCTAGAAATAAAATAAACCATAAAGGGGAGAGTGGGCAGTCCTGTCTAGTGCCAAAATGGCTAAGGATCAATTTAAGACATGTCCAATCAAGTGTTGTCTATGAACAAAATTTTGGATGGTATGTGATTTAATTCAGCATATTCCATTAAGTTTAGTGTTGTCCCTAGCCTCTCTCCCTGGTACAAATCCAACATGATCAGGATGTTCTAATGATGTTAGTATACAATTTAGGTCTAGATTACAAGTGGTGCACCATTTATCACTCCCGTTTGTGCGCTAACTTCGCTATAACTGAGCTTTTTGTGCACGTTGCATAGAGCGCTTATTACAAATTAAAAGTAAAACATTTTCGTACAAAATCTAATCTGAGGAGCACAAAAATCCAAACTTCAAATATCACAATTGCGTTAACATATTCCTCTTGCAATTCCACAAAACAGTGTCCAGCACCTATAAAACTTGAAGGGTGCAAGCTAAAAGGTCCTGTATAAACACAACAGCAAATTCAATCCAAAGAGATAGCAGCACCATTCTGTTATAAAGTTTTGATTTCTTGAAAAGGGGGGGGGGGAAACACTCGCACTAAAACCCGATATCGTTTAACCAAGTTCTCTAACCCGACATGAAATATTAATATTTTGCATTCCAATGTTCTTCACATAGAAGAATGTGTTCTATTTATTCTTAAATAAAAAAAAAAAATATATATATATATATATGATATTTTTTGGTAAAATATTTATGTATATGTATGTGTATGTATATATATCAAAACACTATTTTAACAGAAACATAATAGGGGTGCATATGTTGTTGGCAGCATAAAGTACAATTGATTTCCAAATGCTGCAGGAGCAAAGTCTTTTGCGAGTAACAGAAATATACTCTAACAGCCCTAAACAAGCCTAGTCTGAAGGAGGCTGGACTTTCTAGCAAAGAACTGCAATGATTTCCTGACACTAAAACAGTGTTACCAATCCTGGAGAGAGTAAACAGAGAAATTAGAGGCACAGGTGTAATCCTGACACGTTTAATCCCTACACGTTATTGTTGACGCTACCAAGCGAAGGAGGCTAGAAGAAAAGCTACCATTGAAAATACACTTGTATGGATACGAGTTCCCGGTAACGGGAGGCCAGGAAGTCACTGAAGGAGCGAGTTGAACAGACCTCGCTAAGGACGACTAAGGTACTCTGTAACTCTGTATATCTCAATTTGTCTGGACAAGACCTCAAGAGCGGTTGCAATCATAAGTTTTCTATTGGTAACAGCATACAGCTCAGCCCTTTAAAATTAGTGAGCAGCGATCCCTCCCAAATAGCAGGACTCTAATGGGACTGGTTATGCTTCATGTAACAACATTGTTTAACATTTATTGATGTTTGTATTCAAATACTATGGAACAGTGCAGCTTTAAGTGTTTAAAGCAATGCATGCTAATGTTTAGGATTGCTAAATTTAGGATTGCTATATCAGTTTAAAATAGTATATTTTTGTAAAGGTTTAAAACACAACAGAATGCTTTATGGTCAGCAGAAATTGTCACCCTTATTGTTTGAGCTTGATATGATTATGTCACTGTGAGTACAATTAATTAACTGATTAAATGGATTATAAATATAATACAATTAACTTTTTAGAAATATAAAGAGTGCTGAATCCCTTTCTTTTTTAAAGGGAGGAGTAACTTCTTCCCTTTAGAATCTTTCTTAAAATAGTGTTTTGATATCTTACTTAAAGGGCTAGCACCATAACCTGTACAAGGTATTTCAAATTATTTTTTCAAGATAATATGGATTAAAGTATATCTTCTCTCTACTAACACTTAAATAGATATATATATATATCTCTTTCATGTAATTGGCAAGAGTCCATGAGCTAGTGACGTATGGGATATACAATCCTACCATGAGGGGCAAAGTTTCCCAAACCTCAAAATGCCTATAAATACACGAAAGAAACAATGTGAGAGCACCGGACTTTGTATAAAACTTGAGCCTTTATTTTCTTCTTTAAAACTTGAACAATACCCGATATAACAGAAACCGGTTACAAAAGACATCTGGTGTGGGTAGTCACATACCCCCTCTGCTGACGCGTTTTGACTGTATGCCGTAGTCGTAGCTAGTGGGTACCTGCCAACACACCTATTAAATACTATTTAACAAGTGCTAATAGGTTAAAATCAAACCATGTGACCTGTGTTACCACACCTGTGTAATAATCTTGATGTGTCTTGCTAAATAAAAAATTCGGAAATACTACCAGTTACTACCACTGATACCTGAATGTATGACTAATTTCATGCCCATTACTCTCTTCTATACTATACAATATATAATATAAAATAAAGTATAATATGGTGCATAAGATAGTTGGGAAATTTGTATGTTTATTTGATTGAACTTAGTCCTGGGGGATAATATATGCAGTCATACTTGTGAACTGACATAATATATTATACATTATATGATCATATCTTATACATTTACCGGTACCTACTATGTCACAGAGAACTGTCAATCAGGGAAAGCAATATACCCTGTTAAATCAAATATCTTTAAATTTGCCTCAATGTGGCCGTGTTCAGCTAGCTCCCACTCCCTTCAAAAATTGCTTATGGTATTAAGTGCTCCCTGAACTCTTCAATATTTGCAGCCCACCTACGGGTGACTTTACAAACTGAGGCCACTACCTATAGTTGTAAAAGGCCAATATAACATTACTGTTACTAGGAGAAATGTTATGCCCAAGCTGAACTATCTCACTAAGGCCCCATTGGTGTCTACTAATGATAGTTTCATGGTTAATGTCATATTTCTATTAGTATTGACACCAATATCAACAATATCAACAATAATGCCAACTATAACATTAACATTAACACCAGTGGTTTATTAGGTCGAATTCTGAATTGAATCCACAGGGCACCCTAGTGTTGAGCCTGTGGATCCAAAACACCTCCCTCTTGGAGAGAAGGATATCTCTATCCCCTCCCCTAACATCCCTTTTAACCACTTCAATTACAGTCCAAACCAGTGAATTTGGATTTTTATTATGCTGTAATCTGAAGTGTTGTACCATGGGAGTAGTTAATTCACCTTGTTTAATATCCCTAACATGTTCCCGGATTCTGTTTCTCACTTCTCGTGTAGTGAGACCTACGTATTGAATATTGCAAAGTTGGCAGTTTAGGAGGTATATTGCATACACAGATCTACAATTGTAATATGCATTATGTTCAAATACCTCCCCTGTATGTGTACTCTGGAATCCATTCCCTACTCTCACATGTTCACAGGCTATACACTGGGTATAACTGCATCTGTAAACTCCCTTGACACTTAGCCAAGAAGATTCACCCCTATCCTGGTCAACATTTTTTAATTGTGTGGGCGCTAGCTGATTTCCCAATGTTTTGCCTCTTTTATAGGCAAAATGACAGCCTCTAGATACCACTTCATTTAGATCATCAGATGCTTACGCACGATGTTGCAAATTTGGTGGTACTATTTACTGTACTGGGTGACAAATATAACCCTCTTGTCACTATTATTTTCAGCTAGGTTTCTCTGTTTCTTTTTAAGCAAATCTAGTCTGTTTAGTCTATCCACTTCATTCCGGGCCCCCAATATGGTATTCTTAGGATAGCCCCTTTCAATAAACCTCTCAGTGAGTTCATGAACATGTTTATTGTAGTCTGATACTGTTGAACAGTTACGTTTAACTCGGATGTATTGACCCTTGAGTATGGATCTAAAGACTTGCTTAGGATGTCCACTCCTAGCGTGCAGGAGTGTGTTACCCGTGATAGGTTTCCTGTAAAGTTCTACCATCACTCCTTCATCCTTCACGCCTTTCAGTACAACATCCAAATAGTTAATTTTGGTCTCACCGTACTCAAATGTAAATTGGAGTCCGACATCATTTTGATTCAAACTCAGAACAAAGTCTCTGGCTGAGTCTTTATCACCCTTCCAGATGATCAAAAGATCATCTATGAAGCGGCGATAATATATTAAATGTGGCTTATAGATATTTCTATCTCCATAGATGTGGCACAGCTCCCACCATCCCATGTACAGGTTTGCATAGGAGGGGGCAAACTTCGCCCCCATAGCTGTGCCACATCTCTGGAGATAGAATACCCCCTCAAAAGTGAAGTAATTATGGGTGAGAAGATACTTCGTCACCCTTAGAACAAACTTTATGAGATCATCATCATATCTGGATTCCCTGTTTAGGAAGAAAGCAATGGCCTTTAAGCCCAAATCATGGGGTATAGACGAATACAAGGCCTTAACATCTATAGTTAGCCAGCCATTGCCTCCCTCCCAGGTAATCCCTTCAATTTCATTTAACAATTGTTTAGTATCCCTAAGAAAGCTCATTAATTTAACCACCAAAGGTTGGAGCACAGAGTCCAACCACTCTGATAGGGGTTCCAATAGGGACCCTATCCCGCTAATAATGGGTCTGCCCTCTACGTTCTTTAAACTCTTATGGACTTTAGGTAGGTGGTTAAAAATGGCTATTCTTGGATACGGGGGATACAAGAAGTCACTGGTGTCTTGGTCAAAGTATCCAAACTCACTACCATCATCAATAAGATCCAACAACTCCTTTTGTAATCTTTTTGTTGGATCCATTGTCAGTTTGGTATACTGGAGAGGGTCTTCTAGTTGTCTCAGAGCTTCCTGTACAAAGTGCTCTCTATTCATGACAACTATAGACCCTCCCTTGTCCGCTGATCTAATGACCAGTTGACGATTGTTTTCCAATTTGGTCAATGCAGCTTTCTCCTTTATTGTTAGGTTACCCTTACTGTTTCTTGTTGTTGTATAGGCTAGTTTAGTGAGATCTAGCTCCACTCTTTTTTGGAATTTCTCCAAAATAGGTCCCCTAGAGTGTATTGGATAGAATGTTGATGCCCTTTTTAGCCTAGGTTTATCAGTATTGTCTGAATCCATCAGTCCATCTTGTTGAACAATAGAACCTTCAGCCAAAAGTGCATCAAGACATGCTATATCACAACATTCATTAAAAGAGAGTTCTAAGCCCCCCTCCTGTCGAGTTATAGATGTATCAACTCTGTCTGAAATTGTGTCAACAGATTTAAAATGTTTTTTCAGGGTGAGTGTTCTAATGAGTTTATTAACGTCAATCAGTGTCTGAAATAAATTGAAATCTTGAGTGGGTACAAAACTGAGTCCCAAGCTGAGAACCCTCTCTTCCATCTTGTCTAGTGCATAATTGGAGAGGTTAATGATTGGGGTCAGTTGTACTTTGTCATTTGCCTGCCCCTGCGTGTCAGATACCTTCCTCTTGGAGGCTCGCCACCTCTCCCCCCCCCCCCTTCGGGTCCTATGGGGGCCCTTGAAAAAACCTGTTCCAGGTCCCCCCTTTCTAGATCTAATGCAGTTACTTGTGTAGTGGGTCCCATATCCTGTCTGGCTTCAGTTTCTTGATACTTAGACCCTCTACCTCTGCCTCTTCCTCTACCTCTGCCTCTTGAGGTGGGTTTGAGTATTGGTGTACTAGATGTAGTGGATACATTAGATGGATGTAAAGTTTCTTCCCCTGAAGAGGAGCCTGCATAATGTGTCTCATCTTGGGAGTCAGCCTCACTATCAGTGAATGTTACCTTCTTCTGTGAACCCTTATTGTTCTTAAAATTAGTGTTCCCTTTGTTCTTCCTTTTATGTGTTCTATTCTGTCTGAATGAGAGTGCCCTATTCTTCCTGCTCCATATATACACTCTATTGCTATCATAGTCGCTCTGATCCCTTAAGTATTTATCATGTGTTTTAGTCATGATACTGCTCTTTGCTTCAGCTAAGCTTTCTTGCAAAATCTTATCATACTGTGCATACCTCATTTCTAAACTCTGTACACTCAATTCTGTTTGTAGCAGCTCAATTTCAAGGGAAACATTCAACAATTGTTTTCTTTTAAATTCAATTAACATATTCATTAGTCTATTGGAGCAGTCTGTAAGGATCTGGTTCCAAGCATTTATAAAGTCTGGATCCTCAACCGGAAAGGTTGGGAATTTATTTATCCGGAGACCCCTTGGTATTATTGCAAGCTTTAAATACTTTTGCATAGTCCAGATGTCCCATTTCAGACGGCATTCTTTCACCATAAGTGCCTCTGTTTCCTCAAACAATTTGCCAAGAGAGAATTTGGACCGGTCAGTGATAAACAAATTGTCAATCTCAATTTCATCTCCACGTCTATCCTCAAGAGTGGAGAGAGAATAGTAACTACTTGCATTTCCCTCCATGTTGTTAGTAATGTCCATGTATAAAAGGTGGTTTATAAATGGGGACTGAACAGTTCTGATAAGATCCAGTAGCAGTGCTCGCACATAAGAATCACTGGGATACAGCAGAGAAAGTTCATACACAAACAAAAAGAGCGTGCAGCACCTGTCTAGCGGTCACTCAGTCAATCCAGTACTCCCTATTTGAAATTCTGAACAGTGTCAGTACAGTATGTGGAAGAGGGACCCAATGTCAATATTCAATATTCAATACCTGCACTGACGTACATAAACGGCTTTCTGTAAAAACATCCAAATTCGCTTCAAATATGATCGATATATATAATCACAGAGACCAATCTATCTCACCTTCACGCTTGGGAGTCCAGGGTCAGTGCCGGTCTTAAGGGCATAGGAGCTTGAATCCTTCGGATCTGTGAGACTCCAGCTGATCACAGCACCGCGCTCGGCACCCCTCTTTCGGCACACCCTCCGAATCACTCCGCGCCAGTGGCCTCGATCCAATGGTCTCCTGTGACGTCAAGCCAATGACTAGTGCTTGATTGGAGAAATGGAGCCGTGAGCCCATAAGCTCTGTGAGTGCAGGTGCAAATGCCGTAAAAAGTCCCTAAGCCACACCACCTTCCTTAGGTCCATGCTCAACCAATAATCCTCAGATAATGCAAGAAAGAAACAATGTGAGAGCACCGGACTTTGTATAAAACTTGAGCCTTTATTTTTTTCTTTAAAACTTGAACATGGACAATACCCGGTATAACAGAAACCGGTTACAAAAGACATCTGGTGTGGGTAGTCACATACCCCCTCTGCTGACGCGTTTCAGCTGTATGCCGTAGTCGTAGCTAGTGGGTACCTGCCAACACACCTCTTAAATACTATTTAACAAGTGCTAATAGGTTAAAATCAAACCATGTGACCTGTGTTACCACACCTGTGTAATAATCTTGATGTGTCTTGCTAAATAAAAAATTCGGAAATACTACCAGTTACTACCACTGATACCTTAATGTATGACTAATTTCATGCCCATTACTCTCTTCTATACTATACCATATATAATATAAAATAAAGTATAATATGGTGCATAAGATAGTTGGGAAATTTGTATGTTTATTTGATTGAACTTAGTCCTGGGGGATAATATATGCAGTCATACTTGTGAACTGACATAATATATTATACATTATATGATCATATCTTATACATTTACCGGTACCTACTATGTCACAGAGAACTGTCAATCAGGGAAAGCAATATACCCTGTTAAATCAAATATCTTTAAATTTGCCTCAATGTGGCCGTGTTCAGCTAGCTCCCACTCCCTCCAAGAGGGAGGTGTTTTGGATCCACAGGCTCAACACTAGGGTGCCCTGTGGATTCAATTCAGAATTCGACCTAATAAACCACTGGTGTTAATGTTAATGTTATAGTTGGCATTATTGTTGATATTGTTGATATTGGTGTCAATACTAATAGAAATATGACATTAACCATGAAACTATCATTAGTAGACACCAATGGGGCCTTAGTGAGATAGTTCAGCTTGGGCATAAAATTTCTCCTAGTAACAGTAATGTTATATTGGCCTTTTACAACTATAGGTAGTGGCCTCAGTTTGTAAAGTCACCCGTAGGTGGGCTGCAAATATTGAAGAGTTCAGGGAGCACTTAATACCATAAGCAATTTTTGAAGGGAGTGGGAGCTAGCTGAACACGGCCACATTGAGGCAAATTTAAAGATATTTGATTTAACAGGGTATATTGCTTTCCCTGATTGACAGTTCTCTGTGACATAGTAGGTACCGGTAAATGTATAAGATATGATCATATAATGTATAATATATTATGTCAGTTCACAAGTATGACTGCATAATTAGGAAGTTATTTTTTCTTACCTGGGGTTTAGTCTTTTCTCTGAAATTGACTGTTTTCCTAAAATTTCGCGGGCAAAATTAGGCTCGCAAGGCCGCAAAATGCTAATATTTATTGCGTCATTCTTGGCGCGAGAATTTTTGGCACGAAGGTACGTTCGGTGACCAAATTTGCCATTTCCAGCGTCTTAGTTGACGCCAGGTTCCTTGCACAAGGTTGCGTCTGCCATGACGCGAGTTGCGTCATTTCCGGATGTTGTTAGCGCCAAAAAAATTTCATTTTGCATTGCGTGTCATACTTGGTGCCAAATAATTTAATTATTTAAACCCCACTTCCTATATGCCTCTTGCCTTTTTCTATGCTCAGAGGGCTATGTTGTTTGCATTTTTTCCCCATTCCTGAAACTGCCATATAAGGAAATTGATAATTTTGCTTTATATATTGTTTTTTCTCTTACATTTGCAAGATGTCTCAATCTGATCCTGTCTCAGAAACCACTGTTGGATTCCTGCTGCCTGATAACAGTTCTACTAAAGATAAGTGTATCTGTTGTAAATTAGCGGAGATTATATCTCCAGCGGTAGTATGTAACAGTTGTCATGATAAGCTTTTACATGCAGATAATGTAGCCATCAGTACTAGTACAATACCTGTTGTTCCTTCAACATCTAATGTACATGATATCCCTGTGAATACAAAAGATTGTATTGCTGATGCGATTCAGAAGGCTTTGTCTGCTATTCCGCCTTCTAATAAACGCAAAAGGTCTTTTAAAACTTCTCATAAAGTTGGTGAAATTTGAAATGACTGACAACATACTGATTTATCCTCCTCTGATGAAGATCTATCTGATACAGAAGATCCTACCTCAGATATTGACAAATCACCGAAAAATCTACTTATATCTTTAAGATGGAGTATATTCATTCCTTGTTAAAAGTGGTGTTGATTATTTTGGATATTGAGGAAACTAGTCCTCTTGATATTAAAAGTTCTGGAAAAAAAATTTGAACTGTTTTATAAGAGTGCCAACTTTCAAAATGGTAACTCTAAGGACTATTCTGCCTTTTGTTCAGCAAGGTTATTATATGTCCACGATAGACTTACAGGATGCATATCTTCATATTCCGATTCATCCAGACCACTATTGGTTTCTGAGATTCTATTTTCACCTTTTTAGGTTTCCAGGTAGATTCAGTGTCCATGACTCTGTCTCTAACAGAAAAGAGACAAATGAAATTGGTTTCAGTCTGTTGGAATCTTCAGTCTCAATCATTCTCTTCAGTGGCTATGTGCATGGAGGTTTTAGGTCTCATGACTGCAGCATCGGACACGATCCCCTTTGCTCGTTTTCATATGAGACCTCTCCAGATTTGTATGCTGAAACAATGGTGCAGGTAATATACAAAGATATCACAATTAATATCCTTAAATCCCAATGTTCAACTTTCTCTAACTTGGTGGTTAGATCACCATTGTATAATTCAAGGGGCCTCTTTTGTTCATCCAACCTGGACTGTAATCACTTCAGATGCAAGTCTTTCAGGTTTGGGATCTGGGGATCTCTGACAGCACAAGGGGTTTGGAAATCTCAAGAGGCGAGGTTACCAATCAATATTTTAGAACTCCGTGCTATTTTCAGGACTCTTCAGGTGTGGCCACTGTTGAAGAGAGAACCATTAATTTGTTTTCAGACAGACAATGTCACAACTGTGGCATATGTCAATCATCAGGGTGGGACTTGCAGTCCCCTAGCTATGAAAGAAGTATCTTGAATACTTGTTTAGTGTGGAATCCAGCTCTTGTCTATTTTCTGCTGTACATATCCCAGGTATAGACAATTGGGAAGCGGATTATCTCAGCCATCAGAATTTACATCCGGGGGAGTGGTCGCTCCATCCAGATGTGTTTTTCAGATTGTCAGATGTGGGGTCTTCCAGAAATAGATCTGATGGCTTCCCATCTAAACAAAAAACTTCCTAGGTACCTGTCCAGGGATCCTCAGGCGGAGTCGGTGAATGCGTTATAAGCAGGTTGGTAAAACCAAGGAACTGCTATCTTCCCGCCTCTAGTTCTTCTTCCAAGAGTGATCTCAAAGATCATCATGGAACATTCATTTGTGTTCCTGGTAGCACCAGCATGGCCTCACAGGTTCTGGTATGCAGACCTTGTCCGGATGTCCAGTTGTCAACCTTGGCCACTTCCCTTAAGACCAGACCTTCTGTCTCAAGGTCTGTTTTTCCATCCGGATCTCAAATCATTAAATTTGAAGGTATGGAAATTGAACGCTTAGTGCTTAGTCATATAGGTTTCTCTGACTCAGTGATTGATACTATGTTACAGGCTTGTAAATCTGTTTCTAGAAAGATTTATTTTCGAGTTTGGAAGACTTACATTTCATGGTGTTCTCATAAATTCTCCTGGCATTCTTTTAGAATTCCCAGAATTTTACAGTTTCTTCAGGATGATTTGGATAAAGGTTTGTCTGCAAGTTCCTTGTAGGGACAAATTTCTGCTCTTTCTGTTTTATTTCACAGAAAGATTGCTAAGATTTTTGATATACACTGTTTTGTTCAGGCTTTGGTCCATGTCAAGCCTGTCATTAAATCAATCTCTCCTCCTTGGAGTCTTAATTTGGTTTTGAAAGCTTTATAGGCTCCTCCTTTTGAGCCTATGCATTCTTTGGATATTAAACTACTTTCTTGGCTAACTCTTCTGCTAGAAGAGTTTCTGAATTATCTGCTCTCTCTTGTGAGTCACCTTTTCTGATTTTTCATCAAGATAAGGCAGTTTTGCAGACTTCATTTAAATTTTTACCTAAAGTTGTGAATTCTAACAACATTAAAAGGAAAATTATTGTTCCCTCTTTGTGTCCTAATCCTAAGAATTCTTTGGAGAGATCCTTACATTCTCTGGATGTTGTAAGTGCTTTGAAATATTATGTTGAAGCTACTAAAGATTTCAGGAAGACTTCTAATCTATGTGTTGTCTTTTCTGGTTCTAGGAAAGGTCAGAAAGCTTCTGCCATTTTCTTGGCATCTTGGTTAAAGCTTTTGATTCATAAGGCTTATTTAGAGTCGGGTCAGGCCCCGCCTCAGAGAATCACAGCTCATTCTACTAGATCAGTCTCCACTTCGTGGGCTGTTAAGAATGAAGCTTCAGTTGATCAGATTTGCAAAGCAGCAACTTGGTCTTCTTTGCATACTTTTACTAAATTCTACCGTTTTGATGTATTTGCTTCTTCAGAAGCAGTTTTTGGTAGAAAAGTTCTTCAGGCAGCTGTTTCAGTTTGATTCCTCCGCTTATGTTTTAAGTTTTTTCTTTTCAATTATGAAAACTTATTTTTTTGGTTGTGGATTTAATTTTTTCAGTGGAAAATGGCTGTTTTTATTTTATCCCTCCCTCTCTAGTGACTCTTCTGTGGAGTTTCACATCTTGGGTATTACTATCCCATACATCACTAGCTCATGGACTCTTGCCAATTACATGAAATAAAACATAATTTATGTAAGAACTTACCTGATATATTCATTTCTTTCATATTGACAAGAGTCCATGAGACCCACCCTTTTATGGTGGTTATGTTTTTTTGTATAAAGCAAAATTATATTTCCAGTTCCTTTTTGATGCTTTTTACTCCTTTTTACTATCACCCCACTACTTGGCTATTCGTTAAACGGAATTGTGGCTGTGGTGAGGGGTGTATTTATAGGCATTTTGAGGTTTGGGAAACTTTGCCCCTCCTGGTAGGATTGTATATCCCATACGTCACTAGCTCATGGACTCTTGCCAATATGAAAGAAATTAATTTATCAAGTAAGTTCTTACATAAATTATGTTTTTTATATATATATATATATATATATATATATATATATATATATATATATATATATATAGTCTTATGTAGAAAGACAGCACTCACTGGATTTGCTGTATAAAACTTAGCTTTTATTGAAGTATATATACATATATATATATATATATATATATATATATATATATATATATATATATATATATATATATATATATTGAAGTATATATATATATTTTATCTTTTGATATACTTCAATAAAAGCTAAGTTTTATACAGCAAATCCAGTGAGTGCTGTCTTTCTACATAAGACTATGTTTACCTCTGATGTAGCACCCTGGTGGATGTTTTCTCAAATCTGAAGATTGGAGTGCAGGCACCTACTATTGAACTATATATAATATATATATATACAAGCCTCTGAAGAAGTGAGCTGATACACTCACGAAAAGCGCGAGGCATGTGACGCTCGTTCGTGACGTCACTTCCGGATATCAGATTCACGCCGCAGGGCTCCACATGCCGAGCGGTAAGTAAAGCAGCCTCCAGCTCTGTATATATATTTTTTGCAGAAACACTTTTTTTCTAGCACTTAGTACAGCAGCCTCAAGCACTGTATATTTTTTGCAGAAACCGCTTTTTTTTTTAGCACTCATTTTCGAATAGGTGTTTTCTAATAAGCATACACATTCACCTTTATTTTATTTTGTACCACACTCACAGTTAAAATTGCTACTTATCTTTTCCAGATTCTTTAATAGCCCTAGTTTTTTAAATAAATAGCTTTTAAATAAATAGCTTTCAAACTCTTAGGTTTTTCCTAAACCACTAACGAGAGTATTTTTTAATCCAGAATTCCCATCAGTTTCGTTGTTTAACACTATACGGTTCTCTACATAGGAACCAATAAACTACAAAATAACACATTATCAATTAGGTTCATATACCTATCAATGTTATCACAGATTTCTTTTTACCCTAATCAAATATTTTGTATATTTAATATTTTATATTTAATATTTTTAATTCATTTTAATTCATCTCTTAAACAAATCAATTTTTTGTTTATCTTTTAATATTTTTTTGACAATTTTTAAGTAATTAAAAATAAATCATAATTTTTAAAAAATCATCCAATACATATATACATATCATCTCACATTAAAGAGAACTACCCCTTTTATCCACCCTCCGTCCACATATACGAAATGGAACTGGAAGGGGGGTCCTACAATACCTTTTCAGTCACTATCAGACTGCCTAGGTGTTCCACATCGTTGATCACTGGTCCCTGTGATCACACAGGTGAGTTAAAAAAAAGTGCATTTTCGCTGCAACCTTAATTCGGTTTTACTCACTGGGATACATGTACCTTTCCTTTGTATCTTCTCTACATGCACATGAGGAATCACCATTGTAAGCGCTATTAGAAAACCCCTTCCTACAAAAACCCTTTTTTCTCACTAAGGAGGAAGTGAGATACCACTAACAGCTGACATCAATTGATTCTCTCATAGTGACTATATATTTTTTCCAAGCTTCCTTTGACACTCAGCTGCAACCGCCAACACAAACATACCTACAAAAAAAACAAATATATATATGTATGTTTGTGTGTATATATACATATACAGTATATAAATATATAAATATATATATATATATATATATATATATATATATATATATATATATATATATATATATATTATATGTGTGTGTGTGTATATATATGTATATATATATATATATATATATATATATATATATATATATATATATATATAAATGTTATAGATATATACAGAAGAATATAGGAATAGCTATTTAAAAATACTTGGAACATATTCCCCTGTGTGAAGAACACTGGAATGTGAAATATTTACAGTACACATGTGTATGTATGTATCTCAATGTTAAAGCCATTTGCAAGTCTTTGAGCTCTTATAACTTTTTAATGCAATACATGTTTTAATTATTTTTTATAAGACCATGTTATGATGCGTTTAACTGTATTTTTAAATGTAATTTTGATGTGTTTTGTGCAAAAAAATTCAAACGCAACAATTAACCAGAGGTCTGAAGTTGCGATATCCCGACACACGTTAAATTCAATTGAGCTCAAGTGAATGCGTTTACTTTCAACTTATATAATGCGTGCTTCTTCTGATGGGCGTAAAGAGCTGGGATAAACCACTTATTGCTTGCGCGCAACAGTTAGCTCACCACTCGTAATCTAACCCTTAAACGGGTCCCAAAAATTTTTGTAAGAATTTTAATCTCTTTGTTTAGGATGCAGATGAGTCTAAAGTTTGTGGGCTCATCCGGAGATCTTCCTGACTTGGGCAGAAGAACAATGTATGCTCCCAGCATAGTACCTGGTAACCTGATCTTGGTCAATCACCTGAAAAAGAGTGGCCAGTCAAGGCTATAATAAATTATAGAAGCTCTTGAAATATTTCTCTTTAAAATCATCAGGATCTGGTCTCCATTACAATTGTCAGGATTTGATAACATCAATAATTTCAGTAATGGTAATGAGGGATTCTAAGGATTTACTTAAAAATGTCTGAAAATCTATATTTCTTGTAGAGAAAATATTTTATATAAATGCTTCCATGGAGTCATCTATTTTTTTTACTAAAATAGTGGAGTAATTCATGTACAAAGTATTTGCTCTATTTAGATTAAAGGGCCCTGGATAACAGTTTACCTGCCTTATTACCTTCTGTAAAATATTTATTTTTAAGAAAGAACGCTTGTCTTTGCTTTTTTTTGGAGTAAAACTTTTTTTTTTTTTGCTTAGTCGATCAAAGATCCCTTAGAATATCAGCATTGGATGTCTTCGATTTATCTAGAAAATCTAGTCAAAGAATTTGCAATGTAGATATTCATGTACCCCTATTTTGCTTCTGTTTGTAAGATTTATGTTTAATAAATCACCTCTAATGAGCGCTGTGTGAGCTTCCCATGCAGTACATAGTGTAAAGTCTGATTATTTATTAATCGTGAAATATTCATGTCGGAATATTTCCATCTGATTATGAATAAGGCGATCAGAGAGAAGAGTACCATTCAGTCGTCAAGTATATGGGGCCTATTTATCAAGCTTTGTATGGAGCTTGATGCCCCGTGTTTCTGGCAAGCCTGAAGGCTCTAAAGACCGCTGCTCTATAACCTGTTTGCCTGCCCTGAGGCGGTGGACAGACATCGCCAGAATTCCACTCAATCCAATACGATCGGGTTGATTGACACCCCCTGCTAGCGAATCTGCAGGGGGCGGTATTGCACTAGCAGTTCACAAGAACTGCTGGTGCAATGATAAATGCCAAGAGCATATGCTGTCGGCATTTATTGATGTCCAGTGGACATGATCCGCAATATCAGATCATGTCCGCTCGCACGTTCTTAAATAGGCCTCTAAGGGTGCGTTGGAGCTGAAGGCCAATTGAATTTACTCCAAACTGCTGCGTGATCAGACAACGTAGTAAGTTTCATTTAAGAAGAACATAAAAAGGTAAGTGCCTGGTGATCTACAAATGCATAGTCTAATCACTAAAATTTGAAACAAGGGAAACAGTAAATGGCTACACTAATATAATATCATGTATTTGACTAATGTGTATAGAGGTGTGTTAAAGACTTTACGTAAACTAAGTAGAAAAAAACACAAATTGAAAGAAAGTCTTAACACAAGAAGAAAATTAATTTGTAGTATGAAATATATGTCAATATCCTTAAAATATAACTTCTATTTGCAACTGTTAAAATAAAATGTGAAAAAAGATTGTTAACAAATTCCAAGTAGCAGTGCTACCGCTTAAAAATGCAATGGCATCTATTTATCAATCTGTCAACCACAAATAAGCTGGAATTCCACAGCGTATTTGTGGCGAGCCTGATTCGCCTTAGTTATCAAACCCTACAGACCAGCAAAAGTAGAATTTAGTGACGTAACATACGATCTGCCGGACTCAGTCCGACACAGATCGATGCTTACATCACTACAGATGTTCCGAACGCAAGTTCGGCACAATCTGACTACTTTTGCTAGTTATCAAAAGTCTACCAGGTACGCTCGGCACTATTCCGGCCCAGCGTACCTGGTTTTCAATCCGCCGCCCTGGAGGCGGCGGATCCCATAGGAATCAATAGTAGTCTGAAAGCAGCGAAAGCTTATGTTCGCTGCTGCCCGATATCCCATTGATTCCTATGGGAACGCTTACACCTAACACCCTAACATGTACCCCGAGTCTAAACACCCCTAATCTGCCACCCCCTACACCGCCACCACCTACATTATACTTATTAACCCCTAAACCTCCGCTCCCGGAGACCACCGCCATTCTAATAAACGTATTAACCCCTAAACCGCCGCTCATGGACCCCGCCGCAACTAAATAAAGTGTTTAACCCCTAAAACGCTGCTCCCGGAGCTCACCGCCACCTACATTATATTTATTAACCCCTAATCTGCAGCCCCCCTACACCGCCGCCACCTATATTATACTTATTAACCCCTAATCTGCCGCCCCCTACAGCACCGCCACCTACCTACATTTATTAATCCCTAATCTGCCGCCCCCAAGGTCGCCGCCACTATATTACATTTATTAACCCCTAAACCTAAGTCTAAACCTAACCCTAACACCCCCTAACTTAAATATAATTTAAATAAATATAAATAAAATAACTATCATAAACTAAATTATTCCTATTTAAAACTAAATACCTATAAAATAAACCCTTAGATAGCTACAATATAACTAATAGTTACATTGTAGCTATCTTAGGGTTTATATTTACTTTACAGGCAACTTTGAATTTATTTTAACTAGGTAGAATAGTTATTAAATAGTTATTAACTATTTAATAACTTCCTAGTTAAAATAAAAACAAATATACCTGTAAAATAAAACCTAACCTAAGTTACAATTACACCTAACACTACACTATAATTAAATACATTCCCTAAACTAATACAATTAAATACAATTAAAAAAAAATATATCTAAAGTACAAAAACAAACAAACACTAAATTACAGAAAATAATAAAATAATTACAAGATTTTTAAACTAATTACACCTAATCTAATCCCCCTAACAAAATAAAAAAGCCCCCCAAAATAAAAAAGCCCTACCTTACAATAAATTACAAACAGCCCTTAAAAGGGCCTTTTGCGTAGCATTGCCCCAAAGTAATCCAATCGGAATTGAAGGGACGCCATCTTGGATGACATCACTTAAAGGAAACTTCATTCTTCAGTCGCCTTCGAAAGAAGAGGATGCTCTGCGTCGGATGTCTTGAAGATGGACCCGCTCCGCGCCGGATGGATGAAGATAGAGGATGCCGCCTGGATGAAGACTTCTGCCCGTCTGGAGACCACTTCTGCCCGTCTGGAGGACCACTTCTGCCGGATTCGTTGAGGACTTCGGCCCGGTTGGGTGAAGACTTCTCAAGGTAGGGTGATCTTCAAGGGATTAGTGTTAGGTTTTTTTAAGGGGGGATTGGGTGGGTTTTAGAGTAGGGTTGGTTGTGTGGGTGGTGGGTTTTAATGTTGGGGGGTTGTAATTTTATTTTTACAGGTAAAAGAGCTGATTACTTTGGGGCAATGCCCCACAAAAGGCCCTTTTAAGGGCTATTTGTAATTTAGTGTAGGGTAGGGCTTTTTTATTTTGGGGGGCTTTTTTATTTTGTTAGGAGTATTAGATTAGGTGTAATTAGTTTAAAAATCTTTTAATTACTTTATTATTTTCTGTAATTTAGTGTTTGTTTTTTTTGTACTTTAGAAAAAAAATTTGAATTGTATTTAATTGTATTTAGTTTAGGGAATTTATTTAATTATAGTGTAGTGTTAGGTGTAATTGTAACTTAGGTTAGGTTTTATTTTACAGGTATATTTGTTTTTATTTTAACTAGGAAGTTATTAAATAGTTAATAACTATTTAATAACTATTCTACCTAGTTAAAATAAATACAAAGTTGCCTATAAAATAAATATAAACCCTAAGATAGCTACAATGTAACTATTAGTTATATCGTAGCTATTTTAGGATTTATTTTACAGGTAAGTATTTAGTTTTAAATAGGAATAATTTATTTAATGATAGTTATTTTCATTTAGATTTATTTAAATTATATTTAAGTTAGGGGGTGTTAGGGTTAGGGTTAGACTTAGGTTTAGTGGTTAATAAATTTAATATAGTGGCGGCGACGTTGGGGGTGGCAGATTAGGGGTTAATAAATGTAGGTAGGTGGCGGCGGTGTAGGGGGGGCAGATTAGGGGTTAATAAATGTAGGTAGGTGGCGGCGGTGTAGGGGGGGCAGATTAGGGGTTAATAAATATAATGTAGGTGGCGGCGGTGTAGGGGGTGGCAGATTAGGGGTTAATAAGTATAATGTAGGTGGTGGTGGTGTAGGGGGGGCAGATTAGGGGTTAATAAATGTAGGTAGGTGGCGGCGGTGTAGGGGGGGGCAGATTAGGGGTTAATAAATATAATGTAGGTGGCGGCGGTGTAGGGGGTGGCAGATTAGGGGTTAATAAGTATAATGTAGGTGGCGGTGGGCTCCGGGAGAGGTGGTTTAGGGGTTAATAATTGTACTTAGTTGCGGCGGGATCCGGGAGCGGCGGTTTAGGGGTTAATAATTGTATTTAGTTGCGGCGGGGTCCAGGAGCGCCAGTTTAGGGGTTAATACATTTATTAGAGTTGCGGTGGGCTCCGGGAGTGGCGGTTTAGGGATTAATACATTTATTAGAGTTGCGGTGGGCTCCAGGAGCGGCGGTTTAGGGGGTAAACAGTATAGAATAGTGTGGGTGTTTAGTGACAGGGTACCAAGAAAGCTGTAAAAAAGACGAAGAGCAGCGAGATTGATGACTGTTAGTTAACAACAGTCCGCTGCTCATCGCACTGTACTTGGTGCATGTTTTTTTGACAGCTTTTTTGATAATTTTGGAGAACGTATTCAGGTCCGCGGCAGCGATGCTAGGCGATCTTAGGCGAGCGTATTGGTGCCGTCGAATGCAGGTAAGTTGACGGCTTGATAAATAGATGCCTTTAACTGAATCGTTTCAAATGTAAAATATGTCCTTATTTACTAAGGGAAATCACATAATTAAAAGTGATTCTGAAAATAATGAAATAGTAATTAATGCTATGTCTACCAAGCATTTTGGGCTATATTACGAGTGGAGAAGTAATTACCGATCCCACTCAACTTCTGACCTGTAGGGTTGGGTAAAAAGTTTGAGCGGTAAATGCATTTGCGTTCAAGCGATCGTATTTACTTTCAACTTGTAATACGAGCGCATATTACCTCTGAAAGCTACATATAAAAAATATAGGGTGCATAAATTACCACTATTTCGCACAAACAAAATTGCAGTAATTTGAGCGTAAAGAACACTGTGATCTCACAATCACGTTTACGCTCCTCATGATAATGATAGCGCTCCACTCGTACTCTAGGCCTTTGTTGGGCAATTTATTTTAAAAAAAGGCAAGCAACTATATAATTACATCTTGCCTGCAAATAATTAAGCGATACAAAAGCGCTAAAGGGATTATCTATCTTTTTAAACAACAACAATTCTGGTGTTGACTGTCGCTTTAAGTGTTTTTTGTTTTGGGCAATAAAAAAAAGTTTACTCTCTTGTGGAATCATGAATGTACCGCCAAGTTTCATGTAATGCAAGTGTTCTATAAAGTCAAGTATTAGATTTAGCAGTATGTTGAAGTCACCCACCAACAATAATGTGCTTTTCATGATTTTAGCAGTTGTTAAGGTGAGGTATCTGAAAAATGGCCCTGTATTTATGGCATATATATGCTCTATGGTTATAGGGCGACAAATAGCAATATATATATTTGTATTCATTATTTTTCAGTATTTTATATAATTTATGTAATCTAAAAAAACAGAATAATGAATGATACTGTTTCTTGCTAATAATGTCTTAATCTTTGCTTTCTTTGAATTACTTAGTATTGCAACAAGTAGTTTATTTTGTTATATATATAGCATTGTAGTCATTTAAAAAGTTAAGGACTCTTCCTTTTAAGAATTAAGCATAATATGAAAAAACTAAATTTCATCCAGGTTACACTTAGGTAAATAAATACCTTAAAGTAAATATCTTAAAGTAGGGCTAAGAAGACTTAACTGCTTGTAGGAAAATTTTTCAAAGAAACTCTTCAAATTTACTTGGACAACAGAATTTCTTTCCTTGCAAATAAAATACAGTTTCTTCTGTTTGTGTCATGTTTTGTTTTCAAACAAAAAGCACCCATCACGGTCAGTCAGTTTAGAGACCATCCTACAAGCGCTTTCAGGACAAATAAGTGATAGTGACCTTTGACCCTCTATTTGCATAACAATTAACATCAGTATTCTGCAGTGCTATTGGGATTTTGTAAACGCCATCTTCTGATTTAAAACCAATTTTTTCAATTTTTTTTTGTCCTTATATAAAGAACCAAAAAAGAAAGGGGAACTTGAATCTCATCTGCATTACAGATCAGGCTTCTTTGAGAAAATCAACCATACATAATTCATTACATGTTTCCTGCCGAGCTTGGAGACAGAAGTGATCCTAGCAACAGAATCATAGCAACAGCAGCTAATCCCAACCAATCCACTCTCCGGCTCTCTGATCACATTTAGCCAATCAAGGTATAGAAAACGGAGTCTGGAATGTTGTCAAAGTACTTGTAATGTTGACATGCACCCAATTTGCACTAATCTTCTGTTAGATTTCTTTCTAGGAATTAATAGACTGTTTGCAAAATAAGGAGAGAAAAAAAACAAGAGCAACCTTCTTACTTCTGGTCTATTGATGAATGCTGTCGTTCAAGACTAGAGAAACCAGCTGGGGAAAATAATGACTACGCACCCATCATTTATGTTCAAAATAAGAAGTCTTTTGATTTATCCTGACACGCTGATGGGTAATCAAGAGCTGAGACTTTGAGCTAATTGTCAGATTTCAGTTTGTGATGTGCTTTCAGATTGTTCTTACTCATTATCAATGTAAAAACCCTGCGATTTTATGGAAAATGATTGTGTCTCTTCTGTAAAGGATAGCAAATCAGTAGGTGAGTTACAATCAGTCACCATTTTAAGACTTGTGCATTCGTATTCCTATGTGACAAGCATTGCTCATGAAATTGCTAGCAGTATAATCACATAAACACATTTTATATGGTAAGAGGAATAATTTAAGTTTAAAGGGCCATTATAGTAAAAAAAAAAAAATAAAGAAAGAAAAAAAATGAGCACTAATCTATAAGAGAATGTAATTTTCCAACTATCGAACCTGATCTAATTGTGTATTTAACACCTGCAAAATAGTTAAACACAAGGTATATTATAAATTAAATAATAGAAGTAAATTGGAAAGTTGTTTAAAATTGTATTCTCTATCTGAATCATGAAACAAAAAATGTGTGTTTCATGTCCCTTTAAACAATAAAAAGTAGACTGTCCCTTTAACTTTTAATTCACTTCTATTAAGAAATTAACTTTCTGTTGGATTGTTTGTTGAAAAGAGTAACTCGGTAGGGTTTAGGAGCAGCTATGCATTACTGGGAGCTGACTGGTTGCTTCACGCTTATGCCTCTTGTCTTTGGATCACCAGATGTGTTCAGTTAGGTGCATTGATGCTTTGGGCCTAACTTTAACTATGTGTTTCCCCCATGAAAAGCCAGATTAAAAGTGGTGTGCTATTAAGCGCTTTCACTCTTGCTCAAACTTATTCTAGAACTTCAAATATCGCTTGCGTGATAACCCAACCCCGTGTTCAACTTACAACGCTAACCTGAAGGTAATTTTGAATATTTTGCATTCCAATTTTCTTCACATAGAAGAAAATGTTCTATTTATTTTTTAAATAGATATTCATATATATATATATATATAATGATTTTTTTCTAAAATATATATATATCTATACCTACAAGGTATACCCCGCTCATACAGCGGTTTAGTGACTGGAGCCCCGCTGTAAAATGAAAACCGCCTTAAACTAAGCATAACAAAATGGTGCTAGTCACTTTTCCTGCAATCTCAAGAAGATTACAGCACCGTTTCAAAATCCTTGAAGGTTGAACTTCAGCTCCACAAAGTGCTGTATTAGCGAAGCGCTGTAAGTGAGATATACCTGTATATATCTATATGAATGTATAAAGGTATAGACAGCTATAAACAGGAATATCTATTTAAAAAAACATAGACCATTTACCCCTATGTGAAGAACATTGGAATGTAAAATATGTACAGGACTTACACAGTAAAACACATTATTAAATATTAAAATATATTAAAAATGCTTTCTTGTTTTTAGGTATTTGCATGGAAAGGGCTCCAAAGTATATAAACATATGCACAGTATATATGTGGATACATGTGTATATATGTGTTTATATGTGTACATATTTAGAAATGTAAATTTATGTATATATACAATATAGCCCCTTCCATTAAAATACCTTGTCATACACCATATACCTTTTAACCGTTTTTAGAAGATTTGTATTAGATAGTGTATATATTAGTGTAACACTTTATTTTAATGTATATATGTTGCATACCTCTTAACATTTGTGGCTGAGAATGAGGGACAAAGGAGTTGGAAGGAACCTTCACCATTTTGTGGGAGGAAAGTGTTGGGAGAGGAGAGATAATGGGTGGTTAGTGGGAGCAGGATTGTGTGTTTTTGGGTGGTCTATCGGTGTGTCAGGGCAGTTTGTGGGTGTTTCTGGGTGTTCCATGGGTAGGGCAAAGGGAATTTTTGTAAAGAGGGACATATGGCTATATCAGAGGGTCAGAGATCAGAGTCAGGGACTGTCCATCTCAAATAGGGACAGTTGGGAGGTCTGAGTTGTTGTTTAGCGCAACTTTTTTTTACCCCCTAACCCTTTATGCGAAGACTTCAGTCGCACAAACCTGACAAGCACAAAGTTAGTTTTCAACTTGTAATATGTTAGCGTGCCACTTGTAATCTAGCCTGAAATAGTTAGGGCTACATTACAAGTGGATAGCTTAATTATTGTGAGCCCGAAAATGGGCAACTTTCCCCGTTTTGCGGGTGCGTGATAATTAACCAGCCATTACAAGTGGTTGGTTATTGCTACTGCAGGCTCGCGGTAACAATTAGCGCCCAGAAAATTAACCAGATCCGATCTCTGGTTAATTTTCTAAAAGTTTTTGGGGTCTAAAGTTGGTGGGGTGTTAGAAAAAAACGGCTCTAAAAAGTGCCTTTACATTGTGGTCTAGACTCTATGGGAACTGTGTTTTACCAGTAAATATATATGTATATGCTGATATACATATATATTTATGTGTTATATGAGTATATACACATATTAACACATAAATATATGTATATTGGCATATAGATATATATTTACAAATGCTGCAATCGCTGCGCTACTTACTCCCTTTCGATGCACTTAGGTTCTGATGCCATCAGAAGTGCGCTGTTGTAAGCGCAATGCTTCCCAGCAATGCGAACGTGAGCCCGCATTCGCATTGCTGTTAACTTGTAATACCAGCGCACATTTGCGTGCGTTGGTATTACACAGTGGAGCACAAATATCACTTTCTTGAAAGCAATATTTAGCGCTCCACATGTAAGCTAGGCCCTTAATTAATAAAAATATAAAACATTTTACAATAAACATTCACTATATTTGTGCATGTTTTTGCGGTAAAATACTCACCTTCCTCCCATTTAGGTCTGATTTTAAATTGTTATTGACTTTTTCCTACACATTAGAATTTACCCTACAAGGTCTACACAGCTTACATTCTCTTAAAGTGGATTATCAATGCTGTTACTCTTGGCAAGCAAAACTCTTGTTCGTAATATAATTTAGTATACTAGGCGGTTTTGGTGTGGATATTATTGTAGGGCAGAAATCCTCAATATGTGCTTGCGCAATAACTTAAATGCACTGACTTTTTTCACATATATGAACGTGTAAGGACATAAATGTGTCATATAAATGTGAATAGGTAAAGATATATAGTAACAGAGTGGAGATTAGAAATTCATTTAGGTTTGTTTGTGTTAAAAAAAAACCTGTTTAATAAATTATAATTAATTAACTGAGCAGAATCAGTTCTATAAAGTACGAAATCAGTGCTACCCTAAGGGAAGTGAAAAAACATTACTCTCCTGCAATACGTGTGAACAACAGTCATGTTCATAGCCACATATACAGTATATTGGAAATCAGTGAAAATAAAAAAGCACAAGAGTTGAATTATTCATTGGAAATCAAATCTGAAGCTGCAGCTTCCAGTTTAAATGTAATGTCCCTGTAACCAATGAGGGAAAATTATCTTCATATTATATATATAGAGGTGGATTGTATTACAGTTGCCAGAAGATGTAAAAATGCTACAATTGTGTGGAAAATGATTGTGTCTCTTCTGTAAAGGTTAGCAAATCAGTAGGTGAGTTACAATTAGACACCATTTTAAGACTTGTGCATTCGTATTCTTATGTGACAAGCATTTCTCATGATATTGCTAGCAGTATAAGCACATAAAGATATTTTGGGCTAGATTACTAGTGGAGCTGTAATTACCTCTCCCACTCACCTGTTAACACCGCTCGAATTCTGATTTTTACGCGAGTCGGGTAGCAAGTTGAAAGTAAATGTTTATCGATTGAGCGCTAATCGACTAGTGCAAAGAGCAGAACTTAGAATATTGCGATCTTGTTAACATACTCTCCTATTGACTTCAATGGAGAGAGAAAAGAGGGGAAAAAATGAACACCTATACTTACGCGCTAACCCGAATCTCCATAAGCACCCTACTCAATTATCCCTAAACTGCCACATAACCCACCGCAAAGTCCACACTACACTATTTACCTCTAAACCACCACAACCCCCATTGCAAAGTAACCCACTTCACTATTAACCCCTAAACCGCCACCCCTCACATCGCAAACTACCCTTCTACACTATTAACCCCTAAAACGCCACACATCCACATCGCAAACTACCCTTCTACATTATTAACCCCTAAACCCCCACACACCCCACTGCAAAGTAATCCACTAACATCTAAACCCCCTAACCTAACACCCCCTAAGTTACACCAAAATAGACTGAACTTACCTTTACCAAAAAAAAAATTACTTAAAAAAAAAACTTACCTGAAAAAGTTTAAAAAAAAATATCCTTACCTTTCCAAAAGAAAAATTACATTATATTACTGAAAAGTTAAAAAACCTACCATTACTTAAAAAAAAACTGCCAGTACATAAAAAACCTGCCAGTACATAAAAAACCTGCCATAAAAAAAAAAAAAAAAAAAAAAAAGGGCATTTAGCTCTTTTGCTGACAAGAAAAATAAAAACCCTAATCTTAAAAAAAAAACAAAAAAAAACCTAACGCTAAACCCCAAAGATTAATCCAGGAGGCGGGGCTCTATCTTTATCCCGGCAGTGATCTTTTTATTTTCATCCCTTTGCATTCCATTTGGCTGATTTTCATTTTCAAATTCAAATCAGCCAATAGAATGAAAGCTTTTTGTATTGGCTGATTTGAATTGGTAAATGAATAACTTTTTAGAGTAGTTTATTTTTAGATAGATTTTTGGGGTTTTTTGGGGGGTGCCGGGTTAATGGTAGCAGGTTGTAGTTTAGTTTGTTTTTGTTTTTTCAGAAAAATAGCCAATACACTTTTAAGGTCTATATTTGTAGTTCAGCGTTAGTATAGGGTTTTTTTTTAAGTGGGGTTTTAGAATAGGCATAACTTTTTATTTTTATTAATCATAAAAGTTACCCCACATTTTATTTTATTTTGCTGTAAAATAGTAGTGCAATGGAAAAGTTATGTTCTAATATTTTGAATTTGTTGTTTCAGAAAATGAGTTTCTTGTAATTACAGTTACCCCCCCAAAAAAAACTTATATTGTGCTATGGCATTTTTATGAGTTGTGTCTGAATTCAGGCCTCTAAAATTATGTGAGAATTAAGTGAGATAACTGACAGAGGCATGTCATTTTTGGAAGATTAGGGCTTACTGCTTTAAAAGGTAGCCCCTAAGAAGGCATGCATAACATATTGTAGCTGAATAGAATGACAGATTGAAACCCCATATTGAGCACTTTGCTAATGTAGACCAAAGACACCCTCAAAAACCATTAGTTTACATTCAGTTAGTATTAAAATTAACATATTAACAAGTATTAACTGCAATTTCAGTCCTTTCTCACAAGAACAAACTGTTTCATTGTTGTAATAAAAAAAGCACTAAGCAGTAGGTTATAGAAATCATTGCAATATGTGTTAATAATCATTTTAAAAGGATTTTACCTTTTATTTCTTTTTCTTTTTTTTAAACTTAATTTGTGACTGTATCCATTAGTTCCTGTCACAACCCTACGGGGAGTTTGTGGTCTCTACAGGAAAGCAAACAAGCATCCTTTTCCTTTGAAGTGTTGCCATGAGACATGAGCTGCAGTCAGTTAATGTCCATCATGCTCAGTAGAGAACTTTTGCTACAAAAATGTTCATTAATTTCTGTTCTTGTCTAGTTACCAGCAGTTGCTATACTGATAAAAGTGCTCACTTTTTACTCGGATGTAACACATTTGTTTTAACTAAAGGAGCACTGTTTGATATTAAGTTCTATAATTCAGGTATATTTGTTTTGGACTTGAGTCCCTACTGTGGTTTTAGACCAAGTAATTAAGTTGTGAGCTGGCCTCCGCAAGTATCCTTAACTTCTGATGGACTCATTTCTGCTCCTTTACACAAGAGCAGGTGCATTTGACATTGTTATGCTTAAAGGGACACAATACACAAATGTTGAAGCACTTAAAAGGACATGAAACCCAAATTTTTTATTTCATGATTCAGATAGAGAATACAATTTTAAACAACTTTCCAATTTACTTCTATTATTTAATTTGCTTCCTTCTCTTGTTATCATTTGCTGAAAGGTTTATCTAGGCAAGTTCATGAGCAGCAGAGAACCTAGGTTCTAGCTGTTGATTGGTGGCTGCATATATATATTGAATGTGATTGGCTCACCCATGTGTTCAGTTAGAAACTAGTAGTGCATTGCTGCTCCTTCAACAAATGATACCAAGAATGTGAAGTAAATATGAAGTAAATTCTATCTGAATCATGAAAGAAATTTTTTGGGTTTCATGTCCCTTTAAGTGATACAGCATAGCTGTAAAATGCTGACTAGAAAATATCACCTGAACATCTCTATGTGAAAATATCCTAAGCATTCACACACCATTGTAAATATATACTAGTCCCAGGACTTGCAAGGGAGTGCGCATCAGGCATGTGCAGGCACAGTCATGCTATTTCCCTATTTAGTTTAAAGAAGATTACTAGGAAATCCCACAAGATTTCAGTGAAATCTAATGAGATCACAGCATAGCATGACCTTATCACTGCTGATGCTGATTGGCTATTGTTATTTATTTATTTATTTTCAACTTGCAGCTAGACAGTAGCAGAAGTATCTGTTACCAGAACACTTACTTGTGTAAGCTGAAGAAATGTTGAGATAAAATATCTTCCTTTTGAGATAAAATATCTTCATTCAGGTGATATTTTCTTGTCAGCTTTTTCAGTTATGCTGTATAACGTTTACGTTTTTTGGCATATGGGTATCATGCCCCTTTAAGTGAAAATGCTTGATTTCCCACCATTTACATATAGTAGTATCAGACAGGTCTGCCTAAAAGTATAGATGATAATCTTCATACTGTGCAGCTTATAAGTAACCTCTAACATAAGATCCTTCTAATAATATTAGTTAACCTTGACTATAAACTTTACTGGAATATCTCATCAAATGTTTTCTAAGCACTTTATTACCCCGGTTGATCAAAATCAACTAGAGAGACTGGACTATTTAGGTAGCAGTTTCTTTAGGTCTGTAAACAGTTCTGGAAGATTTCTAACAATGGGGGGTAGTTATCAACGTGTCAACTTTCCTGCCTTCGCCGGCCCAATACGCCCGCCTAAGCTCGCCTCACATCGCCGCCGCGGATCTGAAAAAATTCGCCTAAGTTATCAAGTAAAGCTGTCAAAAAGCCGCGGGGCGATGAGCAGCGGACTGTGAGAGTTATCACTCATCCGATCTCGCTGCTCTTCGGCTGTTTGACAGCTTTCTTGCTAGCCTGTCGCTAGCCTGTCGCCGGTATAGGGGGTAGAACAGTGTAGTTTAGACTGTTCTACCCCCTATACCGGCGCCCCCAGAGCCCCCCGCAACTAAATAAAGTTACTAACCCCTAAACCGCCGCTCCTAGACCCCGCCGCAAGTCTTATAAATGTATTAACCCCTAAACCGCCGCTCCCGGACACCGCTGCCACCTACATTATACCTAGTAACCCCTATCCTGCCCCCCCTATACCGTCGCCCTCTATAATAAAGTTATTAACCCCTATCCTGCTGATCCCGCACCTCGCTGCAAATAAATAAATAGTTTAACCCCTAAACCGCCGCTCCCTAAACCCGCCGCAACCTATATTAAATTTATTAACCCCTATCCTCCTATCCTGCCCCCCCTACACCGTTGCCACCTATAATAAATGTATTAACCCCTATAATGCCCCCCTACACCGTCGCCACCTATAATAAATTTATTAACCCCTATACTGCCCCCCTACATCGTCGCCACCTATAATAAATTTATTAACCCCTATCCTGCCCCCCACTACAATAAAATTATTAACCCCTAAACCTAAGTCTAACACTAACCCTATCACCCCCCTAACTTAAATATTAATTAAATAAATCTAAATAATATTTCTCTTATTAACTAAGTTAATCCTATTTAAAACTAAATACTTACCTTTAAAATAAACCCTAATATAGCTACAATATAAATAATAATTATATTGTAGCTATCTTAGGATTTATTTTTATTTTACAGGTACCTTTCAATTTATTTTAACTAGGTACAATTACACCTAACACTACACTATACTTTAATAAATTATTCCTATTTAAAATAAATACTTACCTGTAAAATAAACCCTAAGATAGCTACAATATAATTAATAATTACATTGTAGCTATCTTAGGATTTATATTTATTTTACAGGTAACTTTGTATTTATTTTAGCTAGTTAGAATAGTTATTAAATAGTTATTAACTATTTAATAACTACCTAGCTAAAAGAAATACAAAATTACCTGTAAAATAAATCCTAACCTAAGTTACAATTAAACCTAACACTACACTATCATTACATTAATTAAATAAATTAACTACAAATAACTACAATTAAATACAATTACATAAACTAACTAAAGTACAAAAAATAAAAAAAGCTAAGTTACAAAAAATAAAAAAAATAAGTTACAAACATTTAAAAAAATATTACAACAATTTTAAGCTACTTACACCTAATCTAAGCCCCCTAATAAAATAACAACCCCCCCCCAAAATAAAAAAATGCCCTACCCTATTCTACATTAAAAAAGTTCAAAGCTCTTTTACCTTACCAGCCCTTAAAAAGGCCTTTTGTGGGGGCATGCCCCAAAGAATTCAGCTCTTTTGCCTGTAAAAGAAAAATACAACCCCCCCAACATTAAAACCCACCACGCACATACCCCTAATCTAACCCAAACCCCCCTTAAAATAACCTAAAACTAATCCCCGGAAGATCATCCTACCTTTAGTCGTCTTCACTCAGCCGAGCCACCGATGGAACTGAAGAGGACAGTCCGATGAAGTGATCCTCCAAGCGGCGCTGAAGAAATCTTCCATCCGGGCGAGGTCATCTTCCAAGAGGCGCTGAAGAAGTTTTCTATCCGGGCGAGGTCATCTTTCAAGCCGGGTCTTGAATCTTCATCCCGCCGACGTGGAACATACTTCTTTCCCGACAGACTACCGACGAATGAAGGCTCCTTTAAGGGACGTCATCCAAGATGGCGTCCCTTCAATTCCGATTGGCTGATAGGATTCTATCAGCCAATCGGAATTAAGGTAGGAAAAATCTGATTGGTTGATTGAATCAGCCAATCAGATTCAAGTTCAATCCGATTGGCTGATCCAATCAGCCAATCAGATTGAGCTCGTATTCTATTGGCTGATCGGAACAGCCAATAGAATGCGAGCTCAATCTGATTAGCTGATTGGATCAGCCAATCGGATTGAACTTGAATCTGATTGGCTGATTCAATCAGCCAATCAGATTTTTCCTACCTTAATTCCGATTGGCTGATAGAATTCTATCAGCCAATCGGAATTGAAGGGACGCCATCTTGGATGACGTCCCTTAAAGGAGCCTTCATTCGTCGGTAGTCTGTCGGGAAAGAAGGATGTTCCGCGTCGGCGGGATGAAGATTCAAGACCCGGCTTGAAAGATGACCTCGCCCGGATAGAAGACTTCTTCAGCGCCTCTTGGAAGATGACCTCGCCCGGATGGAAGATTTCTTCAGTGCCGCTTGGAGGATCACTTCATCGGATGGAAGATTTCTTCAGCGCCCCTTGGATGATCATTTCTGCCGCTCCGGATGTCCTCTTCAGTTCCATCGGTGGCTTGGCTGAGTGAAGACGACTAAAGGTAGGATGATCTTCAGGGGATTAGTGTTAGGTTATTTTAAGGGGGGTTTGGGTTAGATTAGGGGTATGTGGGTGGTGGGTTTTAATGTTGGGGGGGTTGTATTTTTCTTTTACAGGCAAAAGAGCTGAATTCTTTGGGGCATGCCCCCACAAAAGGCCCTTTTAAGGGCTGGTAAGGTAAAAGAGCTTTGAACTTTTTTAATGTAGAATAGGGTAGGGCATTTTTTTATTTTGGGGGGTTTGTTATTTTATTAGGGGGCTTAGATTAGGTGTAAGTAGCTTAAAATTGTTGTAATATTTTTTTAAATGTTTGTAACTTATTTTTTTTATTTTTTGTAACTTAGCTTTTTTTATTTTTTGTACTTTAGTTAGTTTATGTAATTGTATTTAATTGTAGTTAGTTGTAGTTAATTTATTTAATTAATGTAATGATAGTGTAGTGTTAGGTTTAATTGTAACTTAGGTTAGGATTTATTTTACAGGTAATTTTGTATTTCTTTTAGCTAGGTAGTTATTAAATAGTTAATAACTATTTAATAACTATTCTAACTAGCTAAAATAAATACAAAGTTACCTGTAAAATAAATAAAAATCCTAAGATAGCTACAATGTAATTATTAATTATATTGTAGCTATCTTAGGGTTTATTTTACAGGTAAGTATTTATTTTAAATAGGAATAATTTATTAAAGTATAGTGTAGTGTTAGGTGTAAATGTAACTTAGGTTAGTTTTTATTTTACAGGTAAATTTCTCTTTATTTTAGCTAGGTAAGCTATTAAATAGTTAATAACTATTTAATAGCTATTGTACCTAGTTAAAATAAATTGAAAGGTACCTGTAAAAAAAATAAAAATCCTAAGATAGCTACAATATAATTATTATTTATATTGTAGCTATATTAGGGTTTATTTTAAAGGTAAGTATTTAGTTTTAAATAGGATTAACTTAGTTAATAAGAGAAATATTATTTAGATTTATTTAATTAATATTTAAGTTAGGGGGGTGTTAGGGTTAGTGTTAGACTTAGGTTTAGGGGTTAATAATTTTATTACAGTGGCGGCGGCGTAGTGGGGGGCAGGATAGGGGTTAATAAATTTATTATAGGTGGCGACGGTGTAGGGGGGGCAGGATAGGGGTTAATAAATTTATTATAGGTGGCGACGGTGTAGGGGGGGCAGGATAGGGGTTAATAAATTTATTATAGAGGGCGGCGGTATAGGGGGGGCAGGATAGGGGTTGCTAGGTATAATGTAGGTGGCGGTGGGCTCCGGGAGCGGCAGTTTAGGGGTTAATATGTATAGAGTAGCTTGCGGTGGGCTCCGGGAGCGGCGGTTTAGGGGTTAACATATTTATTATAGTGTCGGTGGGCTCCGGGAGCGTCGGTTTAGGGGTTAATATGTATAGAGTTGCTTGCGGTGGGCTCCGGGAGCGGCGGTTTAGGGGGTAATAACTTTATTTAGTTGCGGCAGTGTAGGGGGGACAGATTAGTGGTGTTTAGACTCGGGGTACATGTTAGGGTGTTAGGTGCAGACATCTCCCGTAGGAATCAATGGGATGTCTGGCAGCAGCGAACTTTCGCTATGGTCAGACTCCCATTGATTCCTATGGGATCCGCCGCCTCCAGGGTGGTACGCTGGGCCGGAAAAGTGTCGAGCATACCTGCTAGTTTTTTGATAACTAGCAAAAGTAGTCAGATTGTGCCGCACTTGTGTGCGGAACATCTGTAGTGACGTAAGAATCGATCTGTGTCGGACTGAGTCCGGCGGATCGAAGTTTACGTCACAAAATTCTACTTTTGCCGGTCTCTAGCCTTTGATAACTAAGGCGAATCAGCCTCGCCACAAATACGCTGCGGAATTCCAGCGTATTTGAGGTTGACGGCTTGATAACTACCCCCGAATGTATTTAATCTTCTCAACAATTTCTTTAGATTTTCTAGTTGGGATTCAAGATGATAAAGTTGACCTGTATGATCTAAAGTTGTTCTATTATTGTTAGGAGTTACTAAAAGATTTTTAACTCACTCATCTAAGAATGCTCTTCACTTTCGGCCAAACCCTGTTTTGTTTTTTAGAATTTAATTATAATTGCTTCCGAGTACAAGCCTATAAAAAGTAATAAAAATATAGTCATAGTTTTTTTTACAGAAGTAGAGATAATTCTAGCCTAAGCATGTGCATCATATAAAGAAATATGGGGCTAATTTATCAAGGGACGAATGGCCCCTGATGCCCATGTTTCCGCGCGAGCCTTCAGGCTCGCCAGAAACAGCAGTTATGAAGCAGCGGTCTTAAGGCCACTACTCCTTAATTGGTCCACTGCCTCTGAGGCTGTAGACATCAATACGCCCGATCCTATACAATCAGGCTGATTGACACCCTTGCTAGTGGCTGATTGGCCGCAAATCTGCAGGGGGCAGCATTGCACAAGCAGTTCACCAGAACTGCTTGTGCAATGTAAAATGCCGACAGCATAGGCTGTCAGCATTCAGCGATGTCTGTCAGACATGATATGCTACAGCGATAAATCGGCCCCTATGTCTCTACACTAAAAGTACATATTCTAACATGCCACTCTTGTTTCCTGAATGTCTGTTAATAGGGTACTTTTTAAGCTTTTATCAATATTCAAATGTAACCATATCCTGATCTTCTCTCTCTCCATGATGTACTTACTAATATAAAACACTCCAGACCTAATCCCTTTCCTGCTGCTTCCACTCTCCCCTAGGTACCCGGTATTTTTCCATTTAAATTTGACACTTGTAGAGCATGACACCTCGCTATTCTTAAAAATATGCTACATCCAAGTCAGTGGTCCATTGCCCTCTCAATAATTTATTTAGGGCTAGATTACAAGTAAAGTGCTAATTTATTGCGGGGCCATAAACGTGAAAATTTGTCCATTTATGGGCGTGCAATAAATTACCGGCCATTACAAGCTTGTGGTAGCAATTAGCATTCTGAAAATTAACCAGTGATCAGAGCTCTGGTTAATTTTCTAAATGTGCCCTAATTGCCCCCTAAATACAGTGTAGTTATTATAAAAAATAAAATATTTAGCATTTTTATATTTTTTTTTAGATAAATGCAAGAAGCAGTTATGAGGGGTGAAAGTTGGCGGATGTGGGGTGTTCGCAAGGTAAAGGCACTTTTCAGTGCTGTTTTTTGTCTGTCTATGGGAAACTGTGTGATTACTATAAATATAAATGCTTATACACATATATATTTATGTGTTAATATGTGTATATAAACATATAAACACATAAATATATATTCATATACATACTGTATATATTTAATATTTGCTGCCCATCGCTGCACGGCTTACCCCCTTTGCTGCACCAGGTTCCCATTGGATCATATGAAAGCACTCTCACAAAGCTTTTGTGCAATGCAAACATGAGGTCGTGTTCGCATTGCACCTAACATGTAATAACAGTGCACATTTGTGTACGCTGGTATTACTGAGTGGAGCACTAATAATGCCCTTGCGAAAGCGATATTTTGCACTCCCCTCGTTATATGGCCCTTAATATGTAATCTGACTTTCTAAAGTGAAAAATTATTTGCTTTTGTAGTGCTGGGGAAATCATTAAAGTGATGGTAAATTTCAGACTTTAAGAATGTTGCAATGAAAAGTATATTTGAGCACAAGCAACACCACATAATTATTTTTTAAAAAAGTGTATAATCTATTTTATAATATAAAATTTATAATATTTATTTTATAATACAAACATTTATAATCCTATTTGATATGTTCTGTTCCTCCTCCCCCCCCCCCCCCCCCCCCACCCCTTCATTTCCTCAATTTTTGGCTGGGCTGTGACATAGAGAGCAGTCCCACACACTCTATACATGGGCTTCCTAAGGGTTTTCAAATGGCTGGACTCCAAGAGGCCGAATTATCATATGTCTGTCGGACCTGATCCGACAGTGCGGATCAGGTCCGACAGACATCGCTGAATGCGGAGAGCAATATGCTTTCTGTATTCAGCATTGCACCAACAGCTCACAAGAGCTGCTGGTGCAACGCTGCCCCCTGCAGACTCGCGGCCAATGGGCTGCCAGTAGGGAGGTGTCAATCAACTCGATCATACTCGATCGGATTGTATTTGAGAGCAGGCGGACAGGGTTATGAAGCAGCGGGCTTTAGACTTTAGAATCTGAAGACTCGCCAGAAACACAGGAGCTTGATAAATGGGCCTCCAAGAGTGTCATATGACACACACACTTATAGGATGTTCATTGGAATTGTTACAAAACAAAAAAAGAGTTCATCCCAGTGGGCTGGCATAACTTTATAATGGAAACATTACACGGACTCAACATGTTCAGCAATAGATTATATATATGACATTTGATTAGCTAAAGTTTACCATCAATTTAAATGTATATATCCCATCTTTTCATGAAAATTATCACCTTATTCTTTGAATCCCCCATGACATCATAGTGCTCAGCAACTGACTGTTATAGCATGCCCCCAAATTATGTTATAATTCCTTATTGGCAAATGTAAGTTCATCTTGAAATAATTGTTTTCTTTTTAACAGTAGTGAGTCAGAGTGATCAATTTAGTTTTATTTGAGCTAGGTGCCCTACCAGTAAAAGATACTGATATTTCATAATCCAAATGACAATCAAAGGGTTTAGTTTGTTTGATTGTTTTATTGTATGATGAGTAGGTGGGTGATCATCATGGCACAGGATTATGTTGGTGTGTAAAATAAAGTTTGTAACACTTTAAAATGATGTAGGCAACTTAATGGTTTATATTTTTTTGTGAAAAATAATCACAAAACAAAGGGGCCTCCTAGTGTGATATAGTATATACAGGATGAGGTGAGTAAATGCTAGAATGAATACTCACAAGTGGAGCAGCATCAGATTGTGCTAAATCAAGCAGACTGGGAGATTACAGTGTCCCAGCTCACTGGTCCAGCATGAGTACCGGTATCCCATGTGTCCTCAGTGGAAATAATAAGGTCAGACTCTCAAATAAAATTGTAATTATCACAATTTAATATAAAAAATTAAAACAGAGATCAAAATGTATGACTCTGGTATTAAAAACCCAGTGTCAGGGTTTTTTACCTGCTTTGTTTGCCATGTGCTGCCATTTTACTCACCTCTTTTGCTGACCCTGGTGCATAGTGTGTGATGCTGCTCCTTTCCTACACGCCCTTTTATGGCCAGACTGGTGTACATCATCCATAAGAGACAGGTTGCTGTCTCAGAATTGTGATGTCATCACTTATTTTTTAAAGGGCTTCTGTTCAGTATGCTTTGCCCTTGCCTTGTCTCAGACCTGTTTGTGAGTTCCAGTTCCTGTGTATTACCTAGCTGTCTGACGTCCCTCCTGGTTCCTGATCCCTGGCTTGTTCCTGATACTGCTGTTCTCCTTGTTCCTGATTCTGGCTTGTCTGACTACTCGCTTTAGCTCCTGACTCGGCTCGTCTGACTACTCGATTTGGCTCCTGACTCGGCTCGTCTGACTATTCGCTTTGACTCCTGACTCGGTTCGTCTGACTACCAGCTCTGGTTTTGACTCCTGGCTTGTTATTTTACTTGTGGACTTTATATTATTTTTTGCTTTTAATAAAGGTGTGTTTATTTTTGCACTTCTCGTCTGATTCCTGGCACCCTGACACACTGAAAGCAATGCGTTTCTCAGAACACTGTCTGTTTCATCAGGCTTCTGCTAACTAAATGAGAGTTCTGACTTAAATACAAACAACAACCAATCCTAATTTCCTAAAGAAAGACCCAGCTCCTCAGGTGTTCTGAAGCTTAATTAAAATTAATTAGTGCTTGCAACAAACAAGACTGCAAGTGTCTTCACACTAACCATAAATGAACATGCATTCCCAATACAAATTATTACAACAATTGCTTACAACTGCAAGTACCTTGATGTGAACATCATGTCACCATAGTCATATTATATTTTTCATAGAAATAAAAAAATGTGTAAACCTAGCTGATCTCCTTTATGAAGATTATTATCATTTTTTCCTTTTCATTAAATAGTGTGAGGGGGATGAATGTTTTTATACTTAATGCACTGTGTAAAACCTATCAGTGCCTGTGATTTAATAGTATAATATAAAGAATTAACTATGGATAAACAAATGAACCATTTATATTACAAAGTCACAATGTGAGTAATCCAAGTATCACCTAAACAGAATTAAGGTAATTTTATTTGTCGTATTAAGATTCAGAAAAAAAGTGCTTTAGTGACTTTAAAGTGCACATATTATATATTCCTCTATGCTGTTGATTTCAATTACGAATAGGGATATAGTGGCATTTTACTAACTTGCTCGATATGATCGCCACCTATTATGTTACCTTACAGAGTGAATTTCAGATGGTGATCACATCGTTACCAGCCATTAAAGTGTGTTACCTTACAGTTTGAATTTCATGTGATGATCACATCGTAACCAACCATGCCAGTCCATGATTGTATCCAACAAAATGCTTCCTTATCCATCATATTACGAGTCATTTGACTCGTTAGAGGTCCAGCCTATTGTCTAACTCTGAAGGCTACTTCAGTGTCTGCAGTGAGAGGTTAGCTCTACTACTATGTTAAAAACCTCAGACTACGAGTCATTTGACTCAATAGAAATCCTGTCCCATTGCTGCACTAGCATATGCCATGCTCAAGTCTATTGCTGCCAAAGTGATAAAAATATTAGGTACTCGTATTCACAGATCCTAGGTACTTACTAGTGATCCTTACGTCACCACATGTATAGAGAACCTATGTCTGTTGCTTATATAATTTATATAATTAAAAACCTGTTAGTTGCATTTGAAGTACCATTTACACTTGTGTGTATTTATATTGGATCATCCAATTTTTTTAATGCCAATGGATAGATGTGGAAACTTATATTATAATAAACTAAGGCCTAGATTTAGAGTTTGGCGTTAGCCGTGAAAACCAGCGTTAGAGGCTCCTAACGCTGGTTTTAGGCTACCGCCGGTATTTGGCGTCACTCAAAATAGGGTCTAACGCTCACTTTTCAGCCGCAACTTTTCCATACCGCAGATCCCCCTACGCCATTTGCGTATCCTATCTTTTCAATGGGATCTTCCTAACTCCGGAATTTAGAGTCGTTTCTGAAGTGAGCGTTAGAGCTCTAACGACAAAACTCCAGCCGCAGGAAAAAAGCAGGATTTAAGAGCTTTATGGGCTAACGCCGGTTCATAAAGCTCTTAACTACTGTACCCTAAAGTACACTAACACCCATAAACTACCTATTTACCCCTAAACTGAGGTCCCCCCACATCGCCGCAACTCGATTAAATTTTTTTAACCCCTAATCTGCCGACCGCCACCTACGTTATACTTATGTACCCCTAATCTGCTGCCCCTAACCCTGCCGACCCCTGTATTATATTTATTAACCCCTAACCTGCCCCCCACAACGTCGCCGCCAGCTACTTACAATAATTAACCCCTAATCTGCCGACCGCAAAGCGCCGCCACCTACGTTATCCTTATGTACCCCTAATCTGCTGCCCCTAACACCGCCGACCCCTATATTATATTTATTAACCCCTAATCTGCCCCCCTCAACGTCGCCGACACCTGCCTACACTTATTAACCCCTAATCTGCCGAGCGGACCTGAGCGCTACTATAATAAAGTTATTAACCCCTAATCCGCCTCACTAACCCTATCATAAATAGTATTAACCCCTAATCTGCCCTCCCTAACATCGCCGACACCTAACTTCAATTATTAACCCCTAATCTGACGACCGAATCTCGCCACTATTCTAATAAATGTATTAACCCCTAAAGCTAAGTCTAACCCTAATACTAACACCCCCCTAAGTTAAATATAATTTAAATCTAACGAAATTAATTAACTCTTATTAAATAAATTATTCCTATTTAAAGCTAAATATTTACCTGTAAAATAAATCCTAATATAGCTACAATATAAATTATAATTACATTGTAGCTATTTTAGGATTAATATTTATTTTACAGGCAACTTTGTAATTATTTTAACCAGGTACAATAGCTATTAAATAGTTAAGAACTATTTAATAGTTACCTAGTTAAAATAATAACAAAATTACCTGTAAAATAAGTCCTAACCTAAGTTATAATTAAACCTAACACTACCCTATCAATAAATTAATTAAATAAAATACCTACAATTACCTACAATAAAACCTAACACTACACTGTCAATAAATAAATTAAATACAATTTCTACAAATAACTACAATTACATAAACTAACTAAAGTACAAAAAATAAAAAAGAACTAAGTTACAAAAAATAAAAAAATATTTACAAACATAAGAAAAATATTACAACAATTTTAAACTAATTACACCTACTCTAAGCCCCCTAATAAAATAACAAAGACCCCCAAAATAAAAAAATTCCCTACCCTATTCTAAATTAATAAATTTAAAAGCTCTTTTACCTTACCAGCCCTGAACAGGGCCCTTTGCGGGGCATGCCCCAAGAAAATCAGCTCTTTTGCCTGTAAAAAAAAACATACAATACCCCCCCCCCAACATTACAACCCACCACCCACATACCCCTAATCTAACCCAAACCCCCCTTAACCCCTTAATGACCACAATGTACCCTGCATGTCACTGGTCGTTAAGGGTTTTTTCAGGACATAATAGCACAAGTCTAGCAAGAACACGCTATTAATGCACTCCCTCCAGCAGACTTTGTGGAATAGAGCAGTCTCAACGCTGGTGGCAAGACCGCGCTATAAAACAATCAAGTCCCAAAAAAAGGCCAGTGACATACAGGGTACGTCGCTGGTCCTTAAGGGGTTAAATACACCTAACACTAAGCCCCTGAAGATCTTCCTACCTTGTCTTCACCTCAACAGGTATCACCGATCTGTCCTGGCATCCGGTGCTGAAGAGGTCCAGAAGAGGCTCCAAAGTCTTCCTCCTATCTGGCAAGAAGAGGACATCCGGACCGGCAAACATCTTCATCCAAGCGGCATCTTCGATCTTCTTCCATCCGGTGCGGAGCAGGTCCATGTTGAAGCAGCCGACGCGGATCCATCCTCTTCTTCCGGCGTCTCCCGACGAATGACGGTTCCTTTAAGGGACGTCATCCAAGATGGCGTCCCTCGAATTCCGATTGGCTGATAGGATTCTATCAGCCAATCGGAATTAAGGTAGGAATATTCTGATTGGCTGATGGAATCAGCCAATCAGAATCAAGTTCAATCCGATTGGCTGATCCAATCAGCCAATCAGATTGAGCTCGCATTCTATTGGCTGATCGGAATTCTATTGGCAGATCGGAATTCGAGGGACGCCACCTTGGATGACGTCCCTTAAAGGAACCGTCATTCGTCGGGAGACGCCGGAAGAAGAGGATGGATCCGCGTCGGCTGCTTCAACATGGACCCGCTCCGCACCGGATGGAAGAAGATCGAAGATGCCGCTTGGATGAAGATGTTTGCCGGTCCGGATGTTCTCTTCTTGCCGGATAGGAGGAAGACTTTGGAGCCTCTTCTGGACCTCTTCAGCACCGGATGCCAGGACAGATCGGTGATACCTGTTGAGGTGAAGACAAGGTAGGAAGATCTTCAGGGGCTTAGTGTTAGGTTTATTTAAGGGGGGTTTGGGTTAGATTAGGGGTATGTGGGTGGTGGGTTGTAATGTTGGGGGGGGGTATTGTATGTTTTTTTTTACAGGCAAAAGAGCTGATTTTCTTGGGGCATGCCCCGCAAAGGGCCCTGTTCAGGGCTGGTAAGGTAAAAGAGCTTTTAAATTTATTAATTTAGAATAGGGTAGGGAATTTTTTTATTTTGGGGGTCTTTGTTATTTTATTAGGGGGCTTAGAGTAGGTGTAATTAGTTTAAAATTGTTGTAATATTTTTCTTATGTTTGTAAATATTTTTTTATTTTTTGTAACTTAGTTCTTTTTTATTTTTTGTACTTTAGTTAGTTTATGTAATTGTAGTTATTTGTAGAAATTGTATTTAATTTATTTATTGATAGTGTAGTGTTAGGTTTTATTGTAGGTAATTGTAGGTATTTTATTTCATTAATTTATTGATAGGGTAGTGTTAGGTTTAATTATAACTTAGGTTAGGACTTATTTTACAGGTAATTTTGTTATTATTTTAACTAGGTAACTATTAAATAGTTCTTAACTATTTAATAGCTATTGTACCTGGTTAAAATAATTACAAAGTTGCCTGTAAAATAAATATTAATCCTAAAATAGCTACAATGTAATTATAATTTATATTGTAGCTATATTAGGATTTATTTTACAGGTAAATATTTAGCTTTAAATAGGAATAATTTATTTAATAAGAGTTAATTAATTTCGTTAGATTTAAATTATATTTAATTTAGGGGGGTGTTAGTGTTAGGGTTAGACTTAGCTTTAGGGGTTAATACATTTATTAGAATAGCGGCGAGATTCGGTCGTCAGATTAGGGGTTAATAATTGAAGTTAGGTGTCGGCGATGTTAGGGAGGGCAGATTAGGGGTTAATACTATTTATGATAGGGTTAGTGAGGCGGATTAGGGGTTAATAACTTTATTATAGTAGCGCTCAGGTCCGCTCGGAAGATTAGGGGTTAATAAGTGTAGGCAGGTGTCGGCGACGTTGAGGGGGGCAGATTAGGGGTTAATAAATATAATATAGGGGTCGGCGATGTTAGGGGCAGCAGATTAGGGGTACATAAGGATAACGTAGGTGGCGGCGCTTTGCGGTCGGCAGATTAGGGGTTAATTATTGTAAGTAGCTGGCGGCGACGTTGTGGGGGGCAGGTTAGGGGTTAATAAATATAATATAGGGGTCGGCGGTGTTAGAGGCAGCAGATTAGGGGTACATAGGGATAACGTAGGTTGCGGCGGTGTACGGAGCGGCAGATTAGGGGTTAATAATAATATGCAGGGGTCAGCGATAGCGGGGGCGGCAGATTAGGGGTTAATAATAATATGCAGGGGTCAGCGATAGCGGGGGCGGCAGATTAGGGGTTAATAAGTGTAAGGGTAGGGGTGTTTAGACTCGGGGTACATGTTAGAGTGTTAGGTGCAGACGTAGGAAGTGTTTCCCCAAAGGAAACAATGGGGCTGCGTTAGGAGCTGAACGCTGCTTTTTTGCAGGTGTTAGGTTTTTTTTCAGCTCAAACAGCCCCATTGTTTCCTATGGGAGAATCGTGCACGAGCACGGTTTTGAGGCTGGCCGCGTCCGTAAGCAACCCTGGTATCGAGAGTTGCATTTGCGGTAAAAATGCTCTACGCTCCTTTTTTGGAGCCTAACGCAGCATTTTTTTGGACTCTCGATACCAGAGTTAATTTTATGGTGCGGCCAGAAAAAAGCCCGCGTAGCGTTAACAGCCCATCTACCGCCAAACTCCAAATCTAGGCCTAAGTGTGGCGTGTCTACCTCAAACTATATATGCTAAAATTTAAATGTCAAGATACTTCTTATCAATGTATAAATAGAAGAAGAATATAATAATTGTGTAGTGATAATACTAATGCTGATAAATAAGTTAAATTAAGTGAAAAAAATAAATAAATAAATAAACCTAAAGTGTTGCATGCAAACGGGAAGGTGACATGTTGATCACATAACCAGTGTACAATGGAGATAAGAGCCTAAACCTACACACTGTCTCAGAACGCAGCCATATCTATATTTTTGTTTAACCCTGCTGGAAACAAAGTATCAAATTTATAAATCTAATATGTTTTCCTCTGGCACAGTCTTTTAAATCTATTGATACCTTGTATATGAGGGATTTTTTCTAGTGGGGTGATACGAAACTGACAATTGGACCCTTGATGGCATTTTACATTCATATAATGCTCAACCCATCTCTTTCTAACTTTCCTGGTGGTCCTACCCAACTACTGAGCCCCACACAAACAAGATAATAAATATATTATAAAATCAGAACTACAGTCCAATCTAGCCTTTAATAGGTAAGAATAACCTGAAGTGGTAGAGGAAACTCTAGTCACCCCACCTTTTAGTTCTACATCTGTAAACTCCTTTGTTTTGAAAGCTATTATTTCTAGGGGATCCTATTTTATAAGCTCTCTTTGTCATAATGATTTTACTGGGGGCTATTTTTTGTTTAATGGTGGGGGCTCTCCTATATGTGATATTTGGTTTATCTTCCAATATACTTTTAAGAATGGGATCTTTTTTAAGGAGATACCAATGTTTATTGAGTATCTTTCTTATGGCTTTAAAATTAGAGTTATTATTTGTGATGAATGACGTGGTGTTCTTTTGACTAATATTATTCAAACTATTTTTTGGTGGGGGGTTGAGGATCGTCTCTCTCTTTAATTACCTAATATTTGTATCACTTTGGTAGAAATAGACTTGATTATGGTATATGCAAGTGCAGCAATGGGACAGGATTTCGATTGAGTCAAATGACTCGTAGTCTGACGTCTTTGACGTAGTAGTAGAGCTAACCTCTCATTGCAGACACGGAAGTAGCCTCCGAGTTTGACAATAGGCTGGACCTCTAACGAGTCTAATGACTCGTAATATGATGGATAAGGAAGCATTTTGTTGTATACAATCATGGACTGGCATGGTTGGTTACGATGTGATCATCACATGAAATTCAAACTGTAAGGTAACACACTTTAATGGCTGGTAACGATGTGATCACCATCTGAAATTCACTCTGTAAGGTAACATAATAGGTGGCAATCTGTAACAACTCACTCTGCTACTTTCTAAGTGTGAGTATAAAAAGGGAAGTGTTGGAGCTCAACCGCAGAATACCAAAAATTAAACTAGTGAGATATGTTAGTTTGTTTCAACCCTATGCATATAGCACTACTGCTCACGTGCTATATTAAGCAAGGGTGTGAATTTTAGTCTGTTATCAAAGCTCAAGTTAAAACTGTGGTGCTTAAACTGGACTCAATAGTATAAGTTCACAGATTGGTAGCAATACTTCCTGTTAGGAGAAATGTGCACGTTATTTGCATCACAGTATTATTCACAAGAATTGTATTGACATCATGAGAAGTGATGAGAAGTGGCAGAAAGACAATTCCAAATAAAACTACTGTAGCAGTACAGGAATCTCCTAGAGATATTAGGTAATTATGTAACAGTCTTATTTTATCACCAAGTGGTATGTGGTAATAAGAAACAGTCTTACTTTATATCCGGAATCTCCAAGAGCAGAAATAAGTAAGATATAAGCCTTTGATTTGCTTATAGCGTGAGTTGCTGGGAAAGTAAACTACAGGTAGAGCTTCAGGCACACGCAAGCTGTAACGGAGAAAAGACTTTGAGCGTGTCTAAGGTAACACGCAATTGATTATCCGTTCCGGTGTTTCTTTGTCAGCGTGTGTTGTATACTGGCGTTGCGCTGTGCAGCGAAGAGGGTTGCGGTAGGTGACGGAAGGAAGCAGCTGCAGCTGAAAGTCTCAGAAAAATACTAGCAAGCCAGAGTACTCAGAAGCGCAATTAGATTATTTTAGGCAGCCAGATTCTGAAGAAGTAAAAGGAGTGTTCAGGTTTAGACAGAATAGCTTTAGGTATTCTGTATTTGTAATCCACAAAAGGTAAGGCTCAGAGATAAGTAGCTTGTATGCAACAAACAAAATACTAAGCGCCGAGCGCTGTGAGGCCAGGTGTTTTATTAGCTAGGCAGGTGTAGATAGCTGAGAGTTGCTGGGTCCTAAAAGGTATAGGATCTGACACAATCATATCGAGCAAGTTAGCAAAATGCCACTATATCCCGATTCGTAATTGAAATCAACAGCATAGAGGAAAATATAATATGTGCACTTTAAAGAAACTAAAGCACTTTTTTTCTGAATCCTAATACGACAAATCAAATTAACTTAATTCTGTTTAGGTGATACTTGGATTACTCCCATTGTGACTTTGTAATATAAATGGTTCATTTGTTTATCCATAGGTAATTCTTTATATTATACTATTAAATCACAGGCACTGATAGGTTTTACACAGTGCATTAAGGATAAAAAAACATTCATCCCCCTCACACTATTTAATGAAAAGGAAAAAAATTATAATAATCTTCATAAAGGAGATCAGCTAGGTTTACACATTTTTTTATTTCTATGAAAAATATAATATGACTATGGTGACATGATGTTCACATTAAGGTACTTGCAGTTGTAAGCAATTGTTGTAATGATTTGTATTGGGAATGCATGTTCATTTATGGTTAGTGTGAACACACTTGCAGTCTTGTATGTTGCAAGCACTAATTAATTTTAATTAAGCTTCAGAACACCTGAGGAGCTGGGTCTTTCGTTAGGAAATTAGGATTGGTTGTTGTTTGAATTTAAGTCAGAACTCTCATTTAGTTAGCAGAAGCCTGATGAAACAGACAGTGTTCTGAGAAACGCGTTGCTTTCTGTGTTTTTAATAACAGAGTCATACATTTTGATCTCTGTTTTTATGTTTTATATTAAATTGTGATAATTATAATTTTATTTGAGAGTCTGAACTTATTATTTCAACTGAGGACACCTGGGATACTGGTACTCATGCTGGGCCAGTGAGCTGGGACACTGTAATCTCCCAGTCTGCTTGAGTCCACTTGTGAGTATCCATTCAATCATTTACTCACCTCATCCTGTATATACTATATCACACTAGGAGGCGCCTTTGTTTTGTGATTATTTTTCACAGAAAAAGATTCATCTTGACGGGATATTGTGACAGAGAGATGACTCCCATCGGGTGTGAACCCTTGTGTGACTATCCTACGACCTGAATGAATAACCAGGACTACCATATATAAAGGGCTTGTGTTCCTAGTATCCATCTAAGGACTAACATCCAGAATCAACTAAGAATCATTAGGACTCATGTCCACTGCTATAGTCTGTATTTAGACACTATTGATGTTATTTATTTATTGTTTGTTTTTTATTATTGCTATATTATTTCTGTATTAATTGTTCTGTGGATAGAGATATACACACACCTTTAGCCATCTATTGTGCCCCCTAGAGTTGTTACACAGATTGTGTATCAACATTATAGGAGAACTTAGTGGTTCATGCCTAGAAGGATGGACTTACACATGGATATTTTTTTAGGTCTTCATGTTAAGGAAGAATGACTCTTGACTAAATAAAGTTTCATGACAGATTTTAGCTATCTTTTATCAAACAAGTCATATAACTTGTGTACAGACATCCCAAACATACATTCGGCAAGCTAGTCAATATATTAAATAACGCTTCTAGAGGACACTTCCCTTTGTCACATTTTAGGGGTTTCTCAAGAGAGAAAGGAAATTCATTCACCTCTCACATGCAAGTTACTATCTAGAATCATATCTTGGAGGTCAGCAAAGAGATGTCTGTAGGAAACTAAAATCTAATGTTTAAAATTAAGGAACAAATTAGAAATAAGTATAAGAAAATTGTTCTGCAGGAAGCTAAGTATTAGGTCATAGTTTTTTTTTTCTGTCCATGATTACTACAATAAACTAGATGGTAAATAAAGTCCACTTTTAAATTGAGAATTAAAGGGTAACTGTAAAAAAAATTAAGGCCTAGATTATGAGTTGTGAGTTAGGGTTAAAAAGCAGCGTTAAGAGGTCCTAACGCTGCTTTTTAATGCCCGCTGGTATTACGAGTCTTGAAGGTACAGGTGTACGCTCACTTTTTTGGCCAGACTTGAAAATACTGCAAATCCACTTACGTCAATTGCGTATCCTATATTTTCAATGGGACTTGCATAGCGCCGGTATTATAAGTCTGACCAAAAGTGAGCGGTAGACCCTCTCCTGTCAAGACCAGTACCACATTTTAAAGTCAGTAGTTAAGAGTTTTACACCACTACAATGCCGTAGCATAAAACTCTTAACTAAAGTAATAAAAAGTACACTAACACCCATAAACTACCTATTAACCCCTAAACCGAGGCCCCCCCACATCGCAAACACTAAAATACAATTTTTAACCCCTAATCTGCCAAACCGGACATTGCCGCAACTAAAATAAACATATTAACCCCTAAACCGCTGCACTCCCGCCTCGCAAACACTATTTAAATATTATTAACCCCTAATCTGCCGTCCCTAACATCGCCACCACCTACCTACATTTATTAACCCCTAATCTGCCGCCCCCAACGTCGCCGCCACTATATTAAATGTATTAACCCCTAAACCTAAGTCTAACCCTAACCCCCTTTAACTTAAATATAATTACAATAAATCTAAATAAAATTACTATCATTAACTAAATTATTCCTATTTAAAACTAAATACCTATTAAAATAAACCCTAAACTAGCTACAATATAACTAATAGTTACATTGTAGCTAGCTTAGGGTTTATTTTTATTTTACAGGCAACTTTGTATTTATTTTAACTAGGTACAATAGTTGTTAAATAGTTATTAACTATTTAATAACTACCTAGTTAAAATAAAGACAAATTTACCTGTAAAATAAAACCTAACCCAAGTTACACTAACACCTAACACTATACACTATAATTAAATACATTAACTAAATTAAATACAATTAATTAAATAAAATTATCTAAAGTACGAAAAAAAGCAAACACTAAATTACAGAAAATAATAAAGAAATTACAAGATTTTTAAACTAATTACACCTACTCTAATCCCCCTAACAAAATAAAAAAATAAATAAAAAAAAAGCCCTACCCTACACTAAATTACAAATAGCCCTTAAAAGGGCCTTTTGCGGGGCATTGCCCCAACGTAATCGGCTCTTTTACCTGTAAAAAAAAAGTACAAATACCCCCTCAACATTAAAACCCACCACCCACACAACCAACCCTTCTCTAAAACCCACCCAATCCCACCTTAAAAAAACCTAACACTAACCCCTTGAAGATCACCCTACCATTAGACGTCTTCACCCAACCAGGCAGAAGTGGTCCTCCAGACGGGCAGAAGTCTTCATCCAACCGGGCAGAAGTGGTCCTCAAGACGGGTAGAAGTCTTCATCCAGACGGCATCTTCTATCTTCATCCATCCGGCGCGGAGCGGGTCCATCTTCAAGACATCCGATGCGGAGCATCCTCTTCTGTCCACGGCCGAATGAAGGTTCCTTTAAATGGCGTCATCCAAGATGGCGTCCCTTCAATTCCAATTGGCTAATAGAATTATATCAGCCAATCAGAATTAAGGTAGAAAAAATCCTATTGGCTGATGCAATCAGCCAATAGGATTGAACTTCAAACCTATTGGCTGATCCAATCAGCCAATAGGATTGAGCTGGCATTCTATTGGCTGTTCAAATCAGCCAATAGAATGCCAGTTCAATCCTATTGGTTGATTGCATCAACCAATAGGATTTTGGTTGAAGGGACGCCATCTTGGATGACGTCATTTAAAGGAACCTTCATTCAGTCGTCGGCCGTGGACGGAAGAGTATGCTCCACGTCAGATGTCTTGAAGATGGACCCGCTCCACGCCAGATGGATGAAGATAGAAGATGCCGTCTGGATAAAGACTTCTGCCTATCTGGAGGACCACTTCTGCCTGGTTGGGTGAAGACGTCTCAGGGTAGGGTAGGGTGATCTTCAAGGGGTTAGTGTTAGGTTTTTTTAAGGGGGGATTGGGTGGGTTTTAGAGTAGGGTTGGTTGTGTGGGTGGTGGGTTTTAATGTTGGGCGGGTATTTGTACTTTTTTTTACAGGTAAAAGAGCTGATTACTTTGGGGCAATGCCCCGCAAAGGCACTTTTAATGGCTATTTGTAATTTAGTGTAGGGTAGGGCTTTTTTTTATTTTGGGGGGCTTTTTTATTTTGTTAGGGGGATTAAAGTAGGTGTAATTAGTTTAAAAATCTTGTAATTTCTTTATTATTTTCTGTAATTTAATGGGGGTTTTTTTGTACTTTAGATAATTTTATTTAATTGTAATTAAATTAATTGTATTTAATTTAGGTAATTAATTTAATTATAGTGTAGTGTTAGGTGTAATTGTAATTTAGGTTAGGTTTTATTTTACAGGTAAATTTGTATTTATTTTAACTAGGTAGTTATTAAATAGTTAATAAATATTTAATAACTATTGTACCTAGTTAAAATAAATACAAAGTTACCTGTAAAATAAAAATAAACCCTAAGCTAGATACAATGTAACTATTAGTTATATTGTAGCTAGCTTAGGGTTTATTTTATAGGTAAGTATTTAGTTTTAAATTGGAATTATTTAGTTAATTGTAGTAATTTTATTTAGATTTATTCTAATTATATTTAAGTTAGGGGGTGTTAGGGTTAGGGTTAGACTTAGGTTTAGGAGTTAATAACTTTATTATAGTGGCGGCGACGCTGGGGGCGGCAGATTAGGGGTTAATAAATGTAGGTAGGTTGCGGCGACATAGGGGGATGGCAGATTAGGGATTAAGAAATAAAATGTAGGTGTCGGCGATGTTGGGGGTGGCAGATTAGGGGTTCATAAGTATAATGTAGGTGGCGGTGGTGTCCGGAGCAGCAGATTAGGGGTTAATAATATAATGCAGGTGTCGGGGATATTGGGGGCGGCAGATTAGGGGTTAATAAGTGTAAGATTAGGGGTGTTTAGACTCGGGGTTCATGTTAGGGTGTTAGGTGTAGACATAAAATGTGTTTCCACATAGGAATCAATGGGGCTGCGTTAGGAGCTTTACGTTGCTTTTTAGCAGGTGTTAGGTTTTTTTCAGCCAGCTCTCCCCCATTGATTCCTATGGGGAAATCGTGCACGAGCACGTTTTACCAGCTCACCGTTAACGTAAGCAGTGCTGGTATTGAGGTGAGATGTGGAGCTATATTTTGCTCTACGCTCACTTTTTTGCGGCTAACGCCGGGTTTGTAAAAATCCGTAATACCAGCGTTGTCTGCAAGTGCAAAACTCGTAATCTAGGCGTAAGTTAATTAAGTTTAGTTAATTAAACTTTTCCACAAAGTTAAATTGTTGATATATAGCACTGGAATGAAACAGTAACTGGATAGCTAAGAAATGGCAAAAGCAAGCAGCTACCAAAAAGTTCCATTAAGACATAAGTTCCAGACCCCCACCACTGAAAAAAGATATCACCTGAAACATACATTCCAAAGCCTCACCACTGAACAGAAATACTGTATAAGGAATTTGGGCAGTTTTTAGTGTAATTGTTTTAAGTAATTGTTTTCAGAATCTTTTAAATTAAACGTCTTTCTACACAGAGTACTGTGGAATGGGCAAAATATGAGCCTGTCATTATACATCTTAATCAACTTAGCAAAGTGTTGCTTTACCAAGTGAGAGTATTTCCTTGAGCCATAGATTACCAACTTAACTGTATCCCGTTCTGAGTTTGGTGTGCATTCCTTATTAGAAGAATAATACTCATGGAAGATTAAAGGGACATGAAACCCATATTTATTCTTTCATGATTTAGAAAAAACATGACATTTTAAACAACTTTCTATTATACTTCTATTATCTAATTTGCTTCATTCTCTTGGTATGCTTTGCTAAAAAGCATATCTAGATAGTTTCAGTAGTTGCTGATTGGTGGCTGACATAGATTCCCTTATGTGATTCGCTCACCCATGTGCATTTCTATTTCTTCAAAAAAGGATATCTAAAGAATGAAGCAAATTAGATAATAAAACTCAGAAATACAATTACAGTGGGCTGCACTAAGGAGGTTTAACAACTCTAAGGATGCGGTTTAGGGGAAGAGAAAAGTACAGAAGAATAATGGTTGAATGGCAAACCATTATTATATGTTTAATATAATCTTTAAGTTTTATACGAAAAAAATTGATGCAAGTTAGAGAAAAAATGAACACATGCGACCTTTACAAATATGTTAAGCTTACTGACCCTTTATGTAAAGATAGAGGAAGTAAAGTATGCAGTGCTGAAGAAATGTAACTGCTATTTTTTGGAAATCTAATTTCCTTTAAATCTAGAGTAGTAATGATAGGTAAAAACCAAGTTGCTGATTAGTATATTTCTCATTAAGAAAACTAAATTCCGCAGATAGACCTAGATTACAAGTTGTGCGGTATGGCTATACTGCTGAAAAATTGGCCTTGGCAAGCAGAATATACAGCTCACCCGTATTACAAGTCACGGCGGTACGGCTATACCGCTAGCATTTTAGCCTATACCATAACTCTCCATTCTGCTTTCAAAAAATGGCTTTTGAGTGTGGAATTTTCCGGTCACCCGTATTACAAGTTGTGCGGTTCGGCTATTATGCTAGCGTTATAGCTTATACTGCCACAATCCATTCCGCTATCAAAGGCTAGTAGTTATGTATTTTGCGAAACAAAAATGTTTCACAAAACTCATAACATTTGTAAAATGTTACAAAGTACACTAACACCCATAAACAACACTATTAACCCCTAGACCGCCACCCCCTGCATCACAAATACTATAATAAATCTAGTAACCCCTAATCCGCCGCCCACCCACATCACCAACGTTAAAAAAACCTATTAACCCCTAATCCGCCGCCCACCTACATCGCGACTACCTAAATTAAAGTTATTAAAGTTTTAACCCCTAATCCGCCACCCCCTCGCATTGCAAATACTATAATAAACCTATTAACCACTAAACGGATGACCCCCACATCGCTAATACTAAAATAAACCTATTAACCCCTAAACCGCCGGTCCCCACATCAAGACACACTAAATTAATCTAATAACCCCTAAACCTAACACTCCCTAACTTTAAATTAATGTTACAATATAACTAACTTAAAATAAATAAAAACTTACCTATGAAATAAATAAAACCTAAGCTTAAACTATAAATAAACCTAGCATTACTATTTTAAAAACTAAAATAAAAAACCTAAATTACAAAATTAAAAAATCCTAACACTACAAAAAAAAAACTAAAATGACAAAAAATTAAAAAATCTAAGATTACAAAAAATAAATCAAATTATCCAAAATAATAAAATTTAAACCTAATCTAATACCCCAAAATAAAAACACCGCCTAATCTAACAATAAACTACCAATAGGATGAGAGCTGCTTAAATCATATTGGCTGATTTTAACAGATTTAGACAGTTTTTTTGTAATTTTAGTTGTATTTTCCATATATATTTTTTTTAAATAGTAATGTTAGGTTTATTTATAGGTTAAGCTTAGGTTTTTTTATTTCACAGGTAAGTTTTTTTATTTATTTTAAGATAGTTATATTTTAACTTTAATTTAAAGTTAGGGAGTGTTAGGTTTAGGGGTTAATAGTTTAATTTAGTTGTCACAATGTGGGGGTCAGTGATTTAGGGGTTAATAGGTTTATTTTAGTAGTCGTGATGTGGGGGGCCAGTGGTTTAGGGGTTAATAGGCTTATTTTAGTAGTCGTGATGTGGGGGGCCAGCGGTTTAGAAATTAATAGGTTTATTTTAGTAGTCGCGATGTGGGGGTCAGCAGATTAGGGGTTAATAGTTTTATTTAGTATCAGCGATTTTGGGGGCAGCGGATTAGGGGTTAATATCTTTATTTAGTGTCAGCGATGTTGGAGCAGTGGTTTAGGGGTTACTAACTGGCTTGATAAATAGGCCTCTAAGTCTAACCCTAACCCTAACGTAACCCTAACCCTAACACCACTAACTTTAACATAATTAAAATAAATCTAAATAAAAATTACAATTAATACCTAAATTATTCCTATTTAAAACAAAATACTTACCTGTAAAACAAACCCTAAGCTAGCTACAATATAACTAATATTTACATTGTAGCTAGCTTAGGTTTTATTTTTATTTCACAGGTAAGTTTGTATTTATTTTAACTAGGTAGACTAGTTAGTAAATAGTTATTAACTATTTAATAACTACTTAGTTAAAATAAATACAAATTAACCTGTAAAATACAACCTAACCTGTCTTACACTAACACCTAACATTACACTACAATTAAATAAATTACATTAATTAAATACAATTAACTAAATTACAAAACATAATAAACACTAAATTACACAAAATAAAAAAGAAATTATCAAATATTTAAACTAATTACACCTAATCTAATAGCCCTATCAAAATAAAAAAAGCCCCCCAAAATAAAAAAAAAACCTAGCCTACACTAAACTGCCAATAGCCCTTAAAAGAGCCTTTTGCGGGGCATTGCCCCAAATAAATCAGCTCTTTTACATGTAAAAAAAAAAAAAAAACAACCCCCAACAGTAAAACCCACCACCCACACAACCAAACCCCCCAAATAAAATCCTATCTAAATAAACCTAAGCTCCCCATTGCCCTGAAAAGGGCATTTGGATGGGCATTGCCTTTAAAAGGGCATTTAGCTCTTTTTCAGCCCAAACCCTAAGCTAAAAATAAAACCCACCCAATAAACCCTTAAAAAAACCTAACTCTAACCCCCGAAGATCCACTTACAGTTTTTGAAGACCAGACATCCATCCTCAGCGAAGCCGGGAGAAGTCTTCATCCAAGCGGGCAGAAGTCCTCAACGAAGCCGGGAGAAGTCTTCATCCGAACGGCAAGAAGTCGTCCTTCAGACGTGCAGAAGTCTTCATCCAGACGGCATCTTCTATCTTCATCCTTCTGACGTGGAGCAGCTCCATCTTCAAGACATCCGGCGCGGAGCATCCTATTCTTTCGACGGCTACTGTAGAATGAAGGTTCCTTTAAGGGACGTCATCCAAGATGGCGTCCCTTGAATTCCGATTGGCTGATAGAATTCTATCAGCCAATCGGAATTAAAGGCGAAAAAAATCCTATTGGCTTATGCAATCATTATTAAAGTAAAACACATTATTAAATATTATCATGGAATTATTAAGATGCATACATATATAAAATATATATATTTTTTATATATATATATATATATATATATATATTATAGACCTTTGCATTCAAATACATGGTCATATACCATATACCTTTTAACCCTTATAAAAGAAAATTATTAATATTTATAAGATTAATTTTTATCAGATAGTGTTTATACATTGGAATGTAAAATATGTACAGTATATAAAAAGTAAAACACATTATTAAATATTATTGTGGAATTATTTAGATACATATATATATACAGTATATATATATATATATATATATATATATATATATATATATATATATGTGTGTATATATTATACACCTTTGCATTCAAATACATGGCTATATACCATATACCTTTTAACCCTTATAAAAGAACATTATTAATATTTATGAATCATTTTTATCAGATAGTGTTTATACATTGGAATGTGAAATAGGTACAGTATATAAAAAGTAAAGCACATTATTAAATATTATTATGGAATTATTTAGATACACACATATATATATATATATATATATATATATACCTGTATATATACAGTATATATATATATATATATATATATATATATATATATATACATATTATAGACCTTTGCATTCAAATACATGGCCATATACCTACCTTTTAACCCTTAATATATATATATATATATATATATATATATATATATATATATATATATATATATATATATATATAATATATATAATAATATTTATGACTTTTTTTTTTTTTTTTTTATTGAGGATTTTCAAACAGTACAATAGATAAAGGTAGTCACAAGTGTTACAATTTTAGGCACAAAAACATATAAAATATACAAACAAATTATATTAAAGTTAGTGATTAAAACAGTAGGTGACATGAGCTTCAAAATCCTTTATTTTGAAATTTATTATCGGTTATTTGTAGAGCGGAATCTGTTGGCGCTCTACAAATAACCGATAATAAATAAATAAATAATAGTCAGGGGCAGAGAGCCACTCTAGGTTAAAATGGGTGTAGGGAGGGGGTGGGGAGGGCGTGTCAGACTAAAAATATATAAAACATCTTAGCTTAAGTGCCAGCCAATAATGTATGGCCATCAGGTGGTATCTAAACTCTCAATTTTAGAATATTGTCTGTAGAGTAACCCTCCAACATGAACTTCAAAGGTCGCTCTTGGACCTTGCTAAACTTAAAAACTAAATATAGGCGGAATGGTATATGGAATAATTACTTTTAGACCAAGGGGAGCCTAATTGAATATAGCTTACATGTATAGTCAGATAGAATACGTAGTAAATGGAGTCTTGTGCTCAGTCATTTCGGAGTGAAGTACCATCTATAGGCATACTCCAGAACAGCAAGATATATAGCTCATGACCAGAGAAAAGTGCACCACTAAGACAGAAGTTAGTTATACGTAAAACACCAAACTCATTAACTTACAGGTAAAAGGGAACTGAAACTTGTTCTTTGTAGCAAAATTATGATAGTTTCCAGAAGGGAAATAAAGCTCTATTGAGCTAAAATAGGCGCAATCTGGAATACTTGCTATCTAGTTACTTGAGAGCTAGCCATATTTGCCCACCAGAAGATTGCTATTCTATATAACTGTATAAATGTGCACATGTTATATGGGCATCAACCTAATAAAAAAATTCAGTTTGATAATTATGAACACAGAGCGAGACCACAGCAATGCAGTGAGGGGAGGCTATGCTATACTTTATTCCCTTTAGCCATGAATTACAGGCACCTAAACTGCGTCTTAAACTAAGTAATTAGATAGCTCAAGGGGAAAAAATAAAGTCTTTATCTAGTATCTAATATCTAACAATAACCACTCTATAATTTACTAATGACTAAGCTATAATGATGTGCTAAGGGTGGGTATGGCATGAGATACTGGAAATAGGTTAGTATAAATTAGTAAACTGGGGCAGCCTCAGGGTCTATATGCTACCGCAATATTGAAATATCTGAACCAAAAGTATAATAGATTGTCTCACAGTACATACTAACAAGCTTCTAATAAAAATTATAGCAAAGTTTAGAGAACCCCAGTAGGTGCATAAAAGAGCCATGTACATAGATCGTTATGAGTCAAACTTATTAGTGGGGTTTGTGAAGGCATGTAAAGGCAATAACTGCAAAGTCTCCTAGAATTAAATCAATCGTCCCATACAGAGCTTAGTGAAGCATTTTACATCAGATGGGTATGCAAACACAATAAAAAGGAAAACACCAGTCGCAATATGTGCACTCAACTTGAAAGAAAAAAGATCTGTGACATGGAGTTGTAACGCTACAATAATAAAAGAAAAACAAGGTGCACAAAAATGTCCCCAATAATATGACTTGCTCGCGTTATATCCCTCTTTTAGCCTGCCTTTCCTCTAACCTATACCGCTAGCCAGGCTAGAGTTTACAGCAACTCTCTGTGCTCTCCAAAGGACTCCTGGGTGCTGCTCTTTAAGGACCATCACCTCCACAGGACCCGCCGCTCCAAAGACATAGGCAACAGACTCCACAGCATACGACACTAGACCTGAGCTAATGTTCCAAATCTCCCCATGCGGATGCAAACCGCTGATCTGCGGTAAAAAACTAACAAGGAGCTGGGAGATGTTTCTGGGGAGTAGCTCTGCCCAATATGGATGAAGTAGAACAGCGCTCCGCAGTGTTGCACCTCTCGCCACTACATACCAAGATGAACCATGTGGGTGAGATTTCATGTGGATCTGTGGCGCATTCACTTTCCGCTTCAAAGGGACAGTCTCATCAGCTTTCTTCATGGGCGAAGAGAGTTGCAGGGATAGTTCTTTGGGTTTGAAAGACTCTTGTTCCCGGTAGTAAGTGTCTAGCTCTGAAGATAGCACTTTTGCATTAAGCTGGGAGGACTCGCCAATCTCATCAGGGTCTATAGTAGTCGCCATTTTGAGTGTTAGGCTGTTCTCCATAACATGCTGATCCCTGAGTATGAGCGTTAAATCCGTAAAGTTGAGATCCATTTTCTCCTCTAAGTTGTCCAGCAGGGCTTTCATCTGCCTGTAGAAATCCATCATATTTAGTTGGAAAGTAGAGGGTTCTGTATAAGTTAGACTATAGGGCATAAAAACACTTTTGCCTCGTGATTAGTTCAGCTGGTACAGGGTCAAGCAGATACCGTAGTGGATGTATAAACTTCATTAAATTAGGCTGTAAAAAGGCTGCTCCACTGCTTCATGAGTATAGATTAAGGACTTAGGTGAAAAGTATAAATTATACTCTCTATAAGGCTAGATATTCATTAATTTTGCAGGAGCTCAGGAGTTGTGCATCCTGTCCCTTCAGTAGTTAGCCCCGCCCCTTATGACTCTTTTTTATCAGATAGTATTTATGAGTGTAACAGTTTATTTTAGTGTATTTATGTTGTGTTAAGTGCAACTTTTTTTTAATTCACTTCCCTTTACGCAAGGTATTCAGTATTCTAACCTGATGAGCGTAAATCATAATTACACTTTTGCGTTCACGTTTACTTTTATCTTGAAATACGAACAAGATTAAAAAAGTTAGCGTACCACCTGTATTCTAACCCATAATTTATTAAAAGAAATACTAGAAATAATAAACAATATTTTAATAAAGTAAATCAAAAACATATACCATTACAATGATTTAATCAGGTAAGAACTAATGATAGCTTTCATCAAATTAATTTATTTGAAGAAGCTTGTTAGTTTAATGGAGAAACAGAAAAGTTTGTTATTAAAATTCTCAGCATACCTTGCAAGAATAGGTAAAATAATAATCCCAAAAAACTATAAGAAAATGAAAATATTATTACTAGATTCCTGATTAACCCAGCGTTATTGTCGACAGATAAGACCAGGTTTACAGGAATGACCTAACAAAAACATTTGTGACCTCTAAAAGGTAAACCAGAATTGATTAACTCACCTGATTAAATGGATACTAATGAGTAAATAGAAATTTTTTCAACACCTCTGAGTGAAACAAAAATAGAGCCCAATAATCGAAAAAACAGTAAGGCTGATGAAATATGTGTTAAAACTTCACCTTTTATTGAAATTCCGTGAGTAAAAAGACAAAGGCACAGCACACAGACTTGACTACCGCTGACGCGTTTCCTGCCCTATTGGGCACTTCATCAGAGCTACCTAACAGGTGTGTAAGGACTCCTTAAAAACAGGATATGTGCCCCACACACCTGCTGCATAATTAATTATAACATCAAAAAAAATTGTATTGTGAAATAAACATCCGATCAAACGTGAAAGATAATAATAAACATTATGCATAACAAATAAACTTGAAAGTATCGATCATAAACAAAAAGGTATATACATTATTACACACTAAGACTATGCTTTCATATAAAATTGTATCATTTAGTAAGCACATTAAACACGATAGTACAATTCAACTTGTGGGGGATAACGATTCTTACTATAACTTAATACATGAATATCTGTCAAATAATTCCCAGTTTACTTTGGTTAGTTTACACATATTGAGAACATATAATATAGAAATATAAAGAGGGATTTGATATTCTAATAAGCCTTAGTTAATGCAGAATGTAAAATATATTCATGTGTTGAGAAATACACAGAGAGCAAAAGCAGTTAAATGTGCCAATGTGTATTATATTATATAAAAGTCAAATGCCATAGAGTATAAACACATTGAAAAGACATAAACTGCCTGCTCTCCGTGAAACCAAACATGAATAATTTATCACTATAAGTTTGTATGATCTAGGCTATTTAGATCTATTGTAAGATCCAGATCCTAGGTGTATATTTAGAAAAATAAAGGAATATTGAAAAAGGAATATTGAAAAAATGGGGGCATTACAAAACGAGAAGATATAATAATAAAGATAAATAATTCCATCATCTACGTATTATCAATAAACAATTTGATATCACTTATTTTATTAATACCAAAAGGAGCACCAGTTTTCAAGGTATGAATCCAGTAAACTTCTCGTTTACTGAGTGCTGCATATCTATTTCCACCTCTGGGTCCTAGTTTGACTACCTCAATCCCTTGAAATGTAAAACCAGCTGAACTATTTCCATGTAAAGCAAAGTGCTTAGCTACAGGGGTTTTAGGAATTTCTGCCTCCAGGGAAAGTAAGTGCTCTCTTATACGATCTTTGAGCATTCTTGATGTTAACCCTGTATATTGATAATTACAAGACCTGCAGGTCAAAAGATATATGACAAAAGTGGAAGTGCAAGAAATATGCTCTTTAATCTTGAATGTTTGACCTGTACAAGTAGAGGTAAAAGTATCCCCACAAGTGACATAACCGCAACTCTTACAAGGTCTGACATTGCATTTATAGAAACCTGGTTTCGATGTTAACCAATTTGTCGACTGTATAGTATGTGAGCTCTTCTTGCTAAAATCCTTTCTAACCATATCACCTATGCCTATGGTTTTAGCTTTTCGAGAGATAAAATTACATTTGCTAGAGATGTGTTTTAGATCTGAATCCCTATCTAAAATAGGTAATCTATTCCTAATAATTCTACTGATGTTATCAAATTGTCTGCTGTAAGATGTAATAAAATTCACACCATCTTTTGTTCCGATATCTTTAACCTTATCTTTCAGTAAACTATTTCTATCAAAGTTACTCACTTGTTCCGATATCTTCAACAAACTTTGTTCATCATAGCCTCTCTCTTTTAGTCTAATGGTCAGATCTGCTGCATGTTTCTTATAACTCTCTATACTGCTACAGTTCCTCCGTAATCTGATATATTGACCCTTTGGTATCCCCTTTTTTAAGTGAAATGGGTGACAAGAGTCTGCTCTGAGAATAGTATTACCCGAGATCTCTTTCCTAAAGACCTCAGTAACAATGCCCTCTGCACTGTGACTAAGTTTAACATCTAAAAATGGTATGTCATCCTTAGAATGACTAAATGTAAATTTGAGGTTAGCATCATTCTGATTTAAATATTCCACAAATTCATCTAGGATTTTATTGTCTCCATTCCATAATAAAAGCATATCATCTATAAAACGTGTATAATAGGTGATATGCTTTTTAAAAGGATTAGCAACATTGAACAATTTTTTGTCCTCAAATTCAGCTAAATAGAGATTAGCATACGAGGGGGCAAATTTTGCCCCCATCGCAGTGCCTCTCTGCTGTAAAAAATACATGCCATCAAAAATAAAATAATTATGATGTAGCAAGAAACTGGTTACTTGTAACATAAAGTCAATTAGGCCTGAATCATAATTCGAGTATTTAGACAGCATAGATTTCATAGCCAATAAACCTTGATCATGTGGTATACATGAATACAAGGATACAGCGTCTATCGTTACAAAGTTACAATCTGTATCACATTTGCATTCATGTAGAAACCTGATCAGGTGTTTGGTGTCACGTAAGAAACCTGGGAGAGACTGGACAACTGGCTGTAATTGTGCATCCAACCATTCCCCCAACCTTTCCCCCAGAGAGCCAATAGCAGATATAATAGGTCTCCCTGGGGGATTGGTTAAGCTTTTATGTACTTTTGGTAGGAACTTGAAAATTGGGATTCTAGGGTGTTCTACAAATAATGTATCACAAATACTGTTAGTGAAAATGTTTCTTTCTATACCATCATCTAACAAAGAAGAAAGTTCCCTTTGAAATTTGACTGTAGGATTAAAAGTTAATTTTTTATAAGTATCAGTGTCATTCAGCTGTCTCATGGCTTCCTTAAGATATTGTTCTTTATTTAAAACGACAATTGAACCTCCCTTATCAGAATCCACTACCACTAGATCTTTATTATTGGTTATTTTTTTTAAAGCATTCCATTCCCTCTTATTTAAATTTCTATGTTTGTTTGAACTACTTTTTAAATTCTTCTCAGCTAGTTCTGTTAAATCTTGCTCCACTATGGCATGAAAAACCTCTATGAGGTCTGTACGAGAATTAACTGGATAAAAGGTACTTTTTTTTAAATTTTTAACTACCTGTTGTTTGGTTTTATTTATCTCATTCTCATTATCCATATTAAGATCACATAATGAAGCAATATCACATAATTCTGAGAAATTACATTTTTCATTCAAAGACATAGCTATAGGAGGATCTGGTGGACTCTCATCATTGCCCAATATTGGGTCCTTGCTAAAATGTGCTGCTTACTCAACATTATTTTGTGCTTTTGATCCGTATATTGAATTGCACAGCCCGAGCTGTTTGTTTGCATAAATGGATACTAAACCCACATTTTTTATTTAATGATTCAGATAAAGCATGCAATTTTAAGCAACTTTATAATTTACTCTACTTTATTATCATTTTTTCTTCATTCTCTTACTATCTTTATTTAAAAAGCAGGAATGTAAAGCCCATTTTTATTGAGAACCTGGATTATGTTTCCTTATTGGTTTGATAAATGTAATCACCAATAAGCAAGCGCTATCCAGGGTTCTGAACCTAAAATGGGCTGGGATCCTAAGCTTTACATGTTTTTTAAATAAAGACAGCAAGAGAACAAAGAAAAATTGATAGTAGGAGTTAATTAGAAAGTTGCTTAAAACTGCATGCTCTATCTGAATCATGAAAGAAAAAATTTGGGTTTAGTATACCTTCAAGGGCTAGATTTCAAGTGGAGCGCTATTTATCGCTCACGCTCGTGCATTAACACCCATCCTCACACGCAAACCCCGATAGTAATATTTCACATTCCAATGTTCTTCACATAGCTTAATATGTTCTATTTATTCCTAAATACATATATATATATATATATATATATATATATATATACTGATTGATTCTTTTTTACAACCACTTGTAAGAAACTTACCAAGCTATATACAGGATACTACTGCACTGTTAAGAAAAATCAAAAATATCTGTTGGAAATCTACTTATAGATTTATTGTTGTGGATGTTTCAGCATTGTATACATCGATACAACATGAAAAAGGTATAACAGCCATTGAATTCTTCATTGATAACTATAGTGAGAAGTGAGAAGAGCAATAGAATTTTTTAATTACCCATAATTTTTTTATGTTCGGGAATGAGTTCTATCTCCAGAGACATGGAACAGCTATGGGGGCTAAATTTTCCCCCTCCAATGCCAACCTTTTAATGGGTTGGTGGGAGCTGTCCCATGTCTTTGGGGATAGAAACCCATTTAAAGATCAAATTGTACAATTCTATCGATATATAGATGATCTTTTATTTATATTTGATGGAGATGATAGAGAATCAGAGCAATTTTGCCAATATCTAAATGGAAATGAATATGGCATTGAGTTCACCAGTGAACGCAACGCATGTAGTATCAATTTTTTGGATCTTACTATTACTAGCAATGAAAGTAACCAAAGTGTCAATACAACCATGTTTAGAAAGCCCACAGCAGGGAATACAATTTGAAATATGATTCTTGTCACCCCAGACATGTGGTCAAATGTATTCCCAAGGGAGAACTAATCAGAATAAAAAGGAATTGTTCAACTGAAGTGGATTATAACTATATTCTGAAGAAGCACTCTTAATGGCTAAAAATAGTGTTGATAGCACCCACAGAGAGGAATTGCTAATACACAAAGGGAGCACTAATAAAAGAATCTGAATAAACAAAAACCTAAATTCATCACTACCTATAGTCTTGAATTTAACAAAATATGCAATATTGTTAAGTATTCTATACCCATTCTATATTCAGATCCTATTCTAAAGGAGATTATGAAAGATGGCTGTAACTTCATACCAAAACGAGCGAAAGACCCTTTCAAATTTTCTATCTCTCTCTGATCTCAAGTCTAAAACCAACAAATGTTGGCTACAGAGAAAGAAAGGCTTTTTCAAATGTAGAAGGCCTATATGCAGAACCTGTAGCTCTGTGACTGAGGGAGATATAGTGACTTCTTCTGTAACACATAAGATTAATTTTTTCATAAACTGTTCCACTACCCATGTAAGTATATCTCCTCAGATGTAAACTATGTCTGAAACAATATACAGGTAAAACTAAAAGACCCCTCAAAGAGAGGTTTTTAGAGCACCTACGTAGCATTGAAGATGAAGAATCAGATACCCCTGTTGCCAGACATTTCAGGGATCTTCATGACTCAGTGTGAGGGTTGCGTAAAACCCCTTGGTCTGAAGTCTGTTTTGGTCTCAGTTGCGGAATTAATTGTTTCTTATAAGTCTAGAGATGTTTTGTATCACTCAGGATATTGTTACCAATATTGTGGAAAGGCAACAGTGTTACCCTTGTGAGTTGATAGATGTTGAAATAGTAGACAGTAAGTTTCAGTACAGCTATGAGCTATACTAAACAGTACACACTTGGGGTAAGGTGTGAATCCCAATAGAGTCAGTGCACAGAGTGGTTAATGCACTGCTTGAGTGTAAAAGTTCTTCCAATTTATATACAGTTAATATGGTGCTGCTAGGAAGCTAAGTGGTCTGCTGCTGGCTGTGTTCGGAACACAGCGTTACGTCACAAGAGTGGGCGTGACAGGACTTCGTTCCCCGGAGATCTTAATCCAGTTCGGGGCAGACTTTAGAGGAACTTGGGGCATATGAGAAGCCAAGTGATATCGGAGTCTCTGAGGTTGTCAGCGTGTGAGAACGCTAATGGTTAGTGATAACAGGAGTGACCTGCCGGAGGTAAGAGCAGCGTGGAAGTTGCGCTCCGTAATGAAATGAGAGCTGACAGGTGCTGCGTGGTTGTAGTCCGCTGTGTGCTGTGAGATCAGCGCGTCTATGGAAACAAACAGGCTGAGGTTGAAAATAATCCTCTAAGTAGTTCAGAGTGGTTATCGTGAGTTAGGAATCTTCACAAAGAATGAGGATTTAGGAAAACTGCAAAAGCGTGTCTGAAGACAAAGTTGGAGCTCAGTTTTAGGTATAACTGTCTGTTAGGTAGCAAACAAAATACTAAGCACCTGAGTGCAGGTGCGCAAGGCTTATGAAGACTTTGTAGGAGGGGTCTGCTTAAAGGGCTAGTCCTGACATCACCCCCTCTTCAAGCAAGTGGTCCCTGCACTTGAGGTCGTGGCCTATCTGGGTAACGTCTATGAAAAAGGTTTACTAGTCTGGGTACATGGAGGTTGGTGGAAGGTTCCCACGAATCATCCTCTTCTAAGTAACCCTTCCAACGTACCAGATATTCCAGCTGGCCATTACGGACTCGTGAGTCAAGTAGTTTCTGTACTTCGAATTCATCCGACAATGTTTGAATAGAAACTGGTGGTAGGACTGGAGTAGTGTCTCTTAAAGAACCAGCTGGTTTTAACAGGGAGACATGGAAGCTGGGATGAACTCGTAGGGACCGTGGAAGATCAAGGGTCATGGCATTTGGGTTGATGACCTTAAGGATTGGGAAAGGACCGATGAAAAGTTTACCCAATTTCCTAGAAGGAACTTGTAGGCGGAGGTTCTTTGTAGAGAGCCAGACAAGGTCGCCAACCTTGTAATCAGGGGTTGGACGGCGTCTGAGATTGTAGTAACGACTCTGGGTATCTTGAGCATGTTTGATGTTTCGATGAAGAGTCGAAAACGTCTCCTTTAAGTTGCTTGTGTACTCGTCAACTAGTGGTGAAGGAGAAACTGACTGTGTAGAAAAAGTGAATGATGGGTGGAACCCGTAGTTAGCGTAGAATGGGGTCATATTAGTGCTGGAGTTGAGTGAATCATTATAAGAATATTCTGCTAAGGGAAGGAGGTCTGACCAGTTGTCCTGATGTTGGGTGCAGAAACAGCGGATGCATTGTTCTAGCCATTGATTAACCCGTTCAGTCTGTCCATTCGTTTGCGGGTGGAAGGAAGTGCTATATCGATGGGTGATGTGTAATTGATCACAAAGTTGTCTCCAGAACCTGGAGGTGAACTGTGTTCCTTGGTCTGAGGTGAGAATTGGAGGAATACCATGTAGTCTAATAACATGTTGAATGAATAGCTGGGCGGTCTCTGCAGAAGTAGGTAATTTTGAGAAAGGTATGAAATGTGCCATCTTACTGAAAAGGTCTACTGCAACAAGGATTGTGTTGTTATTGTTAGATCTTGGGAGCTCGACGATGAAGTCTAGGCCTACATGTTGCCAGGGTCTCTGTGGGACCTGAATAGGCATGAGGAGACCATATGGTGAAGTGGTCTGAGTCTTGGATGAGGCACAGACAGCACAACTTTGGATATATTCTGTTATAGTCTTCTTCATATGTGGCCACCAGTAGTGCCTAGAGACCTTTTTGAGAGTGCGTCGTATGCCCTGATGTCCAGCAGTTGGAATGTCATGGTTATGATGTAAAATTTCCTGCTGTAGTGATGGAGGAACATATAATTTTGTATCACGATAGTATAGACCGTCCTGGCATTTCTGTAACTTATGTTTTGAAACACAGTCCTGGTTGATGTCAGAAGATTTTAACTTGCAGGAAAAGGTGCTTGAGAGACCTATGAATCTTTCTGGAGGAATAATGTGTTGAACTTCAGACGGAGTTCTGTAATCAGTGTCTTTACGAGAAAGAGCATCAGCTTTGCCATTCAGTCTTGCTGGTCTATAAGTGATGGTAAAATTAAATCGGGTGAAGTATAGGCACCAGCGAGCTTGACGAGATGAAAGAGTTTTACTTTCTTGTAAGTATTCTAAGTTTTTGTGGTCCGTGATGATCTGAATGGGTATTATGGTACCTTCTAGGAGGTGTCTCCAATGCTCGAGCGATCTTCTTATCGCCAATAGTTCCTTCTCTCCGATTGGATAGTGGGTCTCTGCAGGAGAGAGTGCCTTGGAATAAAAAGCTATTGGATGTATGGGAGAAGAATCTGTGAGACGTTGAGAGAGAACAGCACCGATCCCATAGTCGGAGGAATCGACTTCTAGGATATAGGGTAAGTTGGGGTCAGGATAGTGTAGAATGGGCGCTGTTGTGAAACGTTTCTTTAAAAGTTCAAAAGCTGTGCTGGCATCTTTATTCCAAACGAATGGGTTATTGGTTCCAGTTAGACGAGTCAGAGGTTTGACTATTTGAGAGAAGTTCTTTATGAACTTCCTATAATAGTTAGAGAAACCTAGGAATTGTTGGAGTTGTTTCCTATTTTGAGGTTGTTTCCACTCAGTTACTGCGGTTACCTTTGTATCTTCCATCATGATCCCCTGCGGACTGATGTGATATCCGAGGAAAGACAATTCAGTGGTGTGGAAAATACACTTCTCGAGTTTCGCATAAAGATGGTGTTTCCTGAGTCTGTCCAGAACGAGACGTACATGTTGAATATGATCTTGTGGATGGTTGGAATATATGAGAATATCATCCAGATATATTATCATACAAGTGTCCAACAAATCCCTGAAAATGTCATTCACGAAGTGCTGGAAAGTTCCTGGGGCGTTGCACAGCCCGAAAGGCATAACTAAATACTCAAAATGCCCGTATCTGGTCCTGAATGCGGTTAACCACTCATCACCCTTTCTAATACGTACCAGATTATACGCCCCACGGAGGTCAAGCTTTGTGAAGATGGTTGCTTGATGGACTCTCTCAATCAGCTCTGGAATGAGGGGTAGCGGGTAGCGATTCTTGATGGTTTTCTTGTTTAACTCGCGGTAATCAATGATAGGTCTGAGAGACATATCCTTGTTGCGGACAAAAAAAATCCCTGCCCCAGCTGGTGATGTAGAGGGACGTATGAAGCCCTTCTTAAGGTTCTCATCGATGTAGTCCTTTAGATGATCAAGTTCAGGTTTGCTGAGAGGATACAAGCGTCCGAAGGGAATTGTTGCTCCTGGTTGTAATTCAATAGGACAGTCGTACTGTCTGTGAGGAGGAAGCGTCTCTGCATGTTTCTTACTGAAAACATCAGAGTAGTCGGAATAGGCAGCAGGCAGGACGTTTAAGTCAGTCGATTGTTGAACAAGTGAAATGTGAGAATAGCAGGTAGATAGGCAATAGTCGGAATTGAGAGAAACCTGTAAATCCTTCCAATCTATGGTGGGTTGATGCAACTGCAACCAAGACAGTCCTAATACAACTGGAAAGAGAGGAGAAGGCAGTATATCAAACACTAAATATTCTGTATGACCTGTTGGAGTCTGTACCATAAGAGGTTTAGTGTGGTGAAGAATCGGACCAGTTTTAATTGGCGTTCCGTCAATAACTCTAATGCAGACAGGTTTTTGCTTGCACTCAAAAGGAATTTTATTAGTTTTAACAATGTTTAAATCAATATAACAACCACTGGCACCGGAGTCAACAATTGCTTCAATGTTGATTTTCTGCTGCTGCCACTGTAGAGACAAAGGAACACGACAGTAAATAGGGTTATAGGTGATTGTTGAATGTATAGTACATACAAGTGACTTACTTTTCTTAGACTTGATAAGTACAGGACAGTCCTTAACGGAATGGGTTGGGCTAGCACAGTACATACAAAGCTGCAGATTTCTTCTCCGTGTTCTTTCTTGTGAAGAAATCGGGCCTCTGATGATACCTAGGTCCATGGGTTCTTCAGTAGTTTTCTGTGGAGGAGTAGAGTGAGGGTAGGAGGTGGCTGCTGTTGTCTGCGAGGTAGCATAGGAACGTTCAAGTTTCCTCTCCCTCAACCTCCTGTCTATTTGTATGACAAGTTTGATCATGGACTCGAGACTATCAGGCATCTCCATTCTCGCAAGCTCATCCTTGATTTGATCGGATAGCCCAAGCCTAAATTGGTTTCGTAGCGAAACAGCGTTCCACTGTGAATCCGAACTGTATTGTTTGAATTCGGTGACATAATCTTCTACGGCCCTGCGGCCTTGCTTGAGAGCCCTCATCTTAGCCTCAGCGGTGAGTTGGACATCCGTGTCCTGATATAACTCATCCATACTAGTGAAAAAGGATTGTAGTGAAGATAGGATGGGGTCGTTATTTTCGTAACAAGTGTCGGCCCAGACACGAGGTTCACCCCTGAGAAAAGAGACTATAGTGAGAACTCTAATTCTGTCTGTACTATAAGTCTTGGGTTTGAGGGTAAAGAGCAAATTGCAAGCATTTTTAAATTGTCGGTACTTCTTCCTATTACCAGCAAAAGTTTCTGGTAGAGAAACCTGGGAATAGAAACGGAAACGGAAAAGATTTTTTTGCGCCAAAAAAGTCCGCGCCAAAAATGACGCAATAAAATGAAGCATTTTCAGCCCCCGCGAGCCTAACAGCCCACAGGGAAAAAGAGTCAAATTTTTGAAGGTAAGAAAAAAAAATGTTTAATTCAAATGCATTATCCCAAATATGAAACTGACTGTCTGAAAAATAAGGAATGTTGAACATTCTGAGTCAAGGCAAATAAATGTTTGAATACATATATTTAGAACTTTATAAACAAAGTGCCCAACCATAGCTTAGAGTGTCACAGAAAATAAGATTTACTTACCCCAGGACACTCATCTACATGTTTGTAGAAAGCCAAACCAGTACTGAAACGAGAATCAGCAAAGGTAATGGTATATATAAGAGTATATCGTCGATCTGAAAAGGGAGGTAAGAGATGAATCTCTACGACCGATAACAGAGAACCTATGAAATAGACCCCGTAGAAGGAGATCACTGCATTCAAATAGGCAATACTCTCCTCACATCCCTCTGACATTCACTGCACGCTGAGAGGAAAACCGGGCTCCAACTTGCTGCGGAGCGCATATCAACGTAGAATCTAGCACAAACTTACTTCACCACCTCCATCGGAGGCAAAGTTTGTAAAACTGAATTGTGGGTGTGGTGAGGGGTGTATTTATAGGCATTTTGAGGTTTGGGAAACTTTGCCCCTCCTGGTAGGAATGTATATCCCATACGTCACTAGCTCATGGACTCTTGCTAATTACATGAAAGAAAAGAAGCCCTATGACTGATGGTGTCTTTAAGTATACCACGGAGGGTTTGGTTCTCTAGCTGGAGCTCTCGTAGTCCCTGGGAGAGCTGGTCTACCTTCTGTGAAAGATTGTAAACAATCTGCGGTAATTCCGCTAAATCCATTATTTTGGGCTTAGTATTATGTGAGGGTTGCGTAAAACCCCTTGGTCTGAAGTCTGTTTTGGTCTCAGTTGCGGAATTAATTGTTTCTTATAAGTCTAGAGATGTTTTGTATCACTCAGGATATTGTTACCAATATTGTGGAAAGGCAACAGTGTTACCCTTGTGAGTTGATAGATGTTGAAATAGTAGACAGTAAGTTTCAGTACAGCTATGAGCTATACTAAACAGTACACACTTGGGGTAAGGTGTGAATCCCAATAGAGTCAGTGCACAGAGTGGTTAATGCACTGCTTGAGTGTAAAAGTTCTTCCAATTTATATACAGTTAATATGGTGCTGCTAGGAAGCTAAGCGGTCTGCTGCTGGCTGTGTTCGGAACACAGCGTTACGTCACAAGAGTGGGCGTGACAGGACTTCGTTCCCCGGAGATCTTAATCCAGTTCGGGGCAGACTTTAGAGGAACTTGGGGCATATGAGAAGCCAAGTGATATCGGAGTCTATGAGGTTGTCAGCGTGTGAGAACGCTAATGGTTAGTGATAACAGGAGTGACCTGCCGGAGGTAAGAGCAGCGTGGAAGTTGCGCTCCGTAATGAAATGAGAGCTGACAGGTGCTGCGTGGTTGTAGTCCACTGTGTGCTGTGAGATCAGCGCGTCTATGGAAACAAACAGGCTGAGGTTGAAAATAATCCTCTAAGTAGTTCAGAGTGGTTATCCTGAGTTAGGAATCTTCACAAAGAATGAGGATTTAGGAAAACTGCAAAAGCGTGTCTGAAGACAAAGTTGGAGCTCAGTTTTAGGTATAACTGTCTGTTAGGTAGCAAACAAAATACTAAGCACCTGAGTGCAGGTGCGCAAGGCTTATGAAGACTTTGTAGGAGGGGTCTGCTTAAAGGGCTAGTCCTGACACTCAGACATCAATGCACTTATGATACAAGGCATATATTTTGTCTCTATATGGAGGAGAGGAGGGAACAGATAAATGTGTCTAGATAAGAGAGAGATCTATTGGATGTTTACTTTGCAAACTAGTTATCCTCTAGGAATAAACAAAAGGAGAGTACTAGATCTATGTGTACGACAATAGTATGACATTCCATTATGTGGCTAATGTCTTATATCTAAATTCCTTTTAGACTCTATCTTTCTAAAAAATTATAAAGTAAAAATTAAAAATATTTTTTGCTAATACTAATCAATATGTATCTCTTGCTAAATATTGAATTGTATGTTATGCTTGCCACTATACATATTTATATACATAAGTTTATTCAGATAATGTTTATTGTTATATATAGGAATACAAATATTGAATATGACAAGGTGAAAATTGTATATATGAATACACCAATATTTGTAAAGAATAGATGTACTGGGAATTACAAAATGTGTTTAACAGGTTGAGACTTACAAAAAATAGAGTAATATCTCTTTAAGAAATTTGTAGCTTAAATGGCAGGTATGTAAAGGTGCAAAGGTAAGCAGTGACCAAGTGCGCATGTGCGCAAATACTCCCCGATACCAATTACCCTTTTTTAATGTAATATGACATTTTACCAAGCACAATACAGACTAATGATTTAAAGGGACACTGAACCCAAATTTTTTCTTTCGTGATTCAGATAGAGCATGCAATTTTAAGCAACTTTCTAATTTACTCCTATTATCAATTTTTCTTCGTTCTCTTGCTATCTTTATTTGAAAAAGAAGGCATCTAAGCTTTTTTATTGATTCAGACTCTGGACAGCACTTTTTTATTGGTGGATGAATTTATCCACCAATCAGCAAGAACAACCCAGGTTGTTCAACAAAAATGGGCCAGCATCTAAACTTACATTTTTGCATTTCAAATAAAGATACCAAGAGAATGAAGACAATTTGATAATAGGAGTAAATTAGAAAGTTGCTTAAAATGGCATGCTCTATCTGAATCACGAAAGAAAAAATTTGGGTTCAGTGTCCTTTTAAGATAGCTTCTTTTTAATTATGAACTGTAACTCAAAAGACATTTTGAAATAATTAAACAGTTGTATTTGATTGTTGTCACAAAGTTCACAGAACATGTTTAAAAATAAAAATATTACAATAAAATATATTAGTAATAACAACAATAAATAACAGCTGCAGCAGTTGGTCTGGAAAGCTACAATTTAAATGGGTGATTACTGGATGCAATTTGGTTGTAGGGTGCCTATATAACATCAATCTGACATTTGTATTTAATACAAAGTAAAATAAGTTAATTCTAAAAAAAACATTGGGGAATGAGTGTCCTAGTAATCCCCTTTGAGAAAAATGGGGCATTTCCATTCTATTGACAGAAAAAAGGGCTGGTCTTCATATTTTTCCAGGGCTGCTTTTTATTCCCAGTCCAGCCCTGGCTAAGGATGTTCCTCAGAGTACAGAATGTTTTGAGCACAATTGTTCAAGATGAGAACTAGCAGTATAACAGGCAATATAGCAATTAGAATAATTTTTCAAAAGTTAGTGGCAAGTTCTTATTAAGGAACAGAAGCATCTCTGCATGTTCAGCTATAAGTTTGTTTCTTTTATCAGTAAGGACGTTTGACGCTAAGCTGAACAGTCTTTCACTTTTCACACTACTGCATAGGGCAGAAAGATATTTTTGGTCCATTTTAGCCAGAGCTGGAAATCTCAGTTTATTAACTGCCCAGTACTTAAGGGGTTTGTCTGATTGAGGAACAGTGATCTCTCCCAGGTAGGCTTCCAGCTTTTTATAGTAGCAGCTTTTAGAGCACTACTCTAAAACGTACAATAATACAAATAACAGCAATTTGTATTGCAGAACAGAAGTGAACAATTTTTAGTTAAGTCTTCACTCCAGCTTAAAATGAAATGGGAACATGAAGTTTGAAAAACGCCACAAGATGGCTTATGGGTAAGAATTGGAGGTATCGGTTTAAGTATCGGTGCATTTGCATGAGTACAAGTACTCATGCAAATACTTGGTATCGGCACTAATACTGATACCGATACTAGTATGGGTATCGGTGCAACCCTATATATATATATCTATAAAATATATATATATGTAATTCAAGAAACGTCACCAGTGCTACACCTACACATATAATACTTTAGTTTATAGTGTGTGTGTTTTTTTAGGACAACAAACTAATTTTCCCTTTGCTATTGTGTTATTGTAGATAACACAGTATCCTAGTTGTGATTATATTTACAATAAAATACAATAAATGATTGTGCTGCCTTAATATTGATACAGTGTACCCGTGTCTGAGTTATTGTTGGAAAGAGGAAATCAATAGTATAGAGAAAGTGCACTGATACGGTTTGTCCCTTTTGATGAAAAATGTTCTCGAGTGTTACTAGATAACAGTTTATACAGTTCACTTTTGATACAGTCCCACTTTGAATAAATTGTGGCAGTAAGATTTTCTGCTTACCAGACCAAACCCAAATCCTATGAGGTAAGTTTTCAGCTCTGCGGGGGTGATGGTTAATCCACCTTTATCCTTCAATCCCAGAGTGTTGTCCTTTCTTAGGGTCTCTTGTCCCAGGTTGGTTCCAATAGGTAATACCAAGACGATCTATGTTGAATGTTTGCTCCAATGGGATCTATGGATGCTGATTTAATCTTTTATGTGCTGGTGAGAATCCTGGCCACCTCAGGAGTATGGAGTTTTAGGGTCAGTCTCCCCAGTGTAGAAACATATGTAACGAAAAAAAAAAGTGGGGCACTAAGACCAAGTAGTGATAACGACGATATAGTGCTAGACTTCCATTATGAAGCACACTATTCTCTACGAAGGTTACCATAGCAACATAACACACATTACCGCTGCCATTGCATATGTGACGTGCAACGTCACACACTTAGAAAAAAGAAAATATACGCCCACTTGGCTCCCTTTAAATTTCAAGCCGGATACCCTGTTATTCCACACACCCCTGAAGAAGAAGTACAACACAACTTTGAAACACGTAAGGATTGCCACAGTGGGCTAACAGGGACACATATACCAGACATATTTTGTGTTTCTTTTAAATGCCATGTATAGTTTTTATTATTATTGATATGTTTTAACGTATTGGGCCTAACAGTGGATCATACACATATAACTACTTCTAGCGCAAAACCAGCGCAATTCCAAGGACACTATAGGTACAAAAAAACCTTATTGATTCCTTGTAAAGACTGATATGCGGTGAACTACAAGCATTTAGACATCCAAACAGAGACTTGTTGCCAGTACCTCTATATATATATATTAGAGACATTCATTGGTAACATTGCATAATATATATGCCATTCTTTGTATACATATAATCTTACCTCATGGATTGAGGTTAATTGATATAAGTGCAATATTGATTTTATATAATTAAATTCTCATAATTTAATATAGTATTACGCTATGTGAATTTTTTTCGTTACATATGTTTCTACACTGGGGAGACTGACCCTAATACTCCATACTCCTGAGGTGGCCAGGATTCTCACCAGCACATGAAAGATTAAATCAGAGTCCATAGATAACATTGGAGCAAACATTCAACATAGATCTTCTTGGTTTTTGATTGATTGACGTTTTGGAACCAACCTGGGACAGGAGACCCTAAGAAGGGACAACACTCTGGGATTGAAGGATAAAGGTGGATTAACCATCACCCCCGCAGAGCTGAAAACTTACCTCATAGGATTGGAGTTTGGTCTGGTAAACAGAAAATCTTACTGCCACAATTTATTCAAAGTGGGACTGTATCAAAAGTGAACTGTATAAACTGTTATCTAGTAACAAAGATAATTTGACTAAGCGTCTACTTTATGTACCTATCGCCTAAGGGTAGTGGTACCTAGTTACCAACAAGAAGAGATTTAGAAGAATAGATATGTGCCCAGGCGCCTAACCAACTGGAGGCAAAGGTACTTTGATGAAGATACAGATATTTATTTGTAATAATAATAAACAATATTATAAGAAAATGTCAATTAAAATTCCATGGATCCAGGAAACATTAGAAATACAATAATTACAATAAAACAAATCAGTATGATGAAACAATCAATAAAAAACAAATGGTCAATTAAAAACAACTTTAAAATAATCGTGAAACCCTGTGCTTCATTCAATATAGTTGAAATGACAAATCACAGTCATACATCAAAGTCCAATGGGTATTGGGTCTTCTGCCCACAAAATAAAAAATAAAGTGTAGCTGGTGACTCCAAGTGTATCCTATTTGGTCAGTGATCCTGATATGTGATGAATGGGTCGTGAAAAAGACAGTGAATTTAAAAAAAACAAAAATGACTGACCACCAGATGGTGATAATACAAACCGTCAGATCCACAAAATAGGAACAAAAAAGAAATATGGTGACCAAGTGAAAAATGGTTATCAAAAATTCTGATAAAAAAGTGTTGATAAAAAATAAAAATAAAAAATCTGTGTAAAACTGTGAAAAACTCCAATATGCAGAATCAAAACAGAATGAAAATCCAAACTCTAAAAGTGTCTAAAATAATTGTGTTCAAAGGCTAATTCTGTGCTGGTATACTTTTGGTGATTAATCCATAATAATAGGCATCTTGCTGATTGTCTTTAGATGTATGATAATAATAGGACGGCAATAATATCACAATAAAAATAAAGGAATGTTGCTGAACAAAGTGACGATATCCACCTAGAGAAAGAAAATATTAATAGTGTAACCTGTCTTACAATAAGAATAGGATAGGAATAAGGCTTGCCAGTGTCTACGCGTTTCGGCCTATACTAGGCCTTTCTCAAGAAATAATAATACACTATTAATATTTTCTTTCTCTAGGTGGATATCGTCACTTTGTTCAGCAACATTCCTCTATTTTTATTGTGATATTATTGCCGTCCTATTATTATCATACATCTAAAGACAATCAGCAAGATGCCTATTATTATGGATTAATCACCAAAAGTATACCAACACAGAATTAGCCTTTGAACACACTTATTTTAGACACTTTTAGAGTTTGGATTTTCATTCTGTTTTGATTCTGCATATTGGAGTTTTTCACAGTTTTACACAGATTTTTTATTTTTATTTTTTATCAACACTTTTTTATCAGAATTTTTGATAACCATTTTTCACTTGGTCACCATATTTATTTTTTGTTCCTATTTTGTGGATCTGACGGTTTGTATTATCACCATCTGGTGGTCAGTCATTTTTGTTCGTTTTTTTTTTTTTTTTTAAATTCACTGTCTTTTTCACGACCCATTCATCACATATCGGGATCACTGACCAAATAGGATACACTTGGAGTCACCAGCTACACTTTATTTTTTATTTTGTGGGCAGAAGACCCAATACCCATTAGACTTTGATGTATGACTGTGATTTGTCATTTCAACTATATTGAATGAAGCACAGGGTTTCACGATTATTTTAAAGTTGTTTTTAATTGACCATTTGTTTTTTATTGATTGTTTCATCATACTGATTTGTTTTATTGTAATTATTGTATTTATAATGTTTCCTGGATCCATGGAATTTTAATTGACATTTTCTTATAATATTGTTTATTATTATTACAAATAAATATCTGTATCTTCATCAAAGTACCTTTGCCTCCAGTTTGTTAGGCGCCTGGGCACATATCTATTCTTGTTATCTAGTAACACTCGAGAACATTTTTCATCCTATTTATAAATACTTATAACATTACCTTATGTGAAGAACATTGGAATGTGAAATATTTACATTAAATACATAGTTAAAGACTTTAATAAATATGAATATTGGATAAATATACTTTTACATGTTTTCAGCTACCTGACTGCAAAGGACGCCAATAAAAAAACGTATATGTATCTATATATACAGATGGCCCTCGTTTTACAATGGTTCAATTTACACCGTTTCAGAATAACAACCTTTTTTTCCAGTTATGTGACTGCTATTGAAAAGCATTGAGAAGCAGTGCATTTATTAAAATAGCCAAGCAAGCTGAAATGAATCAGTTTAACCAGACCTGAGCTATCGAGCAGATTTCAAAGGAACAAGATCTTCCTGTCTATAAATCAGTCCAGATTGGAATGCATAGAAAGAACTGTTTGCAGAAAAATGCAAGTAAAGTCTGTGTTGTGTGATTATTTTATTAGGTTTATAATGCTGTTTAGCAAATGTTTTTGTTCATTTAGCTTAGTTTAATTATATATTCTGTGTTGTGTGATTATTTTATTAGGTTTATAATGCTGTTTATCATTTAAAGTCTTCATTTCAAAGCTTTAAAAATAATGTATTAGGTGTTACTTATGACTATTTTGAGAGGGGCCTGGAACCTATCTCCCTCATTTCCCATTGACTTACATTATAAACTGGTTTTCAATTCACAACGGTTTCGATTTACAACCATTCCTTCTGGAACCTAACCCCGGCGTAAACTGAGGGCTATCTGGGTATATATATATATATATATATATATATATGTATTTGTTTATATGTGTATATATGTCTGTAAATACATATATTCACATATAAATACATATGTACACACATATGTCTGTAAATACATATATACACATATAAATACATATGTACACACAGATTTATTTTACATATATACATATAAATATTTAGACATGTATATGCATATGTATCTATGTTACACCTGAGACCTCATATCTTTGAGCCCTTAAAAAAAAAATTATGGAATTGTATTTAATAATTTTTATTAGATGGCGTTATTTCGAGTGTAAATGTATTTTTAAATATAATTTTGATGTGTTTTGTGCAACTTTTTAGTCGAGCATAACAGTTAACCAGAGCTCTGAAGTCACGATATCCAGACGCACGTTAAATTCTAGAGTGCTCAAGCAAACGCGTTTACTTTCAACTTGTAATGCGCACAATACTTCCGACATGCACAAAGACCCGCAACATACCCCCTTTTTTCTTGCACACAACAGTTAGTGTGCCACTCGTAATCTAGCGCTATGTTGGGGACCTTGTATTTTGTAATAACTAAATATGAATTATTTGTTAAAGTACAAAAACTTCAACATAAACAATTATATATTGATAAGCAACACTAGTTATTAGTTACATATTAATACTGAATAATAATATATATGTGTAGGTGTACCTGAATATATAGGTAAAAGCACATGATCAATATTACACTTGCATAATATAGCACAGGCACATGTGATTAATATGCAATATCAAAATCATGAATTCTCTCTGACAATTGTCCTGACAGTACAGGCAACAGGAGTGTGCATCTTTAGCTTCGAATAGAGTGAGCGATACAGATTCTGATTGGCTGTATTTGAGTGCGGTCAGAGTATCCGTTAAGACATACACAGGGAAGTTAACTACTACTCTTTTGGAATAGCATGACTTAGAAAGTTAATCAATGCATCACTCAAGCTGATATATAATCTTTTTCCCAATGGAATTAAAGTAGATTAGAATAGATGCCATTGTCTATAAACATTAAATAGATAGCTTTTGCATTTAAACGCCAGCCTTTTACAAAGCTATTCATCCACAAACATAAACCTAATACCCCAGTTGTTTATAGTTCTAACACCATGAAAGCAAAGCCAGTGCTAGAAATGAATTCTCAAAAAATGACCCTGCACAGCTCCATGCAAGATCCAGGAGGCTTGGGACTGAGTCAGGAGGCTATTGGCAGATTTGTGGAGTAAGAGTGTTCCATGCCAGAACTGGATATGTTATAGGTGGGTTAGTCGAAAAATAGATGATTTGGGATATGGCTAGGAAAGAATAAAAAGCAAAAAGAAGTGGCATTTTTCACACTCCTCCTGAGCGCAACAAGCACAATGGGAGTGGAAGATTAAACAATGAGATTGTTTTTGTACCCCTAATGCACCTCTGTAGAACAGTTACCACATGAAGGCTAAATGCTTAATAGTAACATAAAATACTCAAAATAATAACAAAAATGGTAACTCTTTTTGTTTTCTATATTAGGACAGTTAGTTTTTTTGCTTTTGTATATACTGTAGAAAATGAATGTTTGGTTTATGTGAATATAGAAATACATTGTGGTATATTTAAATCTATAAAAAAATATATCAACATATTTTTTTATACAAAATTCTTTATGTCTTTAGGACATAAAGGATTTTATAGCAATTCTCTGGAAATATAAATGATTTACCTACAAAAAATGTAATAGTTTTGCTACATTAAGGTTTTTTTTTATTATTATTCTGTCACTATAAAATAATAATATCCCACATTTTCAAATGTTCTCTTAAATAAGAAAAATTATGAAGACATTAAGCAATTAGTATTTTATTACACATAGAGGTGATTTTTTTTTAGTCCTGAAGACTAGCTCTTGTCATTATGTTGCATGGTAGTGTATCTAAACAAATGATTCATTGCTTAAATTATAAAGTAACTGGCATAAGGTCAAACAGAAAATTTGAACCTGAGATATGAATTGGATTCATTAAGTTCATACACAGTGACAGGGCAATTAGGTTACTGCTAAGCTTCACCTACAGCATTTTCTCTAGTGATTATTGATTACTTCATAATTCTGCTGAACACTTTGCTGTCAACTTGAGTAAACTGTACTATAATTAGGTGATACAAAAAGGAAGATAAAAAAATATGTATTTAGTTGTTAGAGGTTTTTTAAGGTGCTCTGAGAACTTCTTGTTTAACATGGAGAACTGCTGTATGATTTGCCATTTATCAGGGAAAACTAAAAAATGTAGAACCACATTTGTAGTTAAAAATTGCAAAGAACATTAGTTGCTTCACATTAATTTAATTTAACTGTATATACAGGACTCAAATTTACAAAATGCAATTGCAAAAATCAATCATCTCAACCTGAACATTTCCCAGATGCTTCCTAGAATGGGCAGTAAGAGGAATTTGTGGTAAATGGCTTATACATCTTTTATAGGAGGAACTGTGATCAGATTGGTGGGGCTGAGGGTGTGCCATGGGCCCAGGTGTGGTATGGGTGCAGCCGGGCCGAGAATTGGTTGAAACCAGTACAGTCTCTGGATTCTTTGGAAAAAAGGGACATTTGTCCTGAGGGAAAACAGTAGAAGGGAAATTAGGGCAGAGTTTCCAACCAGATAGAAGCCCATAGTATGCAGAACAGTTGGGAGCACTGTTAATTGCTTTTTGGTAACAAATTACTGATGAGGTGACGTGGGACGTACAGAAATGGCCTGTAGATCATACTTTGGGTGACCCTGCATTATTTGTGGGCTAGATTACAAGTGGAGTGCAATTTATTACTCCTGCCTGTGTGTTAACTCTGCTAGACGGAGGCTTTTTACGGGCGTTGGGTAGCACTCATATTACAAGCTTAAAGTAAAACGTTTTCGCACAAGCGCTAACACGAAGTGTGGAAAAAGCCGGTCAGAATATTGCAACCACAATTACGTATTACCCCAAAGACTTCAATGGAGCTTGAAAAATACCCTTACTTGCACACAAACTCCATCGTATAAGTGAGCTAACCCGAAATAAAATATTAATATTTCACATTCTTTATATAGCAGAATATGTTCTATGTATTTATATATATATATATATATATATATATATATATATATATATATAATGGTATTTTGGTACAACATATATCTATACCTTAATGTGTGTGTGTGTGTATATATATATATATATATATATATATATATATACATACAAAATAAATTATATATAGGTATAGATATATATATATATATATATATATATATAAATACATAGAATATGTTCCCTTATATGAAGAACATTGGAATGTGAAATATTTACAGCACATACAGTTAAACACTTCATTAAATATGAATATGGCATAAATATTATTTTTTATGTTTTCAGCTACTTGACTGCAAAGGGATCCAATGTATTTGTGTGTTTATATGTGCATATATATCTATAAATACATAAATACAAATAAAAATATAAAAATACATAAATACCTATGTACACATATACAGTATATAGGTATTTATATATATATATATATATATATATATATATATATATTTATATTTAGACATGTATATGTATAAATGCAATCCTTATTTGTCTAACACCTGCAACCTCATATCTTTGAGCCCATATAACTTTTTTTTTTTTTAAAACATTGTTAACAGACAGTGTCATTATGATTGTAATTGTACTTTTTGAAGGTTGTTTTTCCACTTTTTAGTCGAGCATAACAGTTAACCAGAGCTCTGAAGTTCACGACATGTGTTAAATTAAATTTTGCTCAAGCAAACACGTTTACTTTCAACCTGTAATATGCACACTATTTCTGATGCGATCAAACAGCTGCGATAAACCCCTTTTTGCTCACATGCAATAGTTAGTAATCTAGTATAATCAGCAAAAAAGTCCAAAGTCTGCCATGTATGTAAATAAATTAACAGCTTTATTGTGGCAAATAAAATACAGCACAATGAAAAACAACGCGTTTCTGCGTTATATTGCCGTAATCATAGATCAGTAAGTATAAAACTTGTAATCTAGCCCTGTATAAGAGCTTTTCAATATCTCTGTGATACAAATTTAATTATTTATAAATTTAGGGTCAGATTGTGAGTGGAGCAGTATCATTAGCAGGTGGAGCGTTAATGTGATTGCAGTGTTCTTTACGCTCACATATTACAAATTTAAATCAGCCAATAGGAATTCAAGGGTACCCCTATATAAAGGGGGTACCTTACATTCAAAATTCAGTGTGCGGCTAGTCACCGCAAAAAGAGGATGTCGGGGACGGAAGATAAGAAGATTTATATATCTATATATACTGTTATATATGTATTTTAAATTGCTTATATGTGTAATAATTTTGTCTCAGTGCACTGCAATCCATTTATTATATTGCATGAGCTTCACACAACAAACATGAGTCTTTGCGAAACAACCTTTACGCACAATTTCAAACACTTAGACCATTAGACAGGTAATATTATTTTGTGAAACAGTTTATCATCATTATAGTTTAACAACAAAGTTTTGGATCATTAGGATCCAAGGCACCTTAAACATCATCACTGGCATCAGGAAAAATATCACTTTGTTCCGAACATTCCAACTGGGGATAGGTGCGGAAGAAACATATTACCCTAAATCCCTTGCACAGTTTAACTACATAGGGGCCGATTTATCAATCTCCGTATGGAGTTTGATGCCCCTTATTTCCGGCGAGCCTGAAGGGGAAACAGAAGTTATGAAGCAGCAGCCTAAAGACCGCTGCCCTATAACTTGTCCGCCTGCTCTGAGGCTGCGGACAGAAATCAACTCGATCGAATACGATCAGGTTGATTGACACCCCCTGTTAGCAAATCTGCAGGGGGCGGCATTGCACCAGCAGTTCACAAGAACTGCTGGTGCAATGATAAATGCTAACAGCGTATGCTGTCGGCATTTATCGATGTCCAGCGGACATGATACGCTTATCATGTCCACTCGCACTATGTTAAATTTACCCCATAGCCTTTATCTGTTGATCAGTCGCCAATTAGAAAAACGTTTTTGGAGCTTTTGACACCTAGAGATCCTACATCATATTGTCTGGATAGATGTTTTGTTTACCTCTCTTTCAGTCATGATCATTTTACATATTTCTTGTTAAAAGCAACCGCGCTAAGCTTTCTCTACCTAGGTTTATTCTTACAGAGTTTTTGATGTTAGAGATCTACTGATATATTCATAACCATTACAATTAAATATTGATATTCAGATGAATTTCCTACAACGTTCTGAAAGTTAGGGGGCTTTACCTGCTACATACTGTCTCTGATTTATTTAATCTGACCCCATTATTACTATTTCTATAGAATATTCTATCTTTAGCTCTTTAGTTTTGGTAAGAATAAATATGTAGTAAAGAATATCAGTACTCACTGCTGGATGTTTTATGTATTTTTCTTTTATTTTAAGTGGCTCACCTAATTTGTTTTGTCTGAAGAGGTGAGTTTTACCTCAAAATGTCACTTAAAACTTTATATTGAAAAAGTCCAGTGAATAGTAATATGAATAGTAATATTATTTAGTATGTTTTACTCTTTTATCAAGCACCCTGGCATTTAGATTCAATATACACCTGAGATGTGAAAGTGGTACTCCAATTTTTAGATACTGAGACGGATGTTTTTAGAATATTTTGTTCAGCACAAGAGTACTAGTGGTTTGCCAGATAGCATGCATATATATTTAGGATGTATGTTTTTATACAAGCTACACAAGATTGACTAATAATATAACACACTTATGTGTATAGATGGATGTTGTTTACTATTGTGGTTATAACAGATTGGGCAAAACTGACGCGTTTCACGCATGCTAAGATACTCTTCATCAGAGATGCACTATCCATTAAAAGTATAGAGCACACTAAAAAAAGAGTTTCAGCTGCTTAAGAATGCTTTGGTTAAAATATTTAACTATCCACTTTTAATACCAGGATGTTATTCTTTTGATGCCTTTGCACAAAAGATAACTCACCCTGCGCTATCAATTGCTCTCCACTTGTAATCTAGCCATATGTGAGGGAATTACGCACTTGCGCTATCCAACATGAATAGTGTAGCTTGCACTATAATACAGCATGCGCAATAAATATTAATCATGGTTTTGGAATACCGGTGCCAAGATACAAACAGTATGGATTGCGCAGGTTTATAATCTATACTGCTTGCGTTGTCTCAAGTGACTTGTAATCTGGCTCTTTATATTACAATGTGTTTCATGTAACGTTAAGATGAACAAAAACCGTTGCTAACTTCTCTTTACTCTTGGGGAGAAATAAATAGAAAATTAAATTACTATTAACATTACTACATTATTATTTCTAATATTATTATTTCCATAAATATATATTGATATGTGTTTCATGAATGTTTACTAAATTCTAGAAAATTGGGTAGGTGTCCTTTTAAAGGGACAGTCTACCCCAGAATTTTTATTGTTTAAAAGGATAGATTATCCCTTTATTACCCATTCCCCAATTTTGCATAACCAGCACTGTTATATACTTTTTACTTCTCTGATTACCTTGTATCTAAGCCTCTGCAGGCTGCCCCTTATCTCAATTCTTATCTCAATTCTTGTGACAGACTTGCATTTTAGCCAATCATTGCTTATTTATAAATAACTTAATGGGAGTGAGCACAATGGTGTCAATATGCCACACATGAACAAGCATTGTCTAACTGTGGGAAAACTATCAAAATGCACTGAGATAAAATGCAGCCTTGAAGGGCTTAGAAATGATCATATGAGCCTACCTAGGTTTAGCTTTCAACAAAGAATACAATGAAAACAAAGCAAATTTGATAATAAAAGTAAATTGGAGTTGTTTAAAATTGCATGCCCACTCTGAAATTTTAATTTTGACTAGACTGTCCCTTTAAATGTTCCTCTTTATATGAATCTCAAAATAATACTCAGAGGATGTTTTGCTCAATGGAAGTGGAAATATTATTAATATGCAGGGTGACATTATCATCATACACTTTCTGGCTATCACACATTCTGCGTGTCCTCGTAAACACTGATATTGTAAACAATTTAATTTTTTTTTTTTTCTTCTTTTCATTAAAAAAAGAACATTGTCCTGACTCAAAATTTACTCCCCCCTCATCCTGAAAACTGTCGTTATGAAAGTAAATACAATTCATCAAAACCAGCTATCTGTCTTCTGTTCTTTTCAGTGGCCATTTCGTTATCATGGCTGATTAAAGATATGCATACAATCATTGTAATCATTTTCCCCCCGCTGCTTGAATAATTTTAGATACCAATGTTTACGACACTAAAATGAGTTCAATGATGATGAATGGTAATGCCATTGACATGGAATTAGCAAAGTGAAAGATTCTGACAGCGCAGAAAAAAAAAAACCCAAAAAAACAAATGCCTTTGAAATCAGAGCAAAAGCTTCTCTGGAGAAAGTTATTAGATATTTTTTTTTTTTACTACAAAGAGATATAAATGCATCTTATGTCTTAAAGGGACGTTTTAATGCCATATTTAATGGTATAATTCAATAGAGCATATTAGAGTCCCTTAATGATGTGTTTAACCCAATCAAAGATGTTAAACACAAATTCAATGTCTCACTGAGATTGTAGTTCTTGCGCAGGACATGGCTGATGAGTCAATTAAGAGTGGAATATTTATATAGCTGCCAATCGCTATTTGTGTCCCATTTGGGAGTTGCAATATGTTGTGGCATTGGTCTGGACTTTGTGGGGGTAAAACAAATAGGGCTAGATTACAAGTGGTGTGCTAAAGTTAAGCAGTATCGATAAGCAATATTGTCACCACACTAACTAGTTTGCATATTACAAGTTAAAAGTAAACAGCTGCACTCGAGCACAAAAAAAATATTGCACTCGATGGATTAGCACGACTGAAGACCTAGCACAAATTGTAAGGGTAAAAAAAAAAGTATTACACTCATATATATACTTTCTGATAAATATATTTAATATAAATATTAATTCATTTTTTAGAAGGGTTAAAGGGTATATGGTATATGACTGGGAAGAAAGGACTATAATGTGTATATATATATATATATATATATATATATATATATATATATGGTGCTCTGACAAAATGCTGATGGACATTTGGCCGACAGCATTCTGTCTGATGGACATTTGGCCGACGGACAGAATGCCGAAGCATTTTCCTTGTTTGGCTAAGGGCAGATACGCTCCGGAGGGCTCTGTTCTAATCAGAGCCTCGGGCACCCGCAACCGCCTCTGGGAACCTAACCATCGGTCCCAGCGCGAACGTCTTGTAATTCTTTGTCTGTGAAATTATCTATCTATCTAATCAATCTATTTATATATCTATCTATTGAATCTATCTATTGAATTTATTTATCTATCTATTGCATCTATTTATCTATCTAATCTATCTACCTATCTAGTGGCCGGACTGTTATCTGACAGCCACTTGTGTGTCAGACTATTATCCGTCAGCCAAATGTCCGTCTGACAAATGTCTGTGGGCCAAATGTCCGTCGGCTAACAGTCCGGCCACAATATATATATACATATATGCATATATGCATATATTTGTGTATATGCGTATATTTGTGTATATACGTGTGTATTTATATGTTAATATATGTATATACACACACACATATATATATATATATATATATATATATATATATATATATATATATATATATATATATATATATACACACATACACACACACTTTGGAGACCTTTCTATTAAAATACATTTAAACATGAAAAAATCATTTTTATTCATTTTTAATATTTTTTTTATATATTTTACTATGTTTTAACTGTAAATATTTTACATTCAAATGTTCTTCACTTAGAAGAAAATGTTATTTGTATTTTAAATAGACATTTCTATATATACAGTGCCCTCCACTAATATTGGCACCCTTGGTAAATATGAGCAAAGAAGGCTGTGAAAAATTGTCTTTATTGTTTAAACTTTTTGATCTTTTGTTCAAAAAATACACAAAAATACTCTGCTCTCATTGATATTAAACAATTGCAAACACAACACAGGTTTATAAAAAAAAAAGTTAAATATATGTGTGGCATAATTATTGTCACCCCTATGAATTCATAAGAGAAAAATATATTTGAAGTATATTCCCATTGACACTTTACATTTTTTAGTACACCTGGGTGACTAGGATTAGGATATTCAACTATATACAGGGGTATAAATATGAGGTAAAACATAGGCCAAATTCCCATTGTCATTCATCATAATGGGTTGTTGAGCTTCACAAAATAGGAAGTGGCTATAAAAAAATAGCAAAAGCATTGAAAATGCTCATTTCCACCATCAGGACAATAATTAAGAAGTTCCAGTCAACTGGAAATGTTATGAATTAACCTGGAAGAGAACGTGTGTCTATATTGTCTCAACGCACTGTGAAGAGAATAGTTTGAGTATCTCCAAGGATCACAGCTGGAGAATTGCCGAAGTTAGTTGCTGCTTGGGGTCAGAAAGTCTCCATAACTGCAATCTGAAAATATGATCCCACTATGTAAAGAGAGCAGTTTTATATTTTCTCCTAAATGACCTTGCTCAGGAAATCATTAAATGAGGTAACTGGTCAGGAGTGTGCTTTGAGCATATAGCAATATTATCATTTAAAAAAAGAACCTATTAAGAAAATTGGAAAAGGAATGCTCTTTCTGCACAAAACTTTTTTTCCCAAAACTTTAAAATTTAACTTTAACTAGTTATGGTTTAAAAAGGCAGCTTTAATCATAATATTGGAGAATTATTTTAGCGTGTCAGATAACAAATTAAAAACACAACTCAGTTGTATAGACTTGTATTATTTATTTTTATTTTATTTTATTTTTAATCTAAAAAGAAAATTTTCTTCTATGTGAAGAACCTTGAAATGTAAAATATGCATAACTACTTCGGGCTTTAAGCGCAGTCAGTCTAATGCATGTTGAGTAAGAGTTAGAAAGCGAGCAATGTGTTGTTTTTTTATTGAAGTCCATGGGAAGAAGAAGTTAACACGGTCACAATATTTGAAGTCCTAAAGTTAGCGCGTATCAGGATTCACTCACGCACTAACTTTTTACTTTAAACTTGTTATATGCGCACTAATCTGCCCACGTTAAAAATTACGTTGAAAGCAGTTAACGCGTGACAGAAAAAATCTGATAGTGCGCCACTTGTAATTTGTCTCATAGTAAGAAAGAGGCACTAATGCAAAACCTATATTAGAACATTTTGTTTTTGCACTAGAACAGACTTTAAAGTAGTAGATTATTTAGCATGTATATAGATTTGGTGTTTTTGCCTTTAGAAGTAAAGTATATTGCAAAAAAAATAATAATATTAATAACTATACTTATAATATAATATATCATTTATATTATTAAATATATAAATAATAGTATGTGTGTTGAGTTAGAGCAGGAAATGCAAAATATTTAGGGCCAGATTACGAGTAGAGCGCAATTTAATGCATTAACTTGCTCGCTAACTGAGCTAGACGTAAACTAGCATCAGGTTGCACTTGTATTACAAGTTAAAAGTAAAAAAGTTATTACTCACTCGCTAACCCAATGTGCGCAAATATTGCGCGCAATAACCTATTCCCTGATAGAAGTCAATGGAGCGAAAAGATGCTCAAACGCGGTAACCCGACATAATAATATAAATATTTCACATTCCAATGTCCTTTATATAGAATATGTTCTATTTATTCATAAATACATATTTCTACATGTATCTAATGGTATTTTGGTACAATATATATCTATACCTATATATGCATGATTATATGTAGGTATAGATATATACAGATATATATAGGAATATCTATTTATAAATACATATAACATATTCTGCTATGTACAGAACATTGTAATGTGAAATATTTACAGTAAATACACAGTATAACACTAGGATAAAAATGAATATTGCATAATTATGTTTTTACATGTTTTCATCTACTTGACAGCAAAGGGCTTGAATGCACATATATGCAGTATATATATATATATTTATATATATATATATATATATATATATATATATAGGGCAGAGTAGTGAGTTATTTTGACTAGCGCTGTGTGTTTATGCAAATATTTATTTTGCTTTTATAATGTTCCTCCTGATGTTTCTCAATAGCAGCTAAAACTAGAGATTCCACTATCATCGATGGAAAGAGTGTGTAGGAGTAAGGATTGAAGGTCCCAGATTGCAGCGCTTGTAGAAGGGAGGAGACATAAACAAAAAACTATTTATGGTGCAATATGACTATACTAGTACACTGTGTAGCATAAAGAAGTTGAAAAATGCTCACCTATTTGGACCTCAAACATATGAGGTATGTTGAAAGTGATGAGGATAATTTATCCCTATCTGTGTTAAAGATGATGATATCTAGACTTCACTTCCGATATCTGACGTCATTTCCGGTCTGGCGAGACAGCAACGATCATCACAGCTACATCCAAGCCTGTCACATACAGGACTTGCATCTAGTGCAATCCTTCCACCTTGATTATCTTTTACCAATAGAAACCACTTAAAGGATTACCGGACACTGCAAGGTAGTGTCTACAACCACCATATTTCACATTTTGCAGTTTGCAAACAAGTAATTGACAGTCACTACGTTTTTCAAAAATAAGGGAAGTGGATCACACTCCCTTCATCTTGAGACTCAATCAGGTCGGCCAAAACCAGGTTTTGAGGGCTATTTTGCTGACACTTTGACTATTTCTAAAGGATTCACAAACATGGAGTTTGTATTTTAACTTTGTTCAATAAAGTATTTTGAATTTTTAAAAAAATACTCACATCTGAGTCTCTTACTGAATTTACCCTAATATAAACTCCTACTGCATACTCTAAAATTAAGTAAAAAGAGTACTACAAGCGTTCCACCATAAGCTACCCACCTTATCCCATCCAAAGGAATTTTTTTTACAATACTCCATAGAGGAGAAGCACAACATCTTTTTTTCTACAAGAGGTATTTACCATACTCCACAGAGCAACGAAAATACCATACAACACACAGAAGAAGTTCACTTTCAACTATAAAGAAACAAAGATACCATACTCCATAGAGGAAGAAGAACACCACTTCCCAAAGATACAGAAAGAAAGAAGCATCATACTCCAACAGGTCATAAAGATATCATCATCTTTAACACAGATAGGGATAAATTCCCCTCAACACATTCAACATACCTCATATGTTTGAGGTCCAAATAGGTGAGCATTGTTCAACTTCTTTATGCTACACAGTGTACTAGTATAGTCATATTGCACCATAAATTGGTTTTTGTTTATGTCTCCTCCCTTCTACGAGCGCTGCAATCTGGGACCTTCAATCCTCACCCATATATACTGTACATATATATATATATATATATATATATATATATATATTGTATTTATATTTTGCTTTTGTTTATTATGCAGTTCAACTGTATTTTAATTGTCCTTTAATAAAATGTTTACTTCACAACATTGTAATATGGCTGATCATACGGTAAAATACTTATACTGAAAATTCTGCTTGTCCCGAAAGTGGGAAAATCTGCAGGATTATTTTTCACTATTGTGTTATAGTGACTCATACTGAGTTTCTTCTTAATGTTTATTTATTAATTGTAGGTTATGCCTAGTTTACGTGAAAAATATATTACTTTAGTCCGTGGGTCCGAAAGTGTCCCTGTTTCTTTTATACACGTTTACAGTATTCTCTCTCAGTATTTCCCTCTGTATCATTTATATGTGAAATTAGCCTTGAAGGGAAATCTCTTACCTTTAGGTGTGAAGTGTGTTGGGGATATCAAAGTGCATATACAAATGCAAAATTGAGGTTTGTCAATTATATTTTTTCTATGGGTTTACAGACATGGAATGTTTTAGAAATGTTTAGATTCCTTATAAATAATCCTAGTAATGCCTATTGTTGTAAAGGTTTGCATGCAAATGGATATTCCATAGTGTATATCTCGTTGGCTGTATATCTGGGTAGCAATTATCTACAGTTTGGCTGTTATGCTTCAAATTTTAATTGAAACTTTTTTAAAAATGCCTTCCAATTAGCTGGTTGTAAGCCATAAAGTCAACAATGTTTGCTAATGCGAATATGCTATGTTGTTTGCGTGATGGACGTTTTTGTTTTTTTTCTCCATTGACTTGTGTTAAAATGCCCTTTATATTTTTTCATGTTTTTTTCCTACCACTAATTCAGACATGTCAAACTGGTATATGGTGTTCCTTATTTATTGGAATTGCTTTAAAATAATTAAATAAATACACAATCTGAATTTAAAACGACTGGAATCCAAACCAGGGACCAAATTCAGCTCATGTTTTCTGAAAATAATTTTAAGCAGGCTGTCCGGTGAAACTTGCGTTGGAGATGATTGATCTGATGGACTCCTACGTCACTGGGAGGGTTGTGACTTTGAACTTTTTGAACATTTCAGCTGACGCTTGTATGCGAGGCATTTTTGCTGATTTTATGGGGATTGTTCTCCTATTAGTCTGTATAACCGAAGTGATTTCAAATTGTAAAAATAAATACTTTTATGTTACTTTGTAGTCTCATCAATCCACACTGCATATTGCAAAGGGATATTAACATGGGCTTTTTTCACCATAGCTCTGGTCTGTGTGAGTAAGATTTAATTCAACTGCTTGTTTGGATTTCTATACAGAACTTCACTATTGTTTGTTATATATTTTTTTAAAGATTCCATCACAGAAGACTTCTAGACTTTGGGGCCGATTTATCAATGTCTGTCTGACATGATACGCTGTAGCGTATCGTATCATGTCCAACAGACATCGCTGAATGCAGACAGCATACGCTGTCTGCATTTAACATTGCACAAGCAGTTCACCAGGAACTGCTTGTGCAATGCCGCCATTCGGAGCTTGATAATTCGGCCCCTTTATATCTTATTTTTTTTTATATCTTATTTTTATGCACTTAAACATTTTCTTTTTATTTTGTCTATATTTTATACGTATTATTATAGGTCACTCATTTTTTTGGTTATTTTTATAATGTAACACATACATTACAATCATAAATTCCATATTAGTTGCGTGCAAGTTTTACAATTTTAAAGAATGATTTGATCTATATTTTTTTTTTTCATAAACCAGGAATAAATTGCATTTAGAAATATGCAAAACTTTTAAGCTGAACAAACAGGCAAGATATGCCACTGAAAGGAGACCAAGATGCATTTTCAAAGGTTCAAGCCTACTACAAAGCATAGATTGGAAAAAGAAGGCAAAAATTGTGAAAACCTGTACAAGTGATTTTTAAGGGATGTGTATCTCATTACAAAGTATTGGTGAAGGTTACACTATGAAAAACCACTCAAAACAAAGCAATCTCAGTTGGACTTGGCATGGCTTCAAATGTAAATGGACAAGGGCTAACAACATTTACTTTAGGGTTAGGTTTAACCACATTAGCTGCCAAAAAAGCGCTGAGATGCTTTGCAAAGAAATACGTTGCCAATCTCCCTGGCAGCCAAGGTAGCATTTTTCTGCTGCATTCTCTTTGCAGCCATGTGGTTATCACGCCCCCTTAATGCGATGCTTAGATTGTCAGCAGTTCAGTGGTGGCATTCTAAACATAGCAGTCTTTCAGCTGAGCTATTTTGATAACTGCGTTGGCATTTGAATAGTAATTCAGAATGAACTGTTACATTCTGTAAGACTAAGGCTAAATGTTATAAAGCTTGCTGTAGTAAATATCATTACTAGAACTATGAAGCCTATGCCCTAATTCTCTAAAGGTAATATTTGCTTTGAGAATTGTGTGTCTCACAAAAGGGTGTGAGCATAAGTTTAAAAAGAAAATCAAATGTACTTTTATTATATTTATTATTATTTATTAATTTGCTTTGTTCCCATGATATTTTTTGCAGGAAATCATGCTGCCAATGCCATCTAGTGCACTTGCATATGGATAACATTCTTGCATAACTGCTGTCTTATAGTGCTCCCCACACGTGCACACACAAGCTTTTGTCCCTGCTTTTGATCAAAAGATGCCAAGAGAACTAATACAATTTGACAAAAGTAAATTAAAAAGTTCTTTAAAATGACACGCTGTATCTGAATGATGAAAGAAAATGTTTGTGTCTTGGATCCCTTTAGGTATGTAACAATAGGACTCACAAAAAAAGTCATTTAAAATCATATAAAATGAAATATTGAAATAAAAATATACAGTAAACAAATGTATTAACCAGTTCAAATATGGGCGAATGTGTGCATAGAAAATGTGGTTGACGAAGAAAACCTGAACATGTGATATATGATAAATGATGTAGATTTTCAACACTTTATATCAACTGTCAGCATAATTGCTGTTGCAAATTCTTCATAGAAAATACATCTCTCATCCAGTTCATAAAGAATAAAACATAGCTTTTATTTAAAAACTTCATATAAAATGTACAGACCTGGATTGTTTTCTGTTAATAGTACCTTGTACACTGATACCTCCGACCCTTGGAGCTGCGTCACTAGACGCGTTTCGCCGTAGCTTTATCAATAGTGACCTGCAGTTCCTTGGAAGCAGGCAGTGTTATCGTGATTTGTGCTACTTTAAGGGTTAAGCACGGGCGTGGTGCATATTACAGCTGCATCAGAGAGGTTGTATTGCTTAATCACAATAAAAATAACAAAATTGTTCTGCTAAAATCATACAGCTAGATTATGAATTTTGAGAGCTATAGGGAAATTAACGACCGCAACATTTTCAGCGTTATTTCACCTCCCTATAGCACTGCTATTACAGGTTTTAAAAAAACAGGCTTGCACAGGCGATATGGTTGCGTTGAGCACCGAAATCAAGCGCTGCTTTGACGTGCTCGTGCACGATTTCCCCGTAGACATCAATGGGGAGAGCCAGCAAAAAAAAGCCTAACACCTGCGATCCCGGAAACAAAAGCTCCGTAACACAGCCCCATTGATGTCTATGGGGAAAGAAAAAGTTACGTTTAAAGGGACAGTAAAGTAAAAAAAAATCTTTCATGATTTAAATAGGGCATGTAATTTTAAACAACTTTTCAATTTACTTTTATTACTAATTTTGCTTTGTTCTCTTGGTATTCTTAGTTGAAAGCTAAATCTAGGAGGTTCATGTGCTAATTTCTTAGACCTTGCCTCTAATCTGAAAGCATTTTGACAGTTTTTCACCACTAGAGGGCGTTAGTTCATGTGTTTCATATAGATAACATTGAGCTCAGGCACATGAAGCTCCTAGGAGTCAGCACTGATTGGCTAAAAATGCAAGTCTGTCAAAAGAACTGAAATAAGGGGGCAGTTTGCAGAGGCATAGATACAAGGTAATCACAGAGGTAAAAAGTATATTATTATAACTATGTTGGTTATGCAAAATTGGGGAATGGGTAATAAAGGGATTTTCTACCTTCTTAAACAACAAAAATTCTGGTGTTTACTGTCCCTTTAAATCTAACACCCTAACATAAACCCTGAGTCTAAACATCGCTAATATGCTGCCCCTAACATCGCCGCCACCTACATTACAGTTATTAACCCCTAATCTGCCATCCCCAATATCGCCGCCACTTACATACAGTTATTAACTCCTAATCTGCCGTCCCTGATATCGCCGTCACCTACATACAGTTATTAACCCCTAATCTGCTACCCTAACATCACCGCCACCTACATTACAGTTATTAACCCCTAATCTGCCGCCCCCAATGTCGCTGCTACTATACTAAAGTTAACCCCTAATCCTAACCCTAACGTAACCCTAAGCCTAAATCTAACCCTAACGTAACCCTAACCCTAACACCCCCTAACTTAAATATAATTAAAATAAATCTAAATAAACCATACAATTATTAACTAAATAATTCCTATTTAAAAATAAATACAAACTTACCTGTAAAAAAACCTAAGATAGCTACAATATAACTAATAGTTACATTGTAGCTAGCTTAGGGTTTATTTTTATTTCACATATAAGTTTGTATTTATTTTAACTAGGTAGACTAGTTAGTAAATAATTATTAACTATTTACTAGCTACCTAGTTCAAATAAATACAAAGTTACCTGTAAAATAAAACCTAAGCTATCTTACACTAAAAACTAACATGATAAAATAAAATAAATTAAATTATTAAAATACAATTTTCTAACTCACAAAAAAAAACACTAAATTACAAAAAATGAAAAACCACATTATCAAAAATAAAAACGAATCTTATAGCCCTATCGAAATAAAAAAGCCCCCCCAAAATAAAAAAAAACCCTAGCCTACACTAAACTGCCAATGGCCCTTAAAAGGGCCTTTTGCAGGGCATTGCCCCAAAGAAATCAGCTCTTTTACCTGTAAAACAAAATACAAACACCCCCCAACAGTAAAACCCACCACCCACCCAACCAACCCCCCCAAATAAAAACCTATCTAAATAAACCTAAGCTAAACGTTGCCCTGAAAAGGGCATTTGAATTGGCATTGCCCTTAAAAGGGCATTTTGCTCTTTTACATTGCCCAAAACCCTAACCTAAAAAAAACCCCACCCAAAAAACCCTTAAAAAAAACCTAACACTAACCCCAGACGATCCACTTACAGTTATCGAAGTCCGGACATCCATCCTCATCCAGCCATCAAAGTCCTCATCCAAGCGACAAGAAGTCTTCATCCAGGAGGCCTCTTCGATCTTCATCCACCTGGCGAAGTCCTCATCCAAGCAGAAAGAAGTCTTCATCCAGATGGCATCTTCTCTCTTCATCCATCCAGCGTGGAGCAGGTCCATTTTCAAGACATCCGGCGTGGAGCATCCTCTTCTTACGGTCGTCGCTGGAAAAACATAATTTATGTAAGAACTTACCTGATAAATTCATTTCTTTCATATTAGCAAGAGTCCATGAGCTAGTGACGTATGGGATATACATTCCTACCAGGAGGGGCAAAGTTTCCCAAACCTTAAAATGCCTATAAATACACCCCTCACCACACCCACAATTCAGTTTAACGAATAGCCAAGAAGTGGGGTGATAAGAAAGGAGCGAAAGCATCAAAAATAAGGAATTGGAATAATTGTGCTTTATACAGAAAAAAATCATAACCACCACAAAAAGGGTGGGCCTCATGGACTCTTGCTAATATGAAAGAAATGAATTTATCAGGTAAGTTCTTACATAAATTATGTTTTCTTTCATGTAATTAGCAAGAGTCCATGAGCTAGTGACGTATGGGATAGCAGATACCCAAGATGTGGAACTTCCACGCAAGAGTCACTAGAGAGGGAGGGATAAATAAAGACAGCCAATTCCGCTGAAAAAATAATCCACAACCCAAATCAAAAAAGTTTTAATCTTATAAAGAAAAAAACTGAAAACATAAGCAGAAGAATCAAACTGAAACAGCTGCCTGAAGTGCTTTTCTACCAAAAACTGCTTCAGAAGAAGAAAACACATAAAAATGGTAGAATTTAGTAAAAAATAAGCAAAGAAGACCAAATTGCTGTTTTGCAAATCTGATCAACAGAAGCTTCATTCCTAAAAGCCCAGGAAGTAGAAACTGACCTAGTAGAATGAGCCGTAATCCTTTGAGGCTGGGTTTTACCCGATTCCACATAAGCATGATGAATCAAAGATTTAAACCAGGACGCCAAAGAAATGGCAGAAGCCTTCTGACCTTTCCTAGAACCAGAAAAGATAACAAATAGACTAGAAGTAGTTCTAAAATCTTTAGAAGTTTCAACATAATATTTCAAAACTCTAACTACATCCAAAGAATGCAAAGAACCTCTCTAGAGAATTCACAATGAAGGGACAACAATTTCTCTACTAATGTCGTTAGAATTCACAACCTTAGGTAGAAATTTAAATGAAGTCCGTAACACTGCCTTATCCTGATGAAAAATCAGAGAAGGAGATTCACAAGAAAGAGCAGAAAACTCAGAAACTCTTCTAGCAGAAGAGATAGCCAAAAGGAACAATACTTTCCAAGAAAGTAATTTAATGTCCAGAGAATGCATAGGTTCAAACGGAGGAGCCTATAAAGCCCTCAGCACCAAATTGAGACTCCAAGGAGGAGAGATTGACTTAATGACAGGCTTGATACGAACCAAAGCCTATACAAAATAATGAATATCAGGATGATTAGCAATCTTTCTGTGAAAAAGAACAGAAAGAGCAGAGATTTGTCCTTTCAAGGAACTTGCAGACAAACCCTTATCCAAACCATCTTGAAGAAATTGTAAAACTCTAGGAATTCTAAAAGAAAACCAAGAGAATTTATGTGAAAAACACCAAGAAATGTAAGTCTTCCAGACTCGGTAATAGATCTTCCAAGACACAAATTTACGAGCCTGAAACATAGTATTAACTACTGAGTCAGAAAAACCTCTATGACTAAGAATTAAGCGTTCAATTTCCATACCGTCAAATTTAATGATTTTGAGATCCTGATGGAAAAAATGGGCCTTGAGACAGAAGGTCTGGCCTTAACGGAAGTGTCCAAGGTTGGCAACTGGCCATCCGAACGAGATCCGCATACCAAAACCTGTGAGGCCATGCTGGAGCCACCAGCAGTACAAATGACCGCTCCATTAGGATTTTGGAAATCACTTTTGGAAAAAGAACTTAGAGGCGGAAAAATATAAGGATGATGATAATTCCAAGGAAGCGACAACGCGTCCACTGCTTCCGCCTGAGAATCCCTGGATCTAGACAGATACCTGGGAAGTTTCTTGTTTAGATGAGAGACCATCAGATCTATTTCTGAAAGTCCCCAGATTTGAACAATCTGAAGAAATATCTCTGGATGAAGAGACCATTCGCCCGGATGTAACATCTGGCGATTGAAATAATCTGCTTCCCAATTGTCTATACCTGGGATATGAACCACAGAAATTAGACAGGAGCTGGATTCCGCCCATACAAGTATCCGAGATACTTCTTTCATAGCCTGAGGACTGTGAGTCCCCCCTTGATGATTGACATACACCACGGTTGTGACATTGTCTGTCTGAAAACAAATAAACGATTCTCTCTTCAGAAGAGGCCATAACTGAAGAGCTCTGAAAATCGCACGGAGTTCAAAAATATTGAGTGCTAATCGCGCCTCCTGAGATTTCCAAAACCCCTTGTGCTGACAGAGATCCTCAGACAGCCTCTCAACCTGAAAGACTCGCATCTGTAAAGATCATGGCCTAGGTTGAAAGAACCGAAGAGACCGGTAGAACTAAATGATGATGAACTTAACCACCGATCAAAGATAGTTAAACATTAGGATTCAAAGATATAAAAAGTGATATCCTAGAATCCCTGCACCATTATTCAGCATAAAAAAACTGGAAAGGTTTCCTATGAAAATAAGCAAAGGTAATTGAATCCAATGCTGCAGCCATGAGACCTAAAACTTCCATGCATATATAGCAACTAAAGGAAATAAAAGAGACTGAAGATTCCAACAAACGGAACCCAATAATTGTCACTTGTCTGTTAGAGACAAAGACATTGACACAATCTATCTAGAAACCTAAAAAAAGGTGACCCTTTGTGTGAGAGGAATCAAGGAGCTTTTGATAAAAAGATCCTCTAACCATGACTTGAGGAAACAACAAGTTAAATCGTATGAGATTCCGCAGAACGAAAAGACTGAGCCAGTACCACGAGACCGTCCAAATAAGGAACACTGAGAACCTTGAAAAGATTCTTAGAACTGTCGCTAGACCAGAAGGAAAAGCAACAAATTGGTAATGCTTGTCAAAAAAAAGAGAATCTCAAAAAGATATTCATCTATTGTATCTATTGTAAACAAATAATGCATCACTGACCAAGAAAGGCAAAATAGACTATATAAACACCATTCTAAAAGATGGTATACTTATATGACAATTCAAAAAGATTTTTGTTTTTTTGTTTTTTTTTGTTTTCAAAAGAGCTTTATTAAAGAAAATTCAAATGTTTACAAGCTTTCCAATTGTTCCAAAGTAAATGTAAATACAAAGTTGTTCAAATGTAGCTTTGCGAAATGTAACAGAAAAATGCTAAAAAATAAGAATTATATAGTATTAGCGCTGGTGCCCCCAGGCTTGCAAGATTATTAATCAGTCCAATGGCAGGTGGTGTGTGATTTCCAAGGGGTTAGGACACAGTTCAAAAAGCACTTAAGTGATGAAAGTCCAAAAGTCCATTAGTGCTTTGTCCCTGGTGCTCAATATCCATTCCCACCAAGTTATGCAAGCATGTGCTAGGGTCACCAGGGGGCAAGAGGTAAGAAGAGGTGAGGGGGGGGAAGGGGGGGGGGAGGGGGAAGGAGGGAGCTGTCTTCATTGGGCCGGTTAGAGAGGTTTGTGCAGACCAGGTCAACTTTGTGTTGTGTTCCCTCTATTTGGTGTTGTTTAAGGCTCACTTGCGTGTGTCCTGTGGAGGGCAGGCGGAGGTGAAGAGGGAAGATGGGAGGGAGGCTGTGTAGAGGAGCGAGGTGGGGGGGGGGAGAGAGGGAGTTAGGGGGCTAGGGTGCAGTCTGTCCTGTCTTACTCTGTCCATCATTTATGTGCTGCCCAGCTCTCCAGCATCATCTCGTGTGTGTCTACAGTCCCCTGTCGGAGGTGATGGTATCTCTCTAGATGTAGCAGTGTGTCTACTTGTGCTCGCCATTCCTGGAAGGTCGGTGTGGTGCTGGATTTCCAGTGCTTTGGGATCAGTAGTTTGGCTCCATTGAGCATGACCAGTAATAGGGCCCTGTTTGCTTTGCAGGGTAGTTCGGGCAATGAAAGGTATAGTAAAGTGTTTGGGCTGTTCTGCAGGGGTTTCCCCAGGACAAGTTCTATATGATTGAAGACTCTGACCCAATACTCATCAAGCTTAGGGCAGTCCCACCATATGTGTGTTGGAGTGCCAACTGCCCCGCAATCTCTCCAACATTTGCCTGAGGCCTGTTTGTAGATCTTCTGCAGCCTGCTGGGCGTGAGGTACCACCTTGCTAAGCATTTGAAGCTGGATTCCTGCACTCTCATAGAAATTGAGGCTGATTTGGTCATTAAGAAAGCAGTTTGCCAATCCTCATAGCCTATCTCGGTTTGCCATTCTCTTTCCCACATCTTCGTGTAGGAAGGAAGTGTCTGGGTGTCATCTAATAGTAGCAGTTTGTAAAGCAGAGAGACTGCGTGGGCTGTCGGTGTATCTTTTAGGCATAGTGTCTCAAAAGTGGTAGGTTTTCTAGTTAAGCAGGGTCTGTGTTTGTGTCACAAGGTAGTGGTTCATCCGCATGTGTGAGTACCAGGTCAGGGTCAGGTGAGGTTGTTCCTCAGAGATGTCTGCTAATGTCTTGAGCCTATGTCCGTCGATCAGGGACCTGAAAACGTAATCTTTCAAGGGTGTGTCCATAGTGGTGCTGCCATCAGGTAAGTTCCAGGGCAGGGCAGCATTCTGATAGATAGGGGTTAATGGGGAGTATCTAGTTGTTAAGTGAGATGTAGTATTTATTATCTTGTCCCATGTAGAGAAGAAGTCTATCAGCAAGGGGTACATTGTTGTGGCTGTGGGCCTATCCTTTTCTAGTATCCAGGCAACTAAGCCTGCGTTATTGGTATTTAAGATGTCACAGTCCAGTCGCACCCATTCTTTGTTAGAGTCGTTAGAGCACCAGTCCAGTAGTCTGCTCAGCGTGATTGCCTGTTTGTATGTTAGTATGTTTGGGACCCCCAGGCCCCCCCTGTCTCTGGGCAAATATAAAGTTTTCCTGGCTACCCTTGGTCTGACCCCTCCCCAGATGTATTGTTCAATTAAGTTTTGGATTTTTTGTAGGTAGTTCCTTGGGAGGGGAATCGGTGTTGTTTGGAGAATGTAGAGTAGTCTGGGTAGCACGTTCATCTTGACAACATTTATACGCCCTAGCCAGGAAATAGATTTGTTTTTCCATCTGGATAGATCCGCTGTCAGTGCGGTTTCCAGGCTTTTGTAGTTTTCTTGGAAAACTATCTGGGCATCTGGGGAGATGTATATCCCTAGATATTTAAGCTTATCTTGTTGTAATCTCAAGGGGCATATGCCCAGTGCTGTGGTCAAAACTTCCGTGTCGTAAGTAATGTTCAATATCTTCAAAAAGATTTTTTATCTTTAGAACAATGAATAGTCTTGAATAAAACCCCAAAACCCATTTCCTAAAAATGGAACTGGAATAAATACCCCAGAAAACTCCAGGTCTGAGCAGCGCTTAATTCCCAACGGGTGATCAGCCGCGCTTCAACACTACCCAAAATATATAGGACTGAAACACACTTAAGGAAAGTGTTAGCCTTACTGGAAAAGCTGGAATATAATAGAGAAAAAAAAACTTCTCACAGATGGTTTTACTCTGAATCTTATTCTGTACCCAAAATCTAAGAAATTTGGACTGAATAGAACCAAACAAATTTCAAAAAAGTCTTAACCTGCCCCTTACCAGCAAAGCTGGAATACGGCACATACATGCAAACTTAGGTCTAGATTTGGAGTTTTGTCGGTAACGACCCGAAAAACTAACGCCGGCTTTTTTCTGGCCGCACCATAAAAATAACTCTGGTATTGAGAGTCCACATAAAGGCTGCGTTAGGCTCCAAAAAAGGAGCGTAGAGCATATTTAACGCAGCTTCAACTCTCGATACCAGAGTTGCTTACGCAAGCGGCCAGCCTCAAAAACGTGCTCGTGCACGATTCCCCCATAGAAAACAATGGGGCTTTTTGAGCTGAAAAAAAACCTAACACCTGCAAAAAAGCCGCGTTCAGCTCCTAACGCAGCCCCATTGTTTGCTATGGGGAAACACTTCCTACGTCTGCACCTAACACTTTAACATGTACCCCGAGTCTAAACACCCCTAACCTTACACTTATTAACCCCTAATCTGCCGCCCCCGCTATCGCTGACCCCTGCATATTATTATTAACCCCTAATCTGCCGCTCCGTAAACCGCCGCTACTTACATTATCCCTATGTACCCCTAATCTGCTGCCCTAACATCGCCGACCCCTATATTATATTTATTAACCCCTAATCTGCCCCCCACAACGTCGCCTCCACCTGCCTACACTTATTAACCCCTAATCTGCCGACCGGACCGCACCGCTATTATTATAAAGTTATTAACCCCTAATCCGCCTCACTAACCCTATAATAAATAGTATTAACCCCTAATCTGCCCTCCCTAACATCGCCGACACCTAACTTCAATTATTAACCCCTAATCTGCCGACTTGAGCTCACCGCTATTCTAATAAATGTATTAACCCCTAAAGCTAAGTCTAACCCTAACACTAACACCCCCCTAACTTAAATATAATTTAAATCTAACAAAATTAATTAACTTTTCTTAAATAAATTATTCCTATTTAAAGCTAAATACTTACCTGTAAAATAAATCCTAATATAGCTACAATATAAATTATAATTATATTATAGCTATTTTAGGATTAATATTTATTTTACAGGTAACTTTGTATTTATTTTAACCAGGTACAATAGCTATTAAATAGTTAAGAACTATTTAATAGCTAAAATAGTTAAAATAATTACAAATTTACCTGTAAAATAAATCCTAACCTAAGTTACAATTAAACCTAACACTACACTATCAATAAATTAATTAAATAAAATACCTACAATTACCTACAATTAAACCTAACACTACACTATCAATAACTAAATTAAATACAATACCTACAAATAACTACAATGAAATAAACTAACTAAAGTACAAAAAATAAAAAAATATTTACAAACATAAGAAAAATATTACAACAATTTTAAACTAATTACACCTACTCTAAGCCCCCTAATAAAATAACAAAGCCCCCCAAAATAAAAAAATGCCCTACCCTATTCTAGATTACTAAAGTTCAAAGCTCTTTTACCTTACCAGCCCTGAACAGGGCCCTTTGCGGGGCATGCCCCAAGAAGTTCAGCTCTTTTGCCTGTAAAAAAAAACATACAATACCCCCCCCCCCAACATTACAACCCACCACCCACATACCCCTAATCTAACCCAAACCCCCCTTAAATAAACCTAACACTAAGCCCCTGAAGATCTCCCTACCTTGTCTTCACCTCACCGGGTTCAGCGATCGGTCCAGAAGAGGGTCCGAAGTCTTGATCCAAGCGGAGCAAGAAGAGGTCCTCCATCCGGTAGAAGTCTTCATCCAAGCGGGGAAGAAGAGGTCTTCCATCCGATTGAAGTCTTCATCCAAGCGGGATCTTCTATGGTCATCCATCCGGAGCGGAGCGGCAGGATCCTGAAGACCTCCGACGTGGAACATCCATTCTGGCCGACGACTGAACGACGAATGACGGTTCCTTTAAATGACGTCATCCAAGATGGCGTCCCTCGAATTCCGATTGGCTGATAGGATTCTATCAGCCAATCGGAATTAAGGTAGGAATATTCTGATTGGCTGATGGAATCAGCCAATCAGAATCAAGTTCAATCCGATTGGCTGATTGGATCAGCCAAACGGATTGAACTTGATTCTGATTGCCTGACTCCATCAGCCAATCAGAATATTACTACCTTAATTCCGATTGGCTGATAGAATCCTATCAGCCAATCGGAATTCAAGGGACGCCATCTTGGATGACGTCATTTAAAGGAACCGTCATTCGTCGTTCAGTCGTCGGCCAGGATGGATGTTCCGTGTCGGAGGTCTTCAGGATCCTGCCGCTCCGCTCCGGATGGATGACCATAGAAGATCCCGCTTGGATGAAGACTTCAATCGGATGGAAGACCTCTTCTGCCCCGCTTGGATGAAGACTTCTACCGGATGGAGGACCTCTTCTTGCTCCGCTTGGATCAAGACTTCGGACCCTCTTCTGGACCGATCGCTGAACCCGGTGAGGTGAAGACAAGGTAGGGAGATCTTCAGGGGCTTAGTGTTAGGTTTATTTAAGGGGGGTTTGGGTTAGATTAGGGGTATGTGGGTGGTGGGTTGTAATGTTGGGGGGGGTATTGTATGTTTTTTTTTACAGGCAAAAGAGCTGAACTTCTTGGGGCATGCCCCGCAAAGGGCCCTGTTCAGGGCTGGTAAGGTAAAAGAGCTTTGAACTTTAGTAATCTAGAATAGGGTAGGGCATTTTTTTATTTTGGGGGGCTTTGTTATTTTATTAGGGGGCTTAGAGTAGGTGTAATTAGTTTAAAATTGTTGTAATATTTTTCTTATGTTTGTAAATATTTTTTTATTTTTTGTAACTTAGTTCTTTTTTATTTTTTGTACTTTAGTTAGTTTATTTCATTGTAGTTATTTGTAGGTATTGTATTTAATTTAGTTATTGATAGTGTAGTGTTAGGTTTAATTGTAGGTAATTGTAGGTATTTTATTTAATTAATTTATTGATAGTGTAGTGTTAGGTTTAATTGTAACTTAGGTTAGGATTTATTTTACAGGTAAATTTGTAATTATTTTAACTATTTTAGCTATTAAATAGTTCTTAACTATTTAATAGCTATTGTACCTGGTTAAAATAAATACAAAGTTACCTGTAAAATAAATATTAATCCTAAAATAGCTATAATATAATTATAAATTATGTTGTAGCTATATTAGGATTTATTTTACAGGTAAGTATTTAGCTTTAAATAGGAATAATTTATTTAATAAGAGTTAATTAATTTCGTTAGATGTAAATTATATTTAACTTAGGGGGGTGTTAGTGTTAGGGTTAGACTTAGCTTTAGGGGTTAATACATTTATTAGAATAGCGGCGAGATTCGGTCGGCAGATTAGGGGTTAATAATTGAAGTTAGGTGTCGGCGATGTTAGGGAGGGCAGGTTAGGGGTTAATAAATATAATATAGGGGTCGGCGGTGTTAGGGGCAGCAGATTAGGGGTACATAGCTATAATGTAGCTGGCGGCTCTTTGCGGTCGGCAGATTAGGGGTTAATAAGTGTAGGCAGGTGGAGGGGACGTTGTGGGGGGCAGGTTAGGGGTTAATAAATATAATATAGGGGTCGGCGATGTTAGGGCAGCAGATTAGGGGTACATAGGGATAATGTAGCTGGCGGCGGCGTGCGGACGGCAGATTAGGGGTTAATAAGTGTAGGTAGCTGGCGGCGACGTTGTGGGGGGCAGATTAGGGGTTAATAAATATAATATAGGGGTCGGCGGTGTTAGGGGCAGCAGATTAGGGGTACATAAGGATAACGTAGGTGGCGGTCAGCAGATTAGGGGTTAAAAAAATTTAATCGAGTGGCGGCGATGTGGGGGGACCTCGGTTTAGGGGTACATAGGTAGTTTATGGGTGTTAGTGTACTTTAGAGTACAGTAGTTAAGAGCTTTATGAACCGGCGTTAGCCCAGAAAGCTCTTAACTACTGACTTTTTTCCTGCAGCTGGAGTTTTGTCGTTAGATGTCTAACGCTCACTTCAGACACGACTCTAAATACCGGAGTTAGAAAAATCCCATTGAAAAGATAGGATACGCAATTTACGTAAGGGGATCTGTGGTATGGAAAAGTCGCGGCTGAAAAGTGAGCGTTAGACCCTTTTTTGAGTGACTCCAAATACCGGAGGTAGCCTAAAACCAGCGTTAGGAGCCTCTAACACTGGTTTTCACGGCTACCGCCAAACTCCAAATCTAGGCCTTAGGGAGCTGATTTTGAACTGAAAAACTTCCAATTAAAAACATGTTACTTGGGTAAGAATTTAGGATTTCGTTCCTTAGTAAGAACAACAAAACTAATATAAGCTTAAAGTTTTAGTCTTAGAACTCAATCTTGAAGCCCAGAGTAACAGTTAAGAATTGAACCCAATTATGAACCAAATAATTGATTATCTTGGAAAAAAAGAAATATGGATTTTTTAGAAATCACAAAATTCTTCTAGCTAAAACAGCTAAAGACATAGATTAAACCTCATTTGCGAAAATATTCAATAAAATGAAGACACAAATGAAATCATTAGCATGTTAATCAAGTTAAAGGACCAGTCAACACACTGGACTTGCATAATCAACAAATGCTTCCAATTAAAAACATGTTACTTGGGTAAGAATTTAGGATTTCGTTCCTTAGTAAGAACAACAAAACTAATATAAGCTTAAAGTTTTAGTCTTAGAACTCAATCTTGAAGCCCAGAGTAACAGTTAAGAATTGAACCCAATTATGAACCAAATAATTGATTATCTTGGAAAAAAAGAAATATGGATTTTTTAGAAATCACAAAATTCTTCTAGCTAAAACAGCTAAAGACATAGATTAAACCTCATTTGCGAAAATATTCAATAAAATGAAGACACAAATGAAATCATTAGCATGTTAATCAAGTTAAAGGACCAGTCAACACACTGGACTTGCATAATCAACAAATGCAAGACAATAAGACAATGCAACAGCACCTAGTCTGAACTTCAAATGAGCAGTAGATTTTGTCCCTTTTAACAATGCTAAATAAATCATAATCCGATACTTGATCTTAAAGTATCCAAACAGAAAAATGAAGCAATTGCAACATCATCCAAATAAATTACAGGTCCAAGAAAAAGTACCTGAAAATAAATAATTTTCCTTAAATAAGATACAACCATCTAAAGGAAAATAAATACTATTTTGCTATAAAAATAATAGCATATTTAGCAGGAGTAGAGATAGCCCCATTAAATTGGGGAAACCTCAAAACTGAAATTAACTGCCGGCAAAGAATATAATTTAAAACCCTTGAAGAAGGAATAAAAGAAAATTCTTAGCCTATTCCATTCCCTAGTATCAGGAACTGGAAAAAAAACCTCTGAAAACACAGAAGATTAAATAAGCAGAAATAAAATGTGAGCTAGTCTTGAAAAAGAACTAGTTACCTCAATATCCAAAATAATCAACACCTTTTCAACAAAGAGCAAATGTACTCTAATAAAAATAAAAAAGTAGATTTGTTAGTGTCAATATCTGATGAAGAAAATTCTGAATGAGAAAAAACATCATCAGAGAAGGATAATTCAGTATGTTGTTGGTCATTTGAAACTTCATCAACTAAAAAAGAAGTTTGAAAAAGACCTAAAAATTTTATTAGAAGGCGCGATGTCAGACAAAGCCTTTAACATAGAATCAGAAAAATATTCTTATAAATTTCTAATTATATCTTGTACATAAAATGTAAAAAGAATAGCAATATATGAAGCATAAATACTAATAGATTCTGCATGTAAAAGTTTATCATGATAACTTATTACAAACCATAGCTAAAGATAAACATTCATAACATTAAAATAAATGAACTTAGCTTTGGTAGGACTGATATCAGTCAACAGGAATCCGTTAGTATGTTCTGATTCAGGAACAGTATACGAAATATCTTGCAATATGTAATAGAAAAAAACAACATATAAAGCAAAATTATCAAATTCCTTAAATGACAGTTTCAGGAATGGGAGAAAAATGCAGAACAAATAAGCCTCTAGCAACCAGAAGCAGCAAAAAATATGAGACTTAAATAATGTGACCCACATTATTGGGGCCAAATACAACGCCCATATCTTTTGGCGCCAAATATGATCCTCTGACGCCAAAACCGACGCCCACATTTTTTGGCGAAAAAAAACGTCTAAATACACATGCGTCAAAAAAATGACGTAACTACGAACAACTTCCGGCGTCAACTACGGCGCTGGAAATGACCAAATTTTGCGCCAAAAAAGTTTGCGCCAAAAATGACGCAATAAAATGAAGCATTTTCTGCCCCCGCGAGCCTAACAGCCAGCAGGGAAAAATAGTCAATTGAAAATTTTCAAGGTAAGAAAAAATATATATTCATATGCATTATCCGAAATAATGAAACTGACAGTTTGAATGAAGGAATACTGATTATCCTGAATCATGGCAAATATAAGTTTAAAAACATATATTTAGAACTTTACATATAAAGTGCCCAACCATAGCTTAGAGTGTCACAAAAAATAAAACTTACTTACCCCAGGACACTCATCTACATATAGTAGATAGCCAAACCAGTACTGAAACGAGAATCAGTAAAGGTAATGGTATATAAGAGTATATCGTCGATCTGAAAAGGGAGGTAGGAGAAGAAATCTCTACGACCGATAACAGAGAACCTATGAAATAGATCCCCTAGAGGAAGACCATTGTATTCAAACAGGCAATACTCTCTTCACATCCCTCTGACATTCACTGCACTCTGAGAGGAAAACCGGGCTTCAGCCTGCTGCAAAGCGCATATCAACGTAGAATCTAGCACAAACTTACTTCACCACCTCCATGGGAGGCAAAGTTTGTAAAACTGAATTGTGGGTGTGGTGAGGGGTGTATTTATAGGCATTTTAAGGTTTGGGAAACTTTGCCCCTCCTGGTAGGAATGTATATCCCATACGTCACTAGCTCATGGACTCTTGCTAATTACATGAAAGAAATGAAGGTTCCCTTTAAGTGACGTCCTCAAAGATGGCGTCCCTTACATTCCTATTGGCTGAAAGTTTTCTATCAGCCAATAGGAATTAAAAGGAAAAAAACCTATTGGCTGTTGCAATCTGCCAATCAGCCAATAGGATGAAAGCTCAATCCTATTGACTGATTGCAACGAAGGAGCAATTTGTTTGTTTTTTTATATATAATTTAATTTTTTATTTTTTGTAATTTAGTGTTTATTTTTTTGTAATTTAGTAAATTGTATTTTATTAATTTAATTTTTTTCATTTTATTGTAATGTTAGTTTGTAGTGTAAGGCAGGTTAGGTTTTATTTTACAGGTAACGTTGTATTTATTTTAACAAGGTAGTTTTTAAATAGTTAATAACTATTTACTAACTAGTCTACCTAGTTAAAATAAATACAAACTTACCTGTGAAAAAAAAAACTAAGCTAGCTACAATATAACTATTAGTGGCGGCGATGTCTGGAGCGGCAGATTAGGGGTTAATCATTTTATTTTAGTGTTTGCAATGTGGTAGGGCCTCGGTTTAGGGGTTAATAGGTAGTTTATGGGTGTTTAGTGTACTTTGTAGCAGTTTAGTTGTGAGTTTTATGTTACAGATTTGTAACGTAAAACTCACAACTACTGACTTTAGATGGCGGTAAGGATCTTGTCAGTATAGGGTGTACCGCTCACTTTTTAGCCTCCCAGGCAAACTCGTAATATCGGCGCTATGGGAGTCCCATTGAAAAAGGACTTTTTTGAAAGTGCGGTACTGATGTTGCCACAGACACAGGCGCTACTTGCACAATCTAGCTCTGAAATACAGATGGCAAGTACTTCAGAATTGGCTCAGGGGTTATCAAATGAAATTGGAGTTTCTGTGACAGCTCAGACAGTGCAAAGGACTTGGCATAACATCAACCGCTATGGATGTAGTCCAAGAAAAAAAACCTTGCTTGCTCTTCGGCACAAAACTGCAAGATTAAACTTTGCTAAAGAACATGAAAAGAAGCCTGATGAATATTGTGAGCACATTCTTTGGTCAGATGACACCAAGATACATTTGATCGGCTCAGATGGGGTCCAGCATGTTTGGAGTGAACCTGGTTAGGACTACCACAGGAAATGCACAGTGCCAAAAGTGAAGCACGGAGGTGGAAGTGTGATGATATGGGGCTGCATGCATGCAGAAGGTGTTGGGGAGATGACATTTATAGATGGCACCATGACTGTCTGTAGATATACCAAAATACTGGCAGACAAGATGACTCCCGGTCTCCAGAAGCTTAGCAGAAGAGGAATATTCCAACATGATAACAATCAAAAGCACACTGCCAAAATCATAAGAGTTTCTAGAAAAGAAAAAAGTAAAATCTTTGACCTGGTCAAGTATGTCGCCTGACTTGATATAACACCTTTGGGGTATTTTAAAGAGAAAGGTAGGGCAACACAACACTTCCAGCAAAGAGCAGCTAAAAAAATCGTCTCATTAGAATGGCAGAACTTCTATCCAGAAATGTACACTGGTATTCTACATGCTAAGGAGGATCAAATCTGTAATAAAAAATAAAGGTGGACATTCAAAGTATTGAATAAATAAAACATTTGAATCTCAGTAATGAAAGGTGTACTGACTAGGGATGGGCAAATGTGCTGAAAGTGTAATTCCTTTGGTAGAACAAAGAAAAATCCATTAAAATTCTGTAATCGATAGTAATTTCCGGTTTTTGAATGTTACTTTTGTTATTGAATGTTCATAATTAGATCGAATAACTACATTCAAAATTTCAAATGTAACATTCTATTTAACAAATACTATTCAGAAGTGCAATAGTTCATGTGGTAGGGAATTTAGTAAATTGATACATAAAGGATACAAATATATATGAATGTTTTTATTTCAAATATTGCATAATTTCAATATAACATTTAAAGAAAGCATTAGAAATACTATTACAAATAAATCAAATTTTTCATATTCGAATATTGCATAATTCGAATCGAATTATTAGAAAAATTCAAATTGAATATTACATTTAAAGATAGCATTAGAAATACTATTACATTACGAATGTTAGACTGTTGTACAAACATTCGCCTAGATTTAGAGTTCTGCGTTAGCCGTCAAAACCAGCGTTAGGGGGTCCTAACGCTGGTTTTGTCCTACCGCTGGTATTTAGAGTCTTGTAGGTAAGGGTCTAACGCTAACTTTCCAGCCGCAACTTTTCCATACCGCAAATCCTCTTACGTCAATTGCGTATCCTATGGGATCTTTCTAACGCCGGTATTTAGAGTCTTGGCTGAAGTGAGCGTTAGAAATCTAACGACAAGACTCCAGCCGCAGAAAAAAGCCAGGAGTTAAGAGCTTTCTGGGCTAACGCCGGTTCATAAAGCTCTTAACTACTGTGCTCTAAAGTACACTAACACCCATAAACTACCTATGTACCCCTAAACCAAGGTCCCCCCACATCGCCGCCACTCTATTAAATTTTTTTAACCCCTAATCTGCCGACCGCACACCGCTGCAACCTACATTATCCCTATGTACCCCTAATCTGCTGCCCCTAACATCGTCGAACCCTACATAATATTTATTAACCCCTAATCTGCCCCCCCCAATGTCGCCGCTACCTACCTACAATTATTAACCCCTAATCTGCCGACCGGACCTCACCGCCACTATAATAAATGTATTAACCCCTAATCCGCCTAACTCCCGCCTCAAAAACCCTATAATAAATAGTATTAATCCCTAATCTGCCCTCCCTAACATCGCCGACACCTAACTTCAAGTATTAACCCCTAATCTGCCGACCGGACCTCGCCGCTACTCTAATAAATGTATTAACCCCTAAAGCTAAGTCTAACCCTAACACTAACACCCCCCTAAGTTAATATAATTTTTATCTAACGAAATAAAATAAATCTTATTAAATAAATTATTCCTATTTAAAGCTAAATACTTACCTGTAAAATAAACCCTACTATAGCTACAATATAAATAATAATTATATTGTAGCTATTTTAAGATTAATATTTATTTTACAGGCAACTTTGTATTTATTTTAACCAGGTACAATAGCTATTAAATAGTTAATAACTATTTAATAGTTACCTAGTTAAAATAATTACAACATTACCTGTAAAATAAATCCTAACCTAAGTTACAATTAAACCTAACACTACACTATCAATAAATTAATTAAAACAACTACCTACAATTACCTACAATTAAATCAACTAAACTAAATTACAAAAAAAGCAAACACTAAATTACAAAAAAAACAAAACACTAAATTACAAAAAATAAAAAAGATTACAAGATTTTTAAACTAATTACACCTACTCTAAGCCCCCTAAAAAATGCCCTGCCCTATTCTAAAATAAAAATTTTACAGCTCTTTTACCTTACCAGCCCTTAAAAAGGCCTTTTGCGGGGCATGCCCCAAAGAAAACAGCTCTTTTGCCTGTAAAAAAACATACAATACCCCCCCCCAACATTACAACCCACCACCCACATACCCCTAATCTAAAAAACCTAACACTAAGCCCCTGAAGATCTTCCTACCTTATCTTCACCACGCCGGGTATCACCGATCCGTCCAGAAGATGGTCCGAAGTCTTCATCCTATCCGGCAAGAAGAGGTCCAGAAGAGGGTCCGAAGTCTTCATCCTATCCAGCAAGAAGAGGGCATCCGGACCGGTAGACATCTTCATCCAGACGGCATCTTCTATCTTCTTCCATCCGGCGCGGAGCGGGACCATCTTGAAGCAGCCGACGCGGATCCATGCTCTTCTAACAATGTCCTAAGTCCGAATGAAGGTTCCTTTAAATGACGTCATCCAAGATGGCGTCCCTCGAATTCCGATTGGCTGATAGGATTCTATCAGCCAATCGGAATTAAGGTAGCAAAAATCTGATTGGCTGATTGAATCAGCCAATCAGATTCAAGTTCAAGGGGGGTTTGGGTTAGATTAGGGGTATGTGGGTGGTGGGTTGTAATGTTGGGGGGGTATTGTATGTTTTTTTAAATGCAAAAGAGCTGTTTTCTTTGGGGCATGCCCCGCAAAAGGCCCTTTTAAAGGGACAGTAAACCTTAAAAATAATGTTATATAATTCTGCACATAGTGCAGAATTATATAACATTATATTAGCCAAACTTTGTAAATCATAATATTCCCTTTTTATTTTGTAAAAATACCGCTGTTTTACAGACCCGCTCTCTGTAATCTGCTGAGCGGGTCTGTTGTTTTTACTGAGCGCATCGGGCCAGCTGTATAGTCACAGCCCGGCCCGACCGCGCCATTAGACACAGTGCAGCTCGCTCCTGCTCTGTCTGACAGCGGGAGCGAGCTGCACTGTGTCTAATGGCGCGGTCGGGCCGGGCTGTGACTATACAGCTGGCCCGATGCGTTCAGTAAAAACAACAGACCCGCTCAGCAGAGTACAGAGAGCGGGTCTGTAAAACAGCGGTATTTTTACAAAATAAAAAGGGTATATTATGATTTACAAAGTTTGGCTAATATAATGTTATATAATTCTGCACTATTTGCAGAATTATATAACATTATTTTTAAGGTTTACTGTCCCTTTAAGTGTCCCTTTAAGGGCTGGTAAGGTAAAAGAGCTGTAAAATTTTTATTTTAGAATAGGGCAGGGCATTTTTTTATTTTGGGGGGCTTTTTTATTTTTTTTTAGGGGGCTTGAGTAGGTGTAATTAGTTTAAAAATCTTGTAATCTTTTTTTATTTTTTGTAATTTAGTGTTTGTTTTTTTTTGTAATTTAGTGTTTGGTTTTTTTTGTAATTTAGTTTAGTTGATTTAATTGTAGGTAATTGTAGGTAGTTTATTTAATTAATTTATTGATAGTGTAGTGTTAGGTTTAATTGTAACTTAGGTTAGGATTTATTTTACAGGTAATTTTGTAATTATTTTAACTAGGTAACTATTAAATAGTTATTAACTATTTAATAGCTATTGTACCTAACCTAAGTTAAAATAAATACAAAGTTGCCTGTAAAATAAATATTAATCCTAAAATAGCTACAATATAATTATTATTTATATTGTAGCTATATTAGGGTTTATTTTACAGGTAAGTATTTAGTTTTAAATAGGAATAATTTATTTAATAAGAGTTATTTTATTTCATTAGATTTAATTATATTTAACTTAGGGGGGTGTTAGTGTTAGGGTTAGACCTAGCTTTAGGGGTTAATACATTTATTATAGTAGCGGTGAGGTCCGGTCGGCAGATTAGGGGTTAATAATTGTAGGTAGGTAGTGGCGATGTGGGGGGGGGCAGATTAGGGGGTAATAAATATTATGTAGGGGTTGGCGGTGGGGTTAAAAATAATATGCAGGGGTCAGCGATAGCGGGGGTGGCAGATTAGGGGTTAATAAGTGTAAGGTTAGGGGTGTTGAGACTCAGGGTTCATGTTAGGGTGTTAGGTGCAGACTTAGAAACTGTTTCCCCATAGGAAACAATGGGGCTGCGTTAGGAGCCCAATGCTGCTTTTTTGCAGGTGTTAGGTTTTTTTTTCAGCTCAAACTGCCCCATTGTTTCCTATGGGGGATTCGTGCACGAGCACGTTTTTGAAGCTGGCCGCGTCTGTAAGCACCGCTGGTATTGAGAGTTGCAGTGGAGGTAAATATGCCTGTACGCTCCCTTTTTGGAGCCTAACGCAGCCCTTCTGAGAACTCTAAATACCAGAGTTGTTTAAAAGGTGCGGGGGGAAAAAACACGCGTAGCTAACGCACCCCTTTGGCCACAAAACTCTAAATCTAGGCGATTATAAATTCTAAACGAGAAACTGTGTTAAAATTTGTTTTATTTTTTGAATGTTGTAAAAAATTCGACCATCCCTAGTACTGACTTTTGTTGTATTAAGTTCCTACTGTGGGGTCTGTATTTTTAATTTAGTAAATCTAAACTGTTTTTAATTTCACATAAGAGCAAATACCATACTGTTTAACTCAGAAGTAATGCAAATATTGAGAGGTGATGCAATTTTGAATCATTTGACATTTAAGAGATATTGCACAGGGGTGTAATCAGTTCTGTTGTATACTGTATATTAGAATTTGTGTATTTTATTATTATTATTATTATCACTCATAATATTAATGATGGCCATACCCAGGAACTTATTTCTCCTTGTACAGTTAAGCAACATTTTTTTCTTTGCACAAGGTATAGGTTTTATTTAGAACAGGTGTAGCAAACTTAAATTATATTAATGAACAGATTCTGAAGGTTTTACTCACAAAAAGGATACAGCTATTGGTCTGATAGTTCTTCTACCTAGTTGTACCATGTGATACTAATTTTAGTATTTAGCTTACATTGTACCATTAATTTATTTTAACATAATGCATAAGCTTTTTTTCTTTATTTGTTTGAGTTTATAAGTTTGGATGTGTATTTTGTAATCACAAGTCTAGAAGTAAAGTAATTAGTAATGGCATAAATATGGCACATAGAGCAAACAATGAAAATGAATCCTTAAAGGGCTATTAAACCCCCAAAAAATGATTTAATGATCCTGAAAGATCATGCAATTTTAAGCAACTTTCTTAATTTACTCCTATTATAAATTTTTCTTCATTCTATTGGTATCTTAATTTGAAAAAGAAGGAATGTAAGCTTAGGAGATGGCCCATTTTTGGTTAAAGCGACATTAAACCCAAAATTTTTCATGATTTAGAAAGAGAATGCAATTTTAAACAACTTTCTAATTTACTTCTATTATCTAATTTGCTTCATTCTCTTGATATTCTTTGCTGAAAAGCATATCTAGATAGGCTCAGAAGCTGCTGATTGGTGGCTGCACACAGATGCCTCATGTGATTGGCTCACCCATGTGCATTGCTATTTCTTAAACAAAGGATATCTAAAGAATGAAGCAAATTAGATAATAGAAGTCAATTGGAATTTTGTTTAAAATTGTATTCTCTATATGAATTATAAAAGAAAAAAATTGGGTTTAATGTTCCTTTAAGCACCCTAGGTAGCGCTTGCTGATTGGTGGCTGCATTTAAGCATCAATCTGCAAGAATGATTCGACTCCTAAACTTCTAAATTAGAACGTTTTTTTTTTTTTTTATTGCCTGCTCTATCTGAATAGCAAAAGAAAAGAATTGAGTTTCATATCCCTTTAATGTGAACTTTGTAAATGTGAGCAGCTTAATTTTAATATAGCAAGAATGTATTGCATTCTTATTGTCCCTTTGTGATTAAATTGAGTTAAAAATGTTAGTCCATGCAATGCGACATTTATTTAAGGTGATACTTTGTAGAAACCTTACATAGTTTATTTACTTAAGACTGGGATTCATTTTCTATTTTATTGACCATATAAGGAAGGCTCTTACTTATATATTAATGATTTGTCTACACGTTAAAGACAAATAAAACTCATTATTAAACGTTCATGGTTCATATAGAACATGTGATTTTAAGCCATTTTTAAGTTTTCTTCTATTAACAAAGTAGCTTTGTCCTCTTTGTATCCTTTCTTCAAAGTCATACCTTGGTAGGCACAGGTACAGCAATGAACTACTAGGAGCAAGCTGGTGATTGGTGGCTATGCACATATGCCTTTTGCAGGAGTTAAACACATAAGGTCAGATTACGAGAAGAGCGCTTACGTTTGCACGCAAACATTATCGGGTTTTCACGTTTGTTTGTGCGCAAGTTAAATTGTGCTCGTATTACAAGTTGAAATTAAATGTGAATGTGTGAGCGCAATCGTGATTTAGGCTAGAATGATTACCGTGACCTGAGTAGTCTGGTTAACTGTTTTGAAAAACAAAAAAATGTCACAAAACACATCAAAAATACATTACAAAGTACAGTTACACTCATAACAACACCATCAAATAAACATAATTTAAAAAAATATTGCACACAAAGGTTATAAAGGCTCAATTATATAAGATCTCAGGTGGTAGAAAAAAGCAGGCAAAGGGCTTTAACATAGATATACATACATATAGATGTCTAAAGATAGATACTTATGTATATATATATATATATATATATGCTGTATATATACTGTATATATACACTGTATATATATGTACACATATGTATTTATTTATATGTGTATATATGTATTTACAGACATATATACACATATAAACACATAAATACATATGTACACAAACGGTATATAGACATATATAGAAGTGCATTGGAGCCCTTTGCAGTCAAGTACATGAAAAAACACATTTATGCATATTTATGCAACATTAATTTTAATAAATGTTTTAAATATAAAAATTTCACATTCCAATTTTCGGCACATAGGGAAATATGTTCTAAGTATTTATAAATAGATATTCCTATTTATATCTGTATATATCTATACCTATATATATAGATAGATAGATAGATAGATAGATAGATAGATAGATATAGTAGCAAAATACCATCAGATATAGAAATGTCTATTTATGAATAAATAGAACATATTCTCCTATGTGAAGAACATTGGACTAGGAAATATTCATATTTTTATGTCAGGTTAGCGCATTTGAGAATACGTTTGTGTTAGTGCGAAAGTTGCTGTTAGGTTTTTTTTTTCCAATTTTTTTCTCTATTGACTTCTATGGGGGAATAGGTTATTGCACGCAATATTTTAACTTCGGCTTTTTGTGCGCATTGGCGATAACTTTTTACTTTCAACTTGTAATACCTGATACACGCAAAAGGTTTACTTCTACCGCAGTTAGCGCACAAGCGAAAGCGCTAAATAGCGCTCCACTTGTAATCTGGCCCATAGGGTTGATTGCAACCTATTGGCAAATTGCTCCTGAAAGGGATTATTGTTTTGTGCTTGAATTGGTCATTGAGTTTCTCAAGTCATCACAGTGCAAAATGGATTGGTGCGTTAAAATCCCACAGCAGAAAATCTCCATGAAGAGTCTTTTCCTGTGTTAAGTATCTGTTTTTAAGACTGTGAGGTCACCGAAAATGACAGATACAATAGTCCTTTCAAAACTCTTAAAGCTCCACTAAAGGTAAAAAGTAACGTTTCATGATTCAGGTAAAGCATGCAATTTAAAAATACTTTCCAATCAAAACTGCACATTCTATTTATATGAACACCGAGCATGTGCAAAAGTTCACAGTATATATGTATTTTGTGATTGGCTGATACCTATCACATGATACAGGGGAAAGGAAACTTGAATTAATTTTGAAATTTGTTAGAAAACTTACTGCTTATTTCAAATTCAAAGTATATTGCATTGTCTTTTTATTGTGTATTTGTCAATTATTAAATTCTACTATATTTTGTGGTGCTTTAATGTCACAGTAGTGTTTTTGAATTGACCCCTTTGTTCACTGTAAAGGAACATATTTATATGTGTGTGGTTAACCTATTGCAGTTTGCTAAACCATCTAAATTTCATTTGTATGATCGCATGATGGGCATTCTGTAAACGATAGCTCAATTGCTATATTGTCACTTTTAATATGTGACAAGTATGTTTTTAATAATATTTATTTTTAATGTTTGTGAAAGCCATTTTTGTGTTTGGGTGATTATACCATATCTCTTAAAAAATAACGTATAGTACATTTAATCAATATGTATATACATACATTTAATATGTATATATATATATATATATATATATATATATATATATATATATATATATATATATATATATATATATATACAGTATATTTTATTTTATTATTATTATTATCAGGTATTTGTTGAGCGCCAAAAAAACATAGGCGGTATACAAGGTAACATTTATAGGGGGTCAAATGGGTAGAGGTCCCTGCCGAGAGTTGCACTGTTGTAATCGGCTCTCATGTGGGTGATCTACAAACAGCTGGGCTCATAGGCTTACATGCTAAGGGGTTCAAGGGGATAGCAGTGGAGTTAGTGTAGGTTGTATGCATCCCTGAATAGTAGAGTCTTTAGGGAGCACTTGAAACTTTTAAAACTAGGGGAGAGTCTTGTGGAGCGAGGCAGAGAGTTCCACAAGAAGGGAGCCAGTCTGGAGAAGTCTTGAAAACGAGAATGTGAGGAGGTAACAAGAGAGGAGGAGAGTAGGAGATCATGGGAAATGTGTGTCATACTTTTGTTATAGGAGATGCGTTTATGTGTGTCATACTTTTGTTATAGGAGATGCGTTTATGTGTGTCATACTTTTGTTATAGGAGATGCGTTTATGTGTGTCATACTTTTGTTATAGGAGATGCGTTTATGTGTGTCACACTTTTGTTATAGGTGATGTGTTTATGTGTGTCACACTTTTGTTATAGGTGATGTGTTTATGTGTGTCATACTTTTGTTATAGGAGATGCGTTTATGTGTGTCACACTTTTGTTATAGGTGATGTGTTTATGTGTGTCATACTTTTGTTATAGGAGATGCGTTTATGTGTGTCACACTTTTGTTATAGGTGATGTGTTTATGTGTGTCATACTTTTGATATAGGAGATGCGTTTATGTGTGTCACACTTTTGTTATACATATATTCTAGCCCTAATACTTTACTTCAGATGTCAAGGTGCACTATGTGTTGAGCTCTCTAGCAACACATAATGCCCCACTTGTAACGCGCTTTGCATTATCAATATTCCACTTTAAATCTAGGCATAAGAGTTTTGGTTGTTCATAGATGTATTACATTTTTGTTTTGCAACAGCCTTATAACGATAACCAAGGGTTACTTTTTGTTCCCATTGAATGGGAGCTTATACATTTTCATTTTAGTTATTAATGTGTTTGTGTTAATTTGCAATATCCCTCTAGTAGGTGTAAAGATAACAGAATAGCCTTTACAACTAGTATTACAAAATGTGAAATAATTTTCAAACATGTAAACACATCCATATTTACTAAATCATGTTAAGATTTAAGGATGATATATTTAAAAGGTACCTATAAATATGTATATTTTAAACCCTTAAAGGGACAGTCTACACCAGAATGTTTATTGTTTAAAAAGATAGATAATACCTTTATTACCCATTAACTAGTTTTGCATAACCAACACAGTTATATAAATAGACTTTTTACCTCTGTGATTACCTTGTATCTAAGCCTCTGCAAACTGCCCCCTTATTTCAGTTCTTTTGACAGACATCCATTTTAGCCAATCAGAGCTGGCTCACCTGAACTTCACGTGCGTGAGCACAGTGTTATCTTTATGACACACATGAACTAACACCCTCTAGTGATGAAAAACTGTCAAAATGCCCTGAAAGAAGAGGCGGCCTTCAAGGGCTTAGAAATTAGTAGACATGTGCAACGCTAAAAAATTTGTTTTGTTTCGTTTTCATTAGTTAAATAAATAATTTTGTTTCGGCAAATTAGTTATGTTAAGTTAAATCGTTTTTTCGGATCCGTTCGTTTTTTCAGATCCATTCTTTATTCATATGCATTATTCTATTCTGAAGTTTAGAATAGAATAATGCATATGAATAAAGAATGAATCCGAAAAAAAACGAAAGGATCCGAAAGACTATTTAACTTAACATAACTAATATGCCGGCGATTGCCAAAACAAAATTATCTAAGAACGCCACCGACACCCACATCGCCGACACTAAATAAAGCTATTAACCCCTAAACCGCCACCCCCCACATCGCCAACACTACCTAAACCTATTAACCCCTAAACCGACGCCCACCACATCGCAGACATTAAATAAACCTATTAACCCTAACCCGCCGTTCCCTGACTTTGCCGACACTAGCTAAACCTATTAACCCCTAAACCGCAGTTCCCTGACATCGCAGACACTAACTCAACCTATCAACCCCTAAACCGCAGTTCCCCGACATTGCCGGCACTAACTAAAACACTAAATAAACCTAATATTATTTTATTATTATTATACTTTATTTATGAAATGCCATCATATTCCGCAACGCTGTCCATGGATACAATTAATTTAAATAAAACAATAATATAAAACTTCTAAGACACAGGACAAAATTTACAAACACATACAGGAGGAACTGAGGGCCCTATTCCCGTGGGAACTTACAATCTAGAAGGGTAGGAGGTTGAGAAACAGGAGGTGAGGACAGCAAGATTGAAAAAGATGTTAATGCAGAGTTAGATGAGGGAAATGTTGTTAGGTAAGAGAAATATTATTGAGTTGGGTGATAGGCTTCTCTGGACAGAAAAGTCTTCAGAGAGCATTTAAAGGAAGAAAGATTAGGGCAAAGCCTGGCAGCACGAGGGAGAGTGTTCCAAAGGGTAGGTGCTGCACGACAGAAGTCCTGCAGTCTAGCATGAGAGGAGGTGATAGTCACAGATGCAAGGAGCAGGTCATTGTTGGATCTTAGTGGGTGGGCTGGAGTATACTTGTTGATTAGAGAGGATAGATAGAGAGGAGCGAGATAACCACTAAACCGCCATTCCCAAACATCGCCAACACTACCTAAACCTATTAACTCCTATACCGCAGTTCACCAACACTAACTAAATCTATTAACCCCTAAACCGCAGTTCCTCGACATCGTCGACACTAAATAAACCAATTAACCTCTAAACCGCAGTTCCCCGACCTCGCCGACACTAGCTAAACCTATTAACCCCTAAACCGCCGTACACTCACATCGCCAACACTAACTAAAACACTAAATAAACCTATTAACCCCTAAACCGCCGTACACCCACAAGACAAACACTAACGGACGATCGCATGAAGAGGACCTCCACGTCGGACCGATCGACCTCCGCCTGGACCTCCGCCTCCGCGCATCCACCGACCGATCCGCCTCCGCTGGGATGAAAATAGAAGATACCAGTCCCACGATGGATACAGATGGAGCCGCCTGGATGAAGATGCTTCACAGCTGGGGGTTAAGTTAGTGTTGGCGATGTCGGGGAACTGCGGTTTAGGGGTTAATAAGTTTAGATAGTGTCAGCAATGTCAGGGAACGGCAGTTTAGGGGTTAATAGTTTTATTTACTGTTTTAGTAAGTGTCGGCAATGTCGGGAAACTGCGGTTTAGATTAGAACAATGAAAAATTCTGAATATGAATAAAGAATGGATCTGAAAATTCAGAAACGGATTTATTAATTTTTGTAATTTTTCGGGATTTTAGTTATGGTGCCGATTCGGAAATTTGGATTCATTCGAATCTCCAAAATCGGCCAAATTGAATTGCACATGTCTAGAAATTTGAATATGAACCTCCTAGGTTTAGCTTTCTACTAAGAATACCAAGAGAACAAAGCAAAATTGGTGATAAAAGTAAATTGGAAAATTGTTTAAAATTACATTCTCTATCTGAATCATGAAGTTTATTTTGGACTAGACTGTCCCTTTAAATATTATATTTTTAATGTAATAATTGTATAATTATGTGTAAGATGTATAAAATAATTATTATTTGATATTGCTTAAAACCATGAAGAAATATATACAAACTGAAATTGATATAGATTTAAATTAAAAAAGTATATTAAATATTTTAAAATAAATTTGCATTTCTATTGAGTTGATCACTGGTGAATTTCACATTTGAAAATCATTTATTAGCATCAAGTTAGATTTGCTAAGCAACATACAAAGTTGTCGAACATTAAGTCAAAATGGATATAGGGTTAAACTTAACACCTGACCAAATATTCATGAGCTTGTAAAATATAAATTATGTACACCTGCAAAATGGATATAGGGTTAAACTTAACACCTGACCAAATATTCATGAGCTTGTAAAATATAAATTATGTACACCTGCAAAATGGATATAGGGTTAAACTTAACACCTGACCAAATATTCATGAGCTTGTAAAATATAAATTATGTACACCTGCAAAATGGATATAATATGTACTTTACACCAGCCAATTTTGATAAACAAATGTTAGCTTCAGTTTAATGTTTGCAATAGAAACTCACCTTAAATTGTGAAGGGATGTATTTAAAGGCAGCCAAGGAATTATCCATATCCACAACCCACTTAGAATGTCACCATAATGACAAAAGTGAAACTTTTAAGATGACAATTTGATTGTGTCATTTTGAATGGCACTATTTTTGCGACAATAGCAATCCTGAGCGGTCGCACTTTCCCAGAGCTCCTGCTGATCACTTGTTAATCTGCCGGTTTTCACAGGCATCTTACAGCATTACAACATCCCTTGCTTCCTAAATTGCTACACTTCTCAGAAGAGCACTATATCTCAAAGATTCTGCTCTATTCTTGACGCTAGAGTTCGGCATTGGACGACAGAGGCCTAAAGTGGCGCCTTACCCATAGGCAATGCTACCCCCCTCAGTCTGCTGATGTATTCTAGCTTAATTGAACATAACACCACCATTGTACTGATACTGCAACCTTTGCTTTATAAATAACAAGGATATCGAGAGACATACGAATAAAAGAGTGAAAAGCTGTGCAACCAGGATCAAAGTAACTTTGAAAGAAAATGGCAGCCATGGGAAACACGGATTTACTAATTCATTTCAACCTGCGCTACATTAACTTTGAGAGGCTTATGATGACACTACTTGAAAGAGCCCCATTCAACCTCTTGCTGAATAAATTATGTACAAACAGTACATTACCCACAGCTACTGAGGAAGCTTTAGATACTGACACTCAGAATGGCGTCATGATAACTGCACACACAGTAGCAAAAACATACTCGCAAAAGGGGCCTACACCATCTGAAACTACCATCTTTTGGTCCAGAGAATTATATTTCACCAAGGAGTCCTCATCAAGTCTAACCAACCTACCTGACAACAATGCAAGCTTCACTCTTAAGCGCTCATATGTTGGTGACCACTGCATGGCCTCCTTGACATTACCACTACTGGAATCCACCAGAATGCCGTATCAGACTTTACAAGAAGGTCAGAACCTGGTGCAGGATATACTTCTAACCCCCTTAGAGGGGAGTTCCCGGATAGCTACGAGCATTGAGTCGCCAAACCTTCTGCCTATCAACACCCTCATGCTTGCATATATCAGATAATTAAAGAGACATTCTGATCAAGATTAAAATGCCCATATATTAATTACATCTTTAATTAGAAACATACAGTATTTACAAGATACATGTATTGGAAAAAAATGCTTCTAGTAAAAGTTATCACTGTTTTAGTGCTAGCATTTTTCTCTGTATGTGCATGTGATGCATAGCTAGACATTCTTAGTGCACCAGCATTTTAAATATTGCAGCTGTTCAGAGAGAAAGTGGGGCTTATATCATGTCAGCAATTAACAAACGGACTCATTACCATGTGGTACAAGCACCTTAGGATCTCTGAGCAAGTGCTGTGTTTAAAATGCTGGCACACAGAACATACTTAAAGGGACATTAAACACTAAATACATGCTAGATAGAATGATACATTCAAAGAAAAGATTAGTCCATGACTAACATGTAGATGTATTTTTTAAAGTTTCATTAGTTGTTTAAAAAGTGACAAAATAAGTGTAAAGTTTTAGTGTCTATAAAACACTGGGAGCTGCCATGTTGTAACTTGTGTTACCTTCTCTGCTGTGGCCAATTAGGGTCAGTTATAAATAGGTCACTAGAGTGTGCAGCCAATGGTTGTGCTGGATTTAACAGTGTTCTGCACTTCCATTTCTAACAGGAACTGAAAAGCTCACAATTTCAGAATGGAATTACAGGCAAAGAGGACAAAATAAAATAATGAAAGTATATTGCAAAGTTGTTTTATTTTATACAATTTATCATTTTAGATTACCATCTCAAAGTGTTTAATGTCCCTTTAAATACGCCTATCCCATTTCCTTACAATAAACTCCCTCCTTGACCCACTGCAATCTGGATTTCGTCCCCATCACTCCACAGAGACAGCAATTGTTAAGGTTAGTTACCAATGACCTACTTACAGCAAAATCAAAAGGCCACTTCTCTCTGCTTATCCTCCTTGATCTGTCCGCAGCCTTTGACACTGTTGACCACCCTCTTTTGATCCAAACCCTCCAATCCTTTGGCATCTGTGACACAGCCCTCTTGTGGCTCTCTTCCTACCTGTCAAACCGTACCTTTAGTGTAGCCTTCTCTGGGGCCTCCTCTGCCTCATCACCACTTTCTGTCGGAGTACCGCAAGGCTCTGTCCTCGGTCCCCTTCTCTTCTCAATCTACACGTCATCACTAGGTTCCCTAATAAAGTCCCACGGTTTACAATATCATTTGTATGCCGACGACACCCAAATCTACTTCTCTGCACCAGACCTATCTACTTCCTTGCTAACCCGTGTCACTAACTGTCTTTCTCACATCTCTAACTGGATGTCCTCTCACTACCTCAAGCTAAATCTCTCCAAAACTGAGCTCCTTATTTTCCCCCCTTCCTCAAAACTCTCCACCCCCAATCTCTCTATAACTGTCGACAACTCCATCATTACCCCTACCCCACACGCCCGATGTCTCAGGGTCACATTTGACTCAGATCTTTCTTTCACTCCTCACATTCAGTCCTTGGCTAAAGCCTGCCGCTTCCACCTTAAAAACATCTCTAAAATTAGACACTTCCTTACACAAGACACAGCTATGATTTTAATCCACTCTCTCATTCTTTCCCGCCTTGATTACTGCAACTCTGTCCTCTCTGGTCTCCCCACCTGCCGGCTAGCTACTTTACAATCCATAATGAATGCCACTGCCAGACTCATCTTCCTTACACGTCGCTCTTCATCTGCTGCACCTCTCTGCCAATCCCTTCACTGGCTTCCTCTTGCCTCTAGGATCAAACACAAAATTCTCATTCTGACATACAAAGCCCTCAACTGCACTGCTCCCCCCTACATCTCAGACCTTGTCTCCAGATACTCTCCCTCCCGTCCCCTTCGCTCTTCTCATGACCTCCTACTCTCCTCCTCTCTTGTCACCTCATCACACTCCCGTTAACAGGACTTCTCCAGACTGGCTCCCATCTTGTGGAATTCTCTGCCTCGCTCCACAAGACTCTCTTCTAGTTTTAAAAGCTTCAAGTGCTCCCTAAAGACTCTACTGTTCAGGGATGCATACAACCTACACTAACCTTTCTTAATACCAGTTCCTCTCCTCCATTGCTATCCCCTGAACCCCCTTAGCATGTAAGCCTAAGAGTCCAGCTGTTTGTAGATCACCTTCTTAAGAGCTGACTACAACTCTGCAACTCTTGGCAGGGCCCTCTACCCATTTGATCTCTATAATTGTTTTGTTGTACTCCCCATTTGTTTATAGCGCTGCGGAATATGTTGGCGCTCTACAAATAACCGATAATAATAATAATAATAATAATAAATACACTTTTGTAACAGCTATAGCTTTTACTAGGAGCATTTTTTCTAATGCATGTATATTACAAAAATGTTTTTATTCAAAACTGAAATGCATCCATGTGAATTCTTATTTTGGCTGAAATGTCCCTTTAATTAACTCAGCAAATTAATTGTTGCTTTTTTAAACTGTTCAGTAATAATAATTAGTATAATCTATATTGCATGTATTGAAATCAGAATGAATACATTTGAATCCTTTCAACTCTTTTACCTTTCATTACACCTACAATTTTAATGATAATTTAAGATTATTTGAAAAATCCATTGTGATATTTGCTATTACTATCTATGCAAATGTATAAAATAATAGGCAGTGCGTTAGTGGAACATTTTGCTGACAGATTTTATTATTCAGAGATAGAAAATGTAGAATTGTAAAGGATTTTTTTTTTAGATCCCTTTTTCAGTATTAAACACTATGATAAATGACATACAAAACTGTGTGAAAGGATAAGAGGGCAAAAATTCATAATAATAGACAATGACAAATGCTTTGAGAAAGAAGCAAGTCCACTAGACAGAAATCTGCACATGATACCTTGCTCTCATTATCTACCCCCAGAATGTTTTTCCTTTTCAATTGAAACACACAATGTACTTGTGAATCTTTAACTTCCTTCAATGCTATGTTCGCCTTGCATAATAATAATGAGCAATGCCATTTATTCAATGGGTTATAGAGCTTGAAAAAGAAACTGAGACGGAAGCAAAAGGCTGATTAAAACATAACACATTTTAGTTGCACTAATAAATTAGATAGACGTTGAGTCTTTTGCAGCCATATTCAATGTCCCAAAAGGTCATATAGTCTAGGATAGCATAATATTTAAAGTAAGAAAGCTACGTTTTCTGCAATCATTGATTCAACAGCTGCTTTAAACCTCCATATTTACCTAGATTGAACCATTATATAATCTTTCAAGTTCTTTGCATATCTAGATGTCAACATGATTCCTGCCTTTCCATAGTTGCTATTTGTTTTTTTATTTATTTTTCTTTTATATCCTTTTCATGACTATACACTGTCCCTATACCTCTTTTTTCCCCTCTTTGAGCACAATCGCGATTTATGCTAGAATGATTACCGCGTCCTCAGAGCGCTGGTTAACAGTTTCATGAAACAAACAAGTTGCACAAAACCCATCAAAAATAAATTACAAAATACAGTTACACTCATAATAATCACCATCTAATAAAAAAATTATTTAAAAAAATATTGCACAAAAAATGATAAGGGCTCAAAGATATGAGGTCTCAGGTTTAAAAAAAAAAATGCAAGCAAAAGCTTTAACATACATATACGTCTTATATGTATTTATGTATTTTTTTATATATATATATATATATATATATATATATATATGTTTTTATGTATTTACAGACATATATACACATATAAACACATACATACATATGTACACATATATATATATATATATATATATATATATATATATATATATATATATATATAAGTACATTGGAGGCCTTTGCAGTCAAGTAGATGAAAACATGTAATAACATATTTATGCAATATTCATATAAAAAAAGTGTTATACTATTTATTTACTGTAAATATTTTACATTCCAAAGTTCTGAACATAGGCGAATATATCCTTATTATTTATAAATAGATATTCCTATATATATATCTGTACATATCTATACCTATATATAATCATCTATATATATTGCTATAGATTTATATTGTACCAAAATACCATTAGATATATGTAGAAATATTAATTTATGAATAAATAGAACATATTGTTCTATGGGAATAACATTGGAATGTGAAATATCCATATTTTCATATCAGGTTAGCGCACATCAGAATATGCAATTGGGCTTGCACGTGAGTTGGGTGTTTTTTCCACTTTTTTTGCCCCATTGACTTAGGAATACGTAAACTTGCATGCGATATTCTAAGCTTTTTGTGCTCGTTGTGTTAGCATTTGAGCGAAAACTCATAATATGAGCACAACCCGACAGGTGCAAAAAGCTGACTTTTAGTGCAGTTAACGCACAAGCGGGAGCGTTAAATAACGATCCACTCTTAACCTGGCCCTATATGTTTAATGATGGTCATTTTCTAACAGAAATATGTTTACCTGAAAATAAAGAAACTGTTAGGGTAATGAATCCATTTTAGTTTGCATTTACCATTTTCCATCTGTACAGATTTTAAGAGAATTCTTTAATTACCACCCCCCTATTAACATAAATATGTATACTTGATGTCTAAGTGACAAATATAAGAATGAATTTGCAAGTATATTAATTTAAACAAAATAGATCAACCTAATATTGCATAATATATACTGTACCTGACACAAGATACATCATTGAAGTAATAAAAGAAAATAATAAACTGTGAACTTGAAAAAATAATGTTATTTAATCTCTTTAGCTATTAAGCACATGCCCCCACATTTTTTAAATTGTATAATTTGTTTAAGTGACACCTATTTGCAGAAATATGTTTTAACAATTTATTTCATGCAAAACATCCTTGCCATTGTGTTGTAAATCTCAAATAATCATTACCTTTTACAATACATATATTATTTTTTTAGTTATAACTTTATATTTATACATTTAGTTTTCATGTAATTGTTTTTATTGCATGATTGTATTAACATTTAATTTATTATTGTGCATAACATCCAACCGCTGTTATTTTTTTTAATATTAATTATTTGAATAAAAATAAGATGAAATACAAGCCATGAAACTAGTTGTTAAATTTGCAATATATTAATTATATAGAATGTCTGCATTAAATCAAAAGTTTCCAAACATTAGCAAAAAATACATTTACAAATTGGGGCAATATTTTCCATGGTGCACTGGCAGTTAATTTATAACAATAATACTGCTTAACGTATTACCATAATATTATTAGATTAATGGAAGATATTTTATGCACTTTGCTTAACACAAGAGTAAACTAATTTGGGCTAGATTACAAATGGAGCACAAACTGTTGCACGAGCGATATCTGACTTTTGCATGAGTCGGAAATAGAATGCATATTAGTTGAAAGTAGTTGTTAAATTTACAATATATTAATTATATAGAATGTCTGCATTATATCAAAAGTTTCCAAACATTAGCAAAAAATACATTTACAAATTGGGGCAATATTTTCCATGGTGCACTGACAGTTAATTTATAATAATAATACTGCTTAATTTATTACCATAATATTATTAGATTAATGGAAGATATTTTATGCACTTTGCTAAACACAAGTGTAAACTAATTTGGGCTAGATTACAAATGGAGCACAAACTGTTGCACGAGCGATATCTGACTTTTGCATGAGTCGGAAATAGAACGCATATTAGTTGAAAGTAAACGCAATCACAAGAACGCAATCGTATTTTACGCTCATCAGGTTTGTACCAAACACAACATAAATGTATTTTAAAAAACAGTTACATTCATATAAACACTTTGATAAAAATTATTCATATAACTATAAAATAAAAGTTATAAGGTTTAAAAGGTACATGGTATATGACAAGGTGTTTAACGGCAAAGGGCTATAATGTATATACATATACACATAATATACATGTGTGTATATATACAGTATATATATATATATATAAAAAAAAAACAGATTGTCTGTAGACCATCCAGGATGGTCTACAGACGATATTCAACTTTTGAAAAAAAAATCGTTATTATTACACTTGCCTTAAGTGGAGGACAGCGATTAAATTAACAAGGGATAACAGTGCTGGAGGATAGCCACCCGGATCGGCATACCTTGCTCGCATTAAAGATGTTATACTTTTTACCTTGAGTCGTGGATGCGCTCTTCTGTTCTTCTATTTCCAGTGTATCATTGCCTGAGCACTCCTTACTGCTCAGTGAATGTGGAAACTGCTCCATTGATTCACCATAACGGGAGAGATATCCTTTGGAAGCTAAGACAGCACACCTAAGTAATCTATCCATATTCCCAGAGTCACAAATGTAAGTTGCGGTTAGTGGATCTTTATTATAAGACTTTGATATCTGAAGAATAATCATAATAAATAAATGAGGGCCCATGTAGAGTGGGACCACCTATTTTATTATTGTGTTTGTATGTAAATATACTCAAGACTGTAAGATTACATTTTTTTTATATACATTAATATTTGTTATACCCATTTACATTGATTGGAGTAGCTATTTTGCTGCCTAATATTAATTAAAATGTATTATTACCACACTTTGTGTCTATTATTGTCCTCGCAGCGCAGCTGAAGTTTTGGTTGTGTCATAAATATAAAAAAATTAAAGACTGAGAATCCAGCACTAGGGCCTTTATAAAATAGTTATTGTAAAATGTTTACAGAAGCTTTTATACTTATATAGCAGTAAACAATAAGGCTCTTTAAAGATGAACAAATATGTCACAATAATAATAAGCACAGTATGGAGATACTTCAGAAAGATAGAAAAAATATGTGTAACGCCCATCGGTGTCAGGTTAGTGCACATGAAGATTTGCTAACCTAAATGCATGTTATTAGAGCTGTATGTATAATAATTTAAAAAAATATATTTTCTGTTTAATATTTTAATAATACGAATTAAGGTTACCAATTATTCATTTGCGCTAACCCATCACCATGTTAGTCTTAAAACACAAACCCTGATGCGCATATTTTACATTCATATGCTCTTCACATAGAAGAAAATGTAATTCATATGTTATTTTTATTATTAAATATAAATATATATATACACTGTATATACATATATATGATAATGTTATTGTAAAATAGATGTCTATACCTATATATCTATAGGAATAGATATTCAGGTATAGTTATATACAGACATATATAGAATTATTTACAACAAAAATTACATTATCCTGTATGTGAAGAACATTGGAATGTGAAATATACATAACTTATCGAGTTAGCGTGCGAGCGATAGTTTTTTTTTCATCTGCACTTTCCATTAACATGGTCGCGATTTGGTTTGTGCATGTCAGGTTTCAATGTGCGCTCACTTTTCCCTTTCAACTTCTTCTAGCAAAGTTTACGCTCAAGCAAAAGTGCTAAATAGTGCACCACTTGTAGTCTGACCTTTTATGTTTAAAATAAAATAGTTTATAGAGCTGAAACTATGAAGATTTCTGGCAGATTGTGCAACATTTAAGTTTATGTTTATAATAGGACCTTTTCTACAGGATACATTTATTTATTTTTAATTTGTTTTCAAAGCCATTCCAAATAGAATAGCCTCAGAATATTTTTTAAAACACAAGCTATAAGAACAATATTCTTGTGTCATCAATTTGTTTTGTTTTTAATGTGTTTTTTTTATTGTTTCCGATTAGGTAATAGCACAAATATCTATGCATAAAGGTAATAATTAACGCATACTTTACCTGGACAGTCATTTCATTTTTGTGGGTATTGCTGCAGACCTTCATAGATAGAAGTCACAAGGAACCAATGGAAAAAAGCATGACATAATCACAAAAAAAACATTGTTTTAAAGAATAGAAGATCATGTTAATGAAATTAATTTTAGCTGCATAGTTGGATTTTGAGTGCTTGATGTTTTCTGTATTATCATTTTACAGCACATACACATTCAGCATACACAATATCACACACTATCCATCAAACACACACACTTTATATACAAAAAACTGCACAATTTATTTATTTTTAAACTTGGTATGAGTAGTAAGAGGGAGAAGGAGGGTGTGAGGGATAGAAAGAAGAGATGTGAGAGGAGAAGAGGGGTAATTAGAGGGGTAATGAGAAAGAAAGCAAGAGAGAGAGGGATAGAGAAAGAGAGAGAGAGGAGATAAATGTGGAGGAGGAGAGAGGGGAAGAAAAAGAGGTAGTGAAAGGGAGAAAGAAAAAGGGGAGAGGGGGTGAAGTTATTTGAAATGTGATACAGCCAGGGCTGGCTCAAAATATTGCGCTGCCTGGGTCCAAGAATGCATTGGTGCCAGTAGTAACACTTCTGATTAGCATATCAACCTACTAGCCTGGTTGCTAACCTTACTAAGCCTGCCTGCCTACCTACCATTGTGCATGCAATCAATGCTTGTGCACAGCTGTGTAAGTGGAGGGAAGAGTTGCCCTTGTCCCACCTTGAATGTCACCCCTGACCGGTTCTATGTCTTTGTTCATGATGAGGTTATGCTGCTGGGAGCCTGCGACTTCCCCCATGGAGGACAGAAGTGGTCTAGGTATGACAGCCACTGAAGTGCTGCCCCTCGACAAGTGCAGTCTGGGTCTATTGGACCCACTTGGTCCCATGGTTGAGCCGGCCCTGGATACAGCATGTAAAAGGCAGAGTGCAGTAGAATGAGAGATGAGTCTAATGATAGCATGAGGAGATAAGTGTGAGTCTGAAAGAGTAAAGTAAAAAAGAAGTACATCAGATAAGAGGACATCAGTGCCATAAAACATGTTGAGATCTGTGCATAGCCTAAAAGGGCTAATTAAGCATAAAATAAATGTTTAAAAATTGCGGGCAAGTATTTTAAAATAATTTTCAAAAATAAGCAACATTTTTTACATAGCCATGCTGTCTGGATTAGTCTGATCCCCCCCCCCCCATCAGTGTTTAGCATCAGAAACACAGGCATTGTATACTAACTGAGTTCACAGCAGCTTATTTGCTTCTAGGCATGCACCAGCAGATAATGACTGTTAAAGTATTGCATTCTACCAAATCAAGATGGATATAGATACAGCCATAGAAGGAATTGTGTGGGGGAAGTTAGAGCTGTACAATTCAGAAACTAAAAAGAAAGGGTTAATGGCGAGGCACTGCAGTATAAATTTGCAGGTAAAGTAATAAAGTACATATTATTATATTTTGTCTCTATCCAGTAATATGCAGCCATATCCCTAAAGGTGATGGAGAAAGAAAAATTTTGATTTAGACAGGATTAGACTGAAATACTTCAGGAATGTTCTCCACTTTGAAAAGCATAATTCGGCTAAACAGAGATTTCTCCCAGGTGGTGACCTACCAAAGAACAAGCTACTGAGCTGTTGTTCATTCCTGGTTGAGTGCTTCTCTTTTTATATAATAAGCATTATGACCCTGGGGAAACCAGACGTGGACTTGAGTGAGATTTACCACATCAAAGGTTGCACATTTCACAATTTCAACAAACTGAAGCTTGCAAGGTTAACTGAAAAGACATGTAGCCCTTTCTAGCCCTAACACTTTACTTACTGGTCTCAAGTTGCAGTGATAATTTCAGTTGAGCTTGAGCACACATGCTTAAAAAGCGTTAAAAGCGTTTATGGTATATGTCAAGGTGTTTGGTTGACTAGGAGGAGCTCAGAAGTCTATATATATATATATATATATATATATATATATATATATATATATATATATATATATACATACATACATACATGTCTATGACTACGGCCATACGGGCCGAAACATGTTAGACGGTTTTATTTGACCGATAAAGATTGGATTTTTTACACGATTATCTTTGGGATCTTTGGGATGCCTGGAATTCTTCATTTTTTTTATATATATATATATATATATATATATATATATATATATATATACAGTACATATATATATATATACACACACACAGTCATGGCCAAAAATATTGGCACCCCTGCATTTCTGTCAGATAATGCACCACTTCGCCCAGAAAATTGTTGCAATTACAAATGTTTAGGCATTATCATGTTTATTTCTTTTGTTTGTATTGGTATGACACAAAAAAAGTGGAGAAGAAAAAGTCAAATCTGACACATTCCATGCAAAGCTCCAAAAATGAACTGTGTGTATCATCTCATGAAGTGTCCCACCGTGAGCGTACCTGTATCTCAACCACTAGCTGTGTATCCAGTGAACGTTGTTAAAGGGCTCAGCTGCAACCCTCTCACAGATTGATTTATGTTTGTGATGTGCATTTCACCCTCATTGGCTTAGGCTGGATGAAGTCCTAAGACAATTCACCAATGACGGTGAAACGCACATTGCAAATCCCCCCCAGATCCCCAAGACACTTAAAGGTTAAACGATTACCTTTCCAACGGTGGGTCTTGGGGGTCTGTAGCAAAAATTCTGGTGTTGACTGTCCCTTTAAGGATGACCTTGAGGAACAACAAGGAGTCTTTAGAAATGCCGTGATATTTTGTCCTACTGAAATACAGAGTGTCATGAGTTGTGCTGCACCTTTAAGTTCTGTTACCTTTTTTCCATCCTGTCCTCTACTTAAGGTTCTGTCTACTACCAGTCATTGCTGGTTTAATGAAGTAGAGAAGGTTCACTCCTGACTTCTTTGTTTAAGCTTTAGCCTTTTATGTGGAATTCCTCCACTAGCTAAGCAGTGTTCCTGTGTTTCTTGTGCTTAAAACTCTCTGCACAATCCTACTGACCGATTCCTGATTCTGCCACGCCGTTACCTGACTAGAGAGACCCGCGGCGTGTGATGTCATCAGCTACCGCCTGGTGCTTCTCTCTGTCTCCCTGCTTCCATCCGTTGGTGGGCTTAACTGAGCCGCTATCTAAACTGCACAGTGTCCTGAAATTAACACTGTAATACATAGTTGCAGCAACATTAAAGTGAATGTAAATTGTGATGGTAAAAGTGCCCGGTTTTTAAAAATTAGATTAAAAACAGGGGCACTTTAATTAATAAATTTACATTTCACTCGTGTTGTGACTTCCTCCGGTCGTCGCAAGCCATTTCTGATGTCAGAAATGATGGATAGGTCATCCTCCAATCACGGCTACTAGCCCCCCCGGGGGAATCAGTGTCTGATTTAATGCTGTGATTGGAGGAAGCCGGATTACTCATTTTAGACGCAGGAAGAGGTTTTGCAACGGGTGGAGGAAGCTGGAGCTGCTGTCAAGATTAAAAGGTAAGTTTTTTTCACAACAGGAGTGAAATGTAAATTTTGATGAATTAAAGTGACCCTGTTTTTAATCGAATTTTTAAAAACCAGGCACTTTACCATCAAAATTTACATTCACTTTAAGACAAAGAGGTAACCCCTTCCGTATATTGGGTCACATCCTTGTTACAAATCCAATTACTACGATTAATCTTATGTGTAAACAGTTGTAAGGATTTAAAGTGATTTAGTTTACTTATTACACTGCCATAAATATACCTATGTGAAAAAACTTTTTCAAATAATTAAGGTGACAAAAAAGTAGGTCCTGACACAGAGACAGGGGGATCACAAACAACATAAAATTATTTTTTAATTTATTAAATATCCCACCATAAGATGTTGTAGTCTGTGATTGAATGAAAAAATGAAAAGATTATGAGGAGCGCTCAAAATGGCTAAAGACAAAAAGATTTTATTTTACCACACACAATTAAAATATTTAAACCAGAGTGTGCACTCTATACACAATTACCCTGTATAAAAATTCTACACATTAAATCAATGTGTTTCTTTTTCGTAGATGAAACACTTTATATTAAAAACAAATTCTCACACAGTTCCTTTAATATCAGCAACTGAAACAAAAAGCAATTTTCACTCAGTTCCTTTAATATTAGCAACTGAAACAAGATATGTGAGTCTTTTGTATTGTAAAATCTCCCAAAATTATACTTTGGTTATCTTTTTACCTTAATCTTCTTAACGTTGTTTAAGAGCATTACTGTGCTATTCCCCTTGTCACAGTTGCTCACGTTTATGTCTCAATATTTGTGGAATCTCTTTCGCTCCCCGCCTTCCGATGACACAAGGTTTCTTACCTCTTTTGTGTCTCCAGGCTGAAAAGGGAACCTCCTCTGTCCTGCACGGTTCGTTAAGAGTCGGTATTTGTTTCCCCGCACTCAATTTCAGATATGCCTGAACTAACCTTTCTCTTTCTCTTCAGAGCATACACATGTATACACAAACACACACACATACACATGTACACACACTCTCCAGAACATACACATGTACACACAAACACACACTACAGAGCACACACAAAAGTATGTACACACTCTATATAATCCAATATTAAAAATACAAAGTATGTGTACACTATGCAGTATACTGAGGTGTGTCTGACCTGTAAGGGGGTGGGGGAATCCTGACATTTGGGGAGAACAAGATCAGCTATGGATCATCTATTCAATTAAGCTGATGCTTTTCAATGTGATTCTGGTGTGAAGTTAGCTGGTTAAAGAGATTTAGGACTGGTTAAAGACATTTAGGGCAGCCAACAGGAGCAAAGCAAGGTAAAGACTGAGGAGGAAGCATGGAGGTGCAGACAAATATAAGTTTACTGACTGGAACAGCAGAACTACTATGGGAAGCTGTAAAATCTGAGACAGAGAGAAAAAAAATCTATAAAAATAAACCTTAACTTAATGTGTGAAGTATCAGTATGACACTGTACATCAGCCACAGAAGCACATGTAACTTCCCATGTAAGCACATGTAACTATATTATATGTATAAATAAAAATATATATATGTAGTATAGAACCTGATTATTGTTCTAAAAGAACCGAGGAGCAGTTTTTCTAATTAATGAATACATTTTTTAAAAATTGAAAAAATAAATGGTTATGAGTAGCCTAAAAGAATAACCTTATGCCAGGATTGTGAAGATAGAAACAGCCTAAATCTTACTTGAGAAGATTACAGCTACAATCAAAAAGAAGTGAAGGGTTAAATACCACAGCTACAATAAAAAAAAGTGAAGGGTTAAGATCTAGCCCTATATAGAGGAGGAGCTTGAAAGAAAGATCATCTTGACAAAGGCTCTAAGCAGCTGAAATGCGTAGACGTTCTATTCTTTTTTTTAGCTCCCGAACTGAGACCCTGGATTGACTCCCATAACCGCAGCGTTGAAAATACTTCCAAGAACGGCGCGGTAGGAGTTTGAAGACTTACAAGTTTATTTAAAAGAGTGCGCACTCTAAGAAAATGTCAACGATTGGTTACTACCAACACGTATCATCTAAGCATAGGAACGTGCAGACTGGCGGAGGACGCCGAAGAAATAGTGAGTACTACACAATCAATGAAGAACCTATATTTCTTTTGACTTGAAAGGTGCAACATTTACAAACAGGTGCTGCATAAATACAACAACTTTCTGTGATCTAAATATTGTAACAGCAACTTCTGAAATTGTTGCAGGAGTTAACTATACACCGACAAGCCCCACACTTACGCCTAGATTTAGAGTTCTGCATTAGCCATCAAAAGCAGCGTTAAGGGCTCCTAACGCTGCTTTTTACTGCCCGCTGGTATTTAGAGTCAGCCAGGAAAGGGTCTAACGCTCACTTCCAAGACGCGACTTTTCCATACCGCAGATCCCCTTACGCCAATTGCGTATCCTATCTTTTCAATGGGATTTTCCTAACTCTGGTATTTAGAGTCTTGGCTGAAGTGAGCGGTACACCCTCTACCGAGAAGACTCCAGCCGCAGAAAAAAGTCAGTAGTTAAGAGCTTTATGGGCTAACGCCGGTTTATAAAGCTCTTAACTACTGTGCTCTAAAGTACACTAACACTCATAAACTACCTATGTACCCCTAAACTGAAGCCCCCCACATCGCCGCCACTATAATAAAAAATTTTAACCCCTAATCTGCCGACCGCACATCTCCGCAACCTACATTATCCCGATGAACCCCTAATATGCTGCCCCTAACATCGCCGACACCTACATAATATTTATTAACCCCTAATCTGCCCCCCCCCAACGTCGCCGCTACCTTACCTACACTTATTCGCCGCTACTCTAATAAATGTATTAACCCCTAAAGCTAAGTCTAACCCTAACACCCCCTAAATTAAATGTAATTTGAATCTAACGAAATAAATTAACTCTTATTAAATACATTATTCCTATTTAAAGCTAAATACTTACCTGTAAAATAAACCCTAATATAGCTACAATATAACGAATAATTATATTGTAGCTATTTTAGAATTTATATTTATTTTACAGGCAACTTTGTATTTATTTTAACTAGGTACAATAGCTATTAAATAGTTATTTACTATTTAATAGCTACCTAGTTAAAATAATTACAAAATTATCTGTAAAATAAATCCTAACCTAAGTTACAATTAAACCTAACACTACACTATCAATAAATAAATTAAATCAATTATCTACAAGTACCTACAATTACCTACAATTAAATAAACTAAACTAAATTACCAAAAAAAACAAACACTAAATTACAAAAAATAAAAACAGATTACAAGAATTTTAAGCTAATTACACCTACTCACCCCCTAATAAAATAACAAAGCCCCCCAAAATAAAAAAAATTCCCTAGCCTAATCTAAATTAAAAAAGTTAACAGCTCTATTACCTTACCAGCCCTTAAAAGGGCTTTTTGCGGGGCATGCCCCAAAGAAATCAGCTCTTTTGCCTGTAAAAAAAAAAACAGAATACCATCCCCCAACAATACAACCCACCACCCACATACCCCTACTCTAACTCAAACCCCCCTTAAATAAACCTAACACTACCCCCTGAAGATCTCCCTACCTTGAGTCGTCTTCACCCAACCGGGCCGAACTCTTCATCCGATGACGAGGAGCGGCTCCATCTTCAAGACCTCCGGTGCGGAACATCCTTCTTGACCGACAACTACCCGACGAATGAAGGTTCCTTTAAGTGACGTCATCCAAGATGGTGTCCCTCAAATTCCAATCAGCCAATCAGATTGAGATCAGCCAATCGGATTGAACTTGAATCTGATTGGCTGATTCAATCAGCCAATCAGATTTTTCCTACCTTAATTCCGATTGGCTGATAGAATCCTATCAGCCAATTGGAATTCGAGGGACACCATCTTGGATGACGTCACTTAAAGGAACCTTCATTCGTCGGATGTTCCGTGCCGGAGGTCTTGAAGATGGAACCGCTCCTCGTCGGATGGATGAAGATAGAAGATGCCGCTTGGATGAAGATGTCTGCCGGTCCAGATGTCCTCTTCTGCCCGTATAGGATGAAGACTTCTGCTGCTCCGGGTGTCTTCTTTTGGTCCATCGGATGAAGAGTTTGGCCCGGTTGGGTGAAGACGACTCAAGGTAGGGAGATCTTCAGGGGAGTAGTGTTAGGTTTATTTAAGGGGGGTTTGGGTTAGAGTAGGGGTATGTGGGTGGTGGGTTGTAATGTTGGGGGGTGGTATTGTGGGGGTTTTTACAGGCAAAAGAGCTGATTTCTTTGGGGCATGCCCCGCAAAAAGCCCTTTTAAGGGCTGGTAAGGTAATAGAGCTGTTAACTTTTTTTAATTTAGATTAGGGTAGGGAAATTTTTTTATTTTGGGGGGCTTTGTTATTTTATTAGGGGGCTTAGAGTAGGTGTAATTAGCTTAAAATTCTTATAATCTGTTTTTATTTTTTGTAATTTAGTGGGTTTTTTTGGTAATTTAGTTTAGTTTATTTAATTGTAGGTAATTGTAGGTACTTGTAGTTAATTGATTTAATTTATTTATTGATAGTGTAGTGTTAGGTGTATTTGTAACAGGTTAGGATTTATTTTACAGGTAATTTTGTATTTATTTTAGCTAGGTAGCTATAAAATAGTAAATAACTATTTAATAGCTATTGTACCTAGTTAAAATAAATACAAAGTTGCCTGTAAAATAAATATAAATTCTAAAATAGCTACAATATAATTATTTGTTATATTGAAGCTATATTAGGATTTATTTTACAGGTAAGTATTTATCTTTAAATAGGAATAATTTATTTAATAAGAGTTAATTTATTTCGTTAGATTAAAATTATATTTAATTTAGGGGGTGTTAGGGTTAGGGTTAGACTTAGCTTTAGGGGTTAATACATTTATTAGAGTAGCGGCGAGGTCCGGTCGGCAGATTAGGGGTTAATAAGTGTAGGTAAGGTAGCGGCGACGTTGGGGGGGGCAGATTAGGGGTTAATAAATATAATATAGGTGTCAGCGATGTTAGGGGCAGCAGATTAGGGGTTCATAGGGATAATGTAGGTTGCGGCGGTGTCCTGAGCGGCAGATTAGGGGTTAATTGTGTAATGCAGGTGTCAGCGATGTCGGGGGCGGCAGATTATGGGTTAATAAGTGTAAGGTTAGGGGTGTTTAGACTCGGGGTACATGTTAGGGTGTTAGGTGCAGACTTAGAAACTGTTTCCCCATAGGAAACAATGGGGCTGCATTAGGAGCTGAACGCTGCTTTTTTGCAGCCCAAACTGCCCCATTGTTTCCTATGGGGGAATCGTACACAAGCACATTTTTCCAGCTAGCCGCTACCGTAAGCAACGCTGGTATTGAGAGTTGAAGTGGCGGTAAATTCGGCTCAACACTCCCTTTTTGGAGCCTAACGCAGCCCTTCAGAGAACTCTAAATACCAGCGTTGTTTAGAAGCAGCGCTAGAAAAAAAACACGCGTAGCTTACGCACCCCTTTGGCCGCAAAACTCTAAATCTAGGCGTTAAAGATTTACTGCCTTCATATGAGAAACAAGTCCTTTTGAAATTGAGTATTAACTTACAGAGGAACAAAAGTGCACTTAATTATGTTGGTTTATGTTCAGAAACAGACATTTAGGACAGAAGAATTGCTTTGAAATATATTACTAATTTATCCGTTTTAGTTGCAACAATTGTTTCTAATTGATATTGCTACGTACTATGCTAACAAAGTGTTAAAATGTGACACCGGTGTCAGTAATATTGTTTTAAAATTGTGCTATTAAAATGTCATATTCGGCTAGATTACGAGTTTGGTGTTAAGGGGTCCTAACGCTGCTTTTTAATGCCCGCTGGTATTACAAGTTTGGCAGGTACAGGTGTACCGCTCACTTTTCTTCTGCAACTTTTCCATACCGCAAATCCCCTTACGTCAATTGCGTATCCTATCTTTTTAATGGGATTTGGCTAACGCCGGTGTTACAAGTCTTGGAAGAAGTGAGCGGTACAGCCTTTACCTCCAAGACTACTACTGCATATAAAAGTCAGTAGTTAAGAGTTTTATGGGCTAACGCCGGAACATAAAGCTCTTAACTAAAGTGCTAAAAAGTACACTAACACCCATAAACTACCTATGAACCCCTAAACCGAGCCCCACCCCCCCCACATCGCAAACACTAAAATAAAAAATTTTAACCCCTAATCTGCCGACCGGACATCGCCGCCACTTACATTATATTTATGAACCCCTAACATCGCCGACACCTACATTATAGTTATTAACCCCTAATCTGCCGCCCCCAACCAACAATTATTAACCCCTAATATGCCGACCGGACATCTCCACCACTATAATAAATGTATTAACCCCTAAACCGCCGCACTCCCGCCTCGCAAACACTAGTTAAATTTTATTAACCCCTAATCTGCCCCCCCAATGTCGCCGACACCTACCTACAATTATTAACCCCTAATCTTCCAACCCCAACGTCGCTGCTACTATAATAAAGTTATTAACCCCTAAACCTAAGTCTAACCCTAACCCTAAAACCCCCTAACTTAAATCTATTTTTAATAAATCTTAATAAAATTACTATAATTAAATAAATTATTCCTATTTAAAACTAAATACTTACCTGTAAAATAAACCCTAATATAGCTACAATATAACAGTTACATTGTAGCTATTTTAGGGTTTATTTTTATTGTACAGGCAACTTTGTATTTATTTTAACTAGGCACAATAGTTATTAAATAGTTATTAACTATTTAATAAATACCTAGATAAAATAAATACAAATATACCTGTAAAATAAACCCTAACCTAAGTTACAATTACACCTAACACTACTCTATAATTAAATTAATTACCTAAACTACCTACAATTAAATACAATTAAATTAAATAAACTTAATTACGAAAAAAAATACACTAAATTACAGAAAATAAAAAAGAAATTACAATATTTTAAACTAATTACACCTACTCTAATCCCCCTAATAAAATAAAAAAGCCCCCCAAAATAATAAAATTCCCTACCCTACACTAAATTACAAATAGCCCTTAAAAGGGCCTTTTGCGGGGCATTGCCCCAAAGTAATCAGCTCTTTTACCAGCCCTTAAAAGGGCTTTTTGCAGGGCATTGCCCCAAAGTAATCAGCTCTTTTACCTGTAAAAAAAAAAAATACAATATCCCCCCAACATTAAAACCCACCACCAACATACCCCTACTCTAAAACCCACCCAATCCCCCCTTAAAATACTTGATACTAACCCCCTGAAGATCACCCTACCTTGAGCCGTCTTCACCCAGCTGGGCCGAACTCTTCATCCAATCCGGCAAGAAGAGGTCCTCCAGAGGATCCGAAGTCTTCATCCTATCTAGGCAGAAGAGGACATCCAGACCGGAAGAAATCTTCATCCAAGCGGCATATTCTTTCTTCATCCTTCCGGAGCGCATTCTTGAAGACCTCCGACGCGGAACATCCTCCTTGCCCAATGACTAGACGACGAATGACGGTTCCTTTAAATGACGTCATCCAAGATGGCATCCCTCGAATTCCGATTGGCTGATAGGATTCTATCAGCCAATTGGAATTAAGGTAGGAAAAATCCGATTGGCGGATTCAATCAGCCAATCGGATTGAAGTTCAATCCGATTGGCCTATCCAATCAGCCAATCGGATTGACCTTGCATTCTATTGGCTGTTCCGATCAGCCATAATGTAGGTATCATCGATGTTGGGGGCAGCAGATTAGGGGTTTATAAGTATAATGTAGGTGGCGGCAGTGTCCGGAGCGGCAGATTAGGGATTAATAGTATAATGCAGGTAGCGAGGATGTCGGGAGCGGCAGATTAGGGGTTAATAAGTGTAAGGTTAGGGGTGTTTAGACTCGGGGTTCATGTTAGGGTGTTAGGTGTATTTTCCAATAGGAAACAATGGGGCTGCGTTAGGAGCTGAACGCTGCTTTTTTGCAGGTTTTTTTTTCAGACAGCTCAGCCCCATTGTATACTATGGGGAAATCGTGCACGAGCACGTTTTGCCATCTGACCGCTACCGTAAGCAACGCTGGTATTACAGGTAGAAGTGGAGCTAAATTTGCTAAACGCTCACTTTTCTGAGGCTAACGCAGCCATTCAGAATACTTGGAATACCGGCGTTGTTTAAAGTGTGCGCTGGAAAAAAAAGGCTTGTTAGCAACGCAAGTTTTTACCGACAAAACTTGTAATCTAGCCAATTGTTTTTTTTATAAACCCAAGATGTTCTGATTGGTTACTTATTAGTGACACGCTTGTATGATGACAACTAGAGTTCTCAGTGCTATTTGTATGTTAGAATAACTTAGACTGAATTTATTTCCACCTCAATAAGACCACCATTGAATATATTTCCACGTCAATAAGACCACCATTGAATATATTTCCACGTCAATAAGACCACCATTGAATATATTTCCACGTCAATAAGACCACCATTGAATATATTTCCACGTCAATAAGGTCACTATTCAAACAGATAGCCCACAGGCGCCACCTGCACTCTCACGTATACTGAATATCAGCACATACCAAAGTTCAACGAACTTATATGTAGTCTAAAAAAAAGCTTATAATTGAGACATTTATCAAACTTAAACATAGCTTCGCACACACTCACACAAAGAGACCAATTACTAAGTACCACAGAGATATGTATTTAATCTACTGGTTGCCGTTAACAACCAAATAACCGGATAAGTAATTCTGTGCTGCACACACAGTACTTTCTGCCAGTAACATAGGGCTCCATGTACGAAGCAGCGAAAGCTTCTCCGGAGCCTTTGCGGGGCAGGTTCGCATATGCGAGCCTGCTTCCCGCAATGTAAGAAGCAGCGGTCATTAGACCGCTGCTTCCTACACCCTACGCCACCTCTTAGGTGGCGAAGCAAAATCACCGAGAGCTCGCTCGCTCTCGGTGATTGACAGCCCCTTCAGTCGCGTGATTGGTCGCGCGACTGAAGGGGCGGGCATTACACACTCCGCTGAGTGTGTAATGATACATACGGGCAAGCGGATCAATAGATCCGCTGCCCGTGTGTAGCGGAGGCGGGCGGACAGCTTCGCGAGTTAAGAAGCTGTCCGCCCGCCTCTTAGTACATGGAGCCCATAGAGTAATTATTTTATAGTAATTAACTGTGTGGATGCAAACAACACACAACAGTTCTTAAAAGTAAGGGTGACAGTAACAAACATTGCGCTAGATTACAAGTGGAGCGCAAACAATTTCAGAAGGGTTTTTGCGATCATTCAGTACAATCATATTAATACTGTCTAATAAACATTATTCTCAAAAAATATTGCACACAAAAATTCTGAAGGGCTCAAAGATATGAGGTCTCAGGTGTTAGAAGTAAAAAAAAGCTGCTGAATGGCTTTAACATAGAGATACATACACATACATGTTTAAATATGTATATGTATGTATGTGTGTGTATGTATATACTGTATATATATTTATATATATATATATATATATATTTATATAAATGTGTGTGTGTATGTATATACTGTATATATATTTATATATATATATATATATATATATATTTATATAAATGTGTGTGTGTATGTATATACTGTATATATATTTATATATATATTTATATAAATGTGTGTGTGTACATATGTAATTATGTAAATATATATATATATATATATATATATATAAAAATATAAACACATAAATATATATGTGCACATATATAGACATAAATGCATTAGAGCCTTTTGCCGTAAAGTCTATGAAAACATGTAAAAGCATATTTATATGAGGGGCCGTTAGGGACATAATTCAGCTTTGCTTATACTTCGCTTTTGTCACAGAATCGGTTACATCATTAACACCTAGATTACGAGTCTTGCGTTAGCCTTAAAAAGCAGCGCTGAGGGGTCCCAACGCTGCTTTTTAACGCCCGCTGATATTACGAGTCAGGCAGGAAAGGGTCTACCGCTCACTTTTTTCCCCGCAATTTTAGCTTACCGCAAATCCCCTTACGTCAATTGCATATCCTATCTTTTTAATGGGATTTGCCTAACGCCGGTATTACAATCGCCTGAAAAAGTGAGCGGTAGACCCTCTCCTGTCCAGACTCCTACCACATATAAAAGTCAGTAGTTAAGAGTGTTATGGGCTAACGCCATAACATAAAGCTCTAAACTAAAGTGCTACAAAGTACACTAACACGCATAAACTACCTATTAACCCCTAAACCGAGCCCCCCCACATCGCAAACACTATAATAAAATTATTTAACCCCTAATCTGCCGACCGGACATCGCCGCCACTTTAATAAATGTATTAACCCCTAAGCCGCCGCACTCCCGCCTCGCAAACATTAGTTAAATTTTATTAACCCCTAAACTGCCGTCCCTAACATCGCCGACACCTACCTACATTTATTAACCCCTAATCTGCCGCTCCCAACGTCTCCGCTACTATATTAAATTTATTAACCCCTAAATCTAACCCTAACCTCCCCTAACTTAAATATAATTTAAATAAAACTAAATTAAATTACTACTATTAAATAAATTAATCCTATTTAAAACTAAATACTTACCTATAAAATAAACCCTAAGATAGCTACAATATAAATAATAATTACATTGTAGCCATCTTAGGGTTTTATTTTTATTTTAAGGCAACTTTGTATTTATTTTAACTAGGTACAATAGTTATTAAAAAAGAAAACACAAGAGTGGCGCTTACCAATCCTCTGGGGTTCGCATTTGGTGTGTTCTGAGCAGCGTCGCTTCAGCGTGTATGACGTATGCTCCAAGCATCTGAACAGCTGATGTTTGTAATCCGGAAGTAGGGAGGGAGCCCAGCCGATGCGCCTCCGTCCAGGGCGCAGTAGAATCCAGTACTTTGAGCGTGTAATCGGCTACAGGGCTGCAAACCTACTATTCCTTTGTTGAAATTATGAAGAAGGGGTCAGACTAAAGATAAAACAAAGTCTTTATTTGTGTGCACTTAAAAAACAAATGAGCCTAAGCTCCAGACACGGACAAAGAGGGGTAACAGTGCAGCAACAGCAGACATGTTTTGTGTGGCTCAACCACACTTGTTCACTGCTAAATGTTTGCCGCCACTGTTACCTCTATTTAAAGCAATATACAATTAATTAAAAACATCAAAAATCATCAAAAAAATTTCTTTTGCCCTGATGGAACTGTTAATAGAATACAAAAAAGAACAAAGAAGAGAATCAATTGAATTTATAAAAACAGTACAAAAGGACTTACAAATGTTCCAAAATGATAAAGATTTCAAGTCATATGATAACAAATTTGAAGCCAATATGACAAGGTTTACTAAAGATCTATGGGATTTCAAAAAACAGAAACTAGCAAGAGACAAAAGGGATTATGAGTTTAATAAAGTCTATAAATGGCAAAGTGCAGTGAGGGGTCAACGTCCTACTTATAGTTTTCACAAAAATAAGGCAGAGTTACAGCCTAAAAAAAGCAAAGGTAAAAAAGTACAATTTGCAGAAACAGAGTACGACATTGACACCTCAGAGCATGACTCAAATGATGAAGTAATGGTCTCAGAATCAGTATCAGTATTAGATATACCACTAGACAATAGTGATAGTATGTCAAAAAAACGAACAGCGCATAGGGACAAAGACAAAAATAAAAAAAAACGAAGGGGCAGTAGGGGGAGAAACAAACAGAAGAGGAAGGGGAGCCAGATATCAGACACGCAATCAGCAGAGGAAATACACATAAAAAATGTAGTCAATCTTTCTGACTATGATTTAACAGCTACTGAAATTGAAGTAATGGGCCTGGGTTTAGGCTTCGCACCCACAACTCACTTTGACCTGTTCGACACTGTCCATCACTGTCCATGATGTAAATAAGTTCGTAAGAAAATTGACTTTAAAAATCATTTTGCTCAAGGCAGTGCCGAACAGGAAGTGGAAGACATAACAACTATACAAAATGAGCCTTTGTTAGATATACATAGTCTCCCCTTTAATGAGCAATGCTCAGTACTTGATCTCACCACTATGTTAAATACTGATACCGAAGAACATTATAGGGTTACCATTCCACATTTTAAACCAAGTATGAAGAAAAGCAAATTCTATCCAGTGAATAGTAGAAGCAAAGGTATTGATGTGTTCCAATGAACAGTGGAACACAAATTAAAACAACTATCAGAGAAAATTCAGACAGACAAGGTTATAAAACATAAAGATAAGTATGTACAAAACCTTAGCAAAGAACAATACAATGCTTTACTATCTTTGAAAAACAACAACCATATAGTCATAAAGGAATCGGATAAAGGGGGGAATGTAGTGGTTATGAATCGAGACTATTACACAAAGGAGGCATACAGGCAATTGAATGAGGAAGCAGTCTATACTAGACTCACTTACAATCCAACAAAAAACTTTAAGGCCAAATTAGAGGATATTCTCAATTTAGGCAAACAAGTAGGAGCATTTACAGAAACATTGTTTGATACATTGTTACCAGCAACCCCCTACACTCCTATCTTCTATTTCGTGCCCAAACTGCACAAGGATAGTCAGAATACACCAGGTCGCCCCATTATTTCAGGGGTGGGGTCACTACTAGAGCCCCTCTCTGAGTTGGTGGATACTTACCTCCAACCCTTAGTGGGAGACTTAATAAGTTATATCAGAGACTCGACAGATGCACTTAACAAAATGAATGATCTAAAATGGAAAGAGACCTATTGTCTAATGACAATAGATGTTACAGCTTTATACAGATCCATCCCACACCACCAGGGGTTGGAGGCATTGTCATATTTTCTAAACACATTCCAATTACAGTAAGGAAATTATTCATTTTTTGTTGACAGCAGTAGAATTTCTTCTATCCCATAATTATTTTTTGTTTGAGGGGTGTTGCTATCTCCAGAGACGTGGGACGGCCATGGGGCAAAATTTGTCCCCTCCTATGCCAACCTGTACATGGGTTGGTGGGAGGCCTCCCACGTCTATGGAGATGACAACCCCTTCAGGGAACATATAATTTATTATGGCAGATATATTGACGACCTGCTGGTGGTGTGGGATGGAGATGTGGAATCAGCTAAAGAATTTGTAAACTGGATCAATACTAATAACATGAACCTAAAATTTACGTCTCAACACAGTACAAACCATATAGAGTTCCTAGATCTGGAAATGACAGTGGACACGAAACAAAATACTATAAACACTTCATTATTCAGAAAGCCCACAGGGGGAAATATAATCCTCAATTATAGATCCAGTCATCCCGTACATGTAAAAAAGGCCATCCCCAAAGGACAATACATAAGAACTAAAAGAATTTGTTCAAATATTCAAATGTATGAAACACAGTGTAAGATATTGGAGGATAGGCTCTCACAAAGAGAATACCCTATATCACTGCTCCAAAAAACCAAAGAGGAAGTGGATAAAATCCCTAGGGATAATTTGCTTAAATACAAAAATAAAAATAAAAACAAATGTAATTCCATAATACAAGCTTCTAATAAGGAAAACAAATTGGTATTCAGCACACCATACAGTTTGGAATACGAAAAAAATTGTGATATAATAAAACAATGTTTACCTATTCTTGCTATAGACACAAACTTGGAAAAAATTGCAACAGAAGGTTGCAGATATGTTGCTAGGAAAAGTAAGACTATTGGTAACATTATAGCACCCTCAGATTTACCACATATTGACACCCGTACATGGTAACCACACAGATTGGGTTTTTACAAATGTAGGGCGAAAAGGTGTAAAACTTGCAGCCACGTAGTGGAAGGAGTGAATTTCACTTCAACAACAACAAAACGTTCATATGACATCAGACACAAATTAAACTGTAAATCAAATCATGTAATTTACTTGTTGACCTGTAGGGGATGCCAGATTCAATATGTGGGAAAAACAAAATGATTAGTCAGAGACAGGGCTCAGGAACATGTCAGGGACATTGAGGACCCTGACATATTTACACCAGTTGCCAGACATTTTAAAACAGAGCATTCAGGCAATGCGGCTCTAATGTCTATTCAAGCAATAGACCATGTGCCACCACATAAAAGAGGTGGAGATAGAATACAAAGATTAAATTATAAAGAGGCTCAATGGATATTTCTACTCAACACTAGATGCCCTCAAGGTATCAATAAGGAAAGTGATGTTAATCTCTTTATTTGATCACAAATTACATTTGGTATAGGTATTCTTTATTCAGTATATTTTAGTAAAACCTCAGAATAGGATAATAGTAACATATAGGGTACATCTTATCCATACATGATAAAAAAAGCCTTATGAGGCTCCTTGCTCCCCTATCCTTCTCCTACTTAGAACTTTGGGTAAAAATAACAAAGTAAAAAAGTATATAAAACTAAATATTTAACATCTTGTGTATAAATTTTAAAGTTCATGTTTGTACACTTATCCATATAAACTTATGTGTTGTTTCTTTATCATCAAGTACACCATTTTTATCTGTTATCTGACATGGCAGTTTAAAAAGTTTTAGAGACAATCAGGGGTTAATTTTTGATGTTTTAAATTAATTGTATATTGCTTTAAATAGAGGTAACAGTGGCGGCAAACATTTAGCAGTGAACAAGTGTGGTTGAGCCACACAAAACATGTCTGCTGTTGCTGCACTGTTACCCCTCTTTGTCCGTGTCTAGAGCTTAGGCTCATTTGTTTTTTAAGTGCACACAAATAAAGACTTTGTTTTATCTTTACTCTGACCCCTTCTTCATAATTTCAACAAAGGAATAGTAGGTTTGCAGCCCTGTAGCCGATTACACGCTCAAAGTACAATAGTTATTAAATAGTTATTAACTATTTAATAACTAACTCGCTAAAATAAGTACATAAGTACCTGTAAAATAAACCCTAACCTAAGTTACAATTACGCCTAACACTACAATATAATTAAACTAATTACCTAAACTACCTACAATTAATTACAATTAAATTAAATAAACTAAATTAAGAAAAAAAAAACACTGAATTACAGAAAATAAAAAAAGAATTACAAGAATTTTAAACTAATTACACTAATCTAATCCCCCTAATAAAATAAAAAAGCCCCCCAAAATAATACAATTCCCTACCCTATACTAAATTACAAATAGCCCTTAAAAGGGCCTTTTGCGGGGCATTGCCCCAAAGTAATCAGCTCTTTCACCTGTAAAAAAAAATACAATACCCCCCCACATTAAAACCCACCATCCACACATCCAACCCTACTCTAAAACCCACCCAATCCCCCCTTAAAAAAACTTAACACTACCCCCTTGAAGATCACCCTACCTTGAGCCGTCTTCACCCAGCCGGGCACAAGTGGTCCTCCAGAGGGTCCGAAGTCTTCATCCTATCCGGCCAGAAGAGGACATCCAGACCGGCAGAAGGCTTCATCCAGGCGGCATCTTCTATCTTCATCCTTCCGGAATTAAGGTAGGAAAAATCCTATTGGCTGATGCAATCAGCCAATAGGATTGAAGTTCAATCCGATTGGCTGATCCAATCAGCCAATAGGATTGAGCTCACATTCTATTGGCTGTTCCAATCAGCCAATAGAATGTGAGGTCAATCCTATTGGCTGATTGCATCAGCCAATGGGATTTTCCCTACCTTAATTCCGATTGGCTGATAGGATTCTATCAGCCAATCGGAATTCAAGGGACGCCATCTTGGATGACGTCACTTAAAGGACCAGTCATTCAGTCGTCGGCCGTCGGATGAAGAGGATGCTCCATGTCGGATGTCTTGAAGATGGACCCGCTCCGCTCCAGAAGGATGAAGATAGAAGATGCCACCTGGATGAAGCCTTCTGCCGGTCTGGATGTCCTCTTCTGGCCGTATAGGATGAAGACTTCGGACCCTCTGGAGGACCACTTGTGCCCGGCTGGATGAAGACGGCTCAAGGTAGGATGATCTTCAAGGGGGTAGTGTTAGTTTTTTTAAAGGGGGGGATTGGGTGGGTTTTAGAGTAGGGTTGGGTGTGTGGGTGGTGGGTTTTAATGTTGGGGGGGTATTGTATTTTTTTTTTACAGATGAAAGAGCTGATTACTTTGGGGTAATGCCCCGCAAAAGGCCCTTTTAAGGGCTATTTGTAATTTAGTATAGGGTAGGGAATTTTATTATTTTGTGGAGCTTTTTTATTTTATTAGGGGGAATAGATTAGGTGTAATTAGTTTAAAATTCTTGTAATTCTTTTTTTTTTCTGTAATTTAGTGGGGTTTTTTTTCGTAATTTAGTTTATTTAATTTAATTGTAATTAATTGAAGGTAGTTTAGGTAATTAGTTTAATTATAGTGTAGTGTTAGGTGTAACTGTAACTTAGGTTAGGGTTTATTTTACAGGTACTTTTGTACTTATTTTAGCTAAGTAGTTATTAAATAGTTAATAATTATTTAATAACTATTGTACCTAGTTAAAATAAATACAAAGTTGCCTGTAAAATAAAAATAAACCCTAAGATGGCTACAATGTAATTATTATTTATATTGTAGCTATCTTAGGGTTTATTTTATAGGTAAGTATTTAGTTTTAAATATGATTCATTTATTTAATAGTAGTACATTTATGTAGATGTATTTAAATTATATTTAAGTTAGGGGGTATTAGGGTTATAATGTAGGTGTCGGCAATGTTGGAGGCAGTAGATTAGGTGTTCATAAGTATAATGTAGGTGGCGGCGTTGTCCGGAGCGGCAGTTTAGGGGTTAATAATTATAACGTAGGTGTCAGCGATAGCGGGGGCGGCAGATTAGGGGTTAATAAGTGTAAGATTAGGGGTGTTTAGACTCGGGGTTCATGTTAGGGTGTTATGTGCAGACATAAATTTCATTTTCCCATAGGAAACAATGGGGCTGCGTTAGGAGCTGAACGCTGCTTTTTTGCAGGTGTTAGGTTTTTTTTCAGCCAACTCAGCCCCATTGTTTCCTATGGGGTGATAAGAAAAAAGTGCGAAAGCATAAAAAATAAGGAATTGGAATAATTGTGCTTTATACAAAAAAATCATAACCACCACAAAAAAAGGGTGGGCCTCATGGACTCTTGCTAATATGAAAGAAATGAATTTATCAGGTAAGTTCTTACATAAATTATGTTTTCTTTCATGTAATTAGCAAGAGTCCATGAGCTAGTGACGTATGGGATAATGACTACCCAAGATGTGGATCTTTCCACGCAAGAGTCACTAGAGAGGGAGGGATAAAATAAAGACAGCCAATTCCGCTGAAAAATAATCCACACCCAAAATAAAGTTTAAATTATAAGCAGAAGATTCAAACTGAAACAGCTGCCTGAAGTACTTTTCTACCAAAAACAGCTTCAGAAGAAGAAAACACATCAAAATGGTAGAATTTAGTAAAAGTATGCAAAGAAGACCAAGTTGCTGCTTTGCAAATCTGATCAACCGAAGCTTCATTCCTAAACGCCCAGGAAGTAGAAACTGACCTAGTAGAATGAGCTGTAATCCTTTGAGGCGGAGTTTTACCCGACTCGACATAAGCATGATGAATTAAAGATTTCAACCAAGATGCCAAAGAAATGGCAGAGGCCTTCTGACCTTTCCTAGAACCGGAAAAGATAACAAATAGACTAGAAGTCTTTCGGAAATTCTTAGTAGCTTCAACATAATATTTCAAAGCTCTAACAACATCCAAAGAATGCAATGATCTCTCCTTAGAATTCTTAGGATTAGGACACAATGAAGGAACCACAATTTCTCTACTAATGTTGTTAGAATTCACAACCTTAGGTAAAAATTTAAAAGAAGTTCGCAACACCGCCTTATCCTGATGAAAAATCAGAAAAGGAGACTCACAAGAAAGAGCAGATAATTCAGAAACTCGTCTGGCAGAAGAGATAGCCAAAAGGAACAAAACTTTCCAAGAAAGTAATTTGATGTCCAACGAATGCATAGGTTCAAACGGAGGAGCTTGAAGAGCCCCCAGAACCAAATTCAAACTCCAAGGAGGAGAAATTGACTTAATGACAGGTTTTATACGAACCAAAGCTTGTACAAAACAATGAATATCAGGAAGATTAGCAATCTTTCTGTGAAAAAGAACAGAAAGAGCAGAAATTTGTCCTTTCAAGGAACTTGCAGACAAACCTTTATCCAAACCATCCTGAAGAAATTGTAAAATTCTCGGAATTCTAAAAGAATGCCAGGAAAAATGATGAGAAAGACACCAAGAAATATGTCTTCCAGACTCTATAATATATCTCCCTAGATACAGATTTACGAGCCTGTAACATAGTATTAATCACAGAGTCAGAGAAACCTCTTTGAATAAGAATCAAGTGTTCAATCTCCATACCTTTAAATTTAAGGATTTGAGATGCTGATGGAAAAAAGGACCTTACGACAAAATGTCTGGTCTTAACGGAAGAGTCCACGGTTGGCAAGAGGCCATCCGGACAAGATCCGCATACCAAAATCTGTGAGGCCATGCTGGAGCTACCAGCAGAACAAACGAGCATTCCTTCAGAATCTTGGAGATTACTCTTGGAAGAAGAACTAGAGGCGGAAAGATATAGGCAGGATGATACTTCCAAGGAAGTGACAATGCATCCACTGCTTCCGCTTGAGGATCCCTGGATCTGGACAGATACCTGGGAAGTTTCTTGTTTAGATGAGAGGCCATCAGATCTATTTCTGGAAGTCCCCACATTTGAACAATCTGAAGAAATACCTCTGGGTGAAGAGACCATTCGCCCGGATGTAAAGTTTGGCGGCTGAGATAATCCGCTTCCCAATTGTCTATACCTGGGATATGAACCGCAGAAACTAGACAGGAGCTGGATTCCGCCAATACCAGAATTCGAGATACTTCCTTCATAGCCAGAGGACTGTGAGTCCCTCCTTGATGATTGATGTATGCCACAGTTGTGACATTGTCTGTCTGAAAACAAATGAACGATTCTCTCTTTAGAAGAGGCCATGACTGAAGAGCTCTGAAAATTGCACGGAGTTCCAAAATATTGATCGGTAATCTCACCTCCTGAGATTCCCAAAACCCCTTGTGCTGTCAGAGACCCCCAAACAGCTCCCCAACCTGTCAGACTTGCATCTGTTGAAATTAAAGTCCAGGTCGGAAGAACAAAAGAAGCCCCCTGGGGCGGAGCCAGCCATCGCCCGATGCCAAAAGCTAAAGCTCCGTATAAGCAGGCTCTTCCTGAGCAAATTCCAGAGGCACACACCGATGTAAAAGTCCCTAACTGGGAGATATAGCTACCGGAACACCCAGAAGCAAATGTGAAGCCGGTCCGGAGCGCAACATACGCACGAAGCAGGCTCAGCTACATAGAAGAGTGCGTGGCGCATCTCCCGACTAGGCCCAACTGCGCAGTACAAATCCTGCAGCATGACCAGCGAAACAACAAGCGGCACGTATGCAGGTAACTACCAGCAGTAAAACCACTCACTCTATGCTGCATACCAGGCCCTCCAGAGCCTCCTACACCACAGAAAAGAACTAGATGAGATGGCAGGGATTGCAGATTAAATTATGAGAAGTAAATGAAGGGGGATAAGTAATCAACACTAGGGATTACAAGCTACCTTTTAAACGATACGTAGAGGCATGTAACAACAACACCTCCGAATCTGAAAACCCCAAACAACACAGACAGCTCATAAAAAAAAAAAGGGGGAGAAAAAGCAATTGATCACAACACAGCAAATCTCTCTGAGCCAGGCTCAGCTTTCCCTTAAAGCAACATCACAGAGGCATTACAGGCACGAACAGAGCACAATAACAGTATTAACCTCAAGAACCACTACTCCTCATACAGGTTAACGCCATATTCTATCTGCTCACCACTATTCAAAACCCTCATAACTGGTAGTGCCACTTACATCACCATGTCCTCAAAAAGGCTGCCTAAACAAGATAAAAACGCAAAAAGCCACACGACAACGGCATCAAAACTTAACAACTTTTTCAAGGTACTTGAAGATCCAGAACCAGAATCCCCTACATCCCTAGACTCCACAGACATGACCATAGAAGCAGGACTGCACGCTCAAAACCCTGAAACAAGAGAACCCCTCACTAGAGCGGACATTAACAACCTCCCCACAAAAGCAGACTTCGCCTCCCTCATCTCCCAAGTGGGCAAAATGATTAAAGACGGTCTAAAGGACGTTAAAAAAGATATATCGGAACTAGGGGAAAGAGTAATGCATATGGAAGAAGATGTAGATCAACTGCAAAATGGAACTGATTTATGTAACAGAGCCCTGGAAATGCAAGACACATTAATTCAACAAATGCAGCTCCAGCTGGAAGACCTCGACAATCGAGGACGACGCAATAACCTCAGTGTCAGAGGAGTGCCTGAAAAAATCAATACGTCCCAAATACCACAATACCTACAAGGCCTTTTTCAGCTACTTTTAAAAAGCACGGAGCCACCAAACATGTCCATAGAGAGAGCGCATAGGGCCCTAAGGCCTAAACCACCGGAGGGAAAACCTCCCAGAGACATTATTCTGAAAATGCAGCTCTTCACTGATAAAGAAAAAATCATGGAGGCTTCAAGAAAACTACGCCAAATAACATTCGACGGAGACAATATCCAGATATATGCCGATTTAAGCTCTATCACTTTAAATAGAAGAAGAGAAGCAAGATACCTAACATTGCACCTGCAAGAACTGAAAATCCCATATCGATGGGGTTTTCCATTTAGCATAAAAGTCTTACAGGGTACACAAATAGCAATCTACAGAACGCCAGATGATCTAGAGAGCTTTTGCAAACTGCTCAACATCCCCCAACCCACCCTACCACCATTGGATAAATCACCGCCACTGAAGGAGACAAGCTCCATTGACAACCCCAAGCCACAAAGAAACGCCTGGAATAGAATAGGAAGGAAGAGACCTCAACAATTCACAAATTCTACAGACTCAGACTTAAACAACACCTGAGACTCTTTATTTGTTCCAAGTAAAACAAGTGTATTTCATAAAATTATTTTTACCCTGTAAGTTACAAAGTAAATACACTTGAGACAGTAAACTCCTCTAACCAGGTTGGTCGTATAAACGCCTAGACGCGTGAGTATGCTCTATACTACTGTAAAACTGTTATCATGTTATTTTCTTTTTTATACTTTGAAACCGGTATGGTCAAAAATGTGCACAACATTAAATCATTAATCATATGTTAAAAGGAAGTAGCCGATACTCCCAGGTTCATGAATGATTATGAACGGGGTAGTATCCCCTTGGTTTATTTATATTGTATATGTAATTATGCAATGGTTTTGTTTTCACTTTACGTTTGTAAGTTAACTGTTCGGTTATTTTTATACACTGGATCCATGCTTAGCAACTACGCTATATTGAAAACTGTATTGCAATGGCGGAGAGAGTTCAGACACACTATCCCACAAAATCTCCTAACCCAAATAGTACTTTACCGGGGATTGTTTAGATGGCAGATACAGACTAACTACACGTTTAGATGGCTGTAAGAAACCTTAACATACTAACACAAAACGCCAAAGGCCTTAATTCCCAAACAAAGAGATCAATAGCACTAAATTGGTTCGCTAAACACAAGAATGAGATTATATTTATCCAGGAAACCCACTTTAGACACCAAGAGGAACCTAAATTCACATCAAAGCACTATCCAACGAGCCACTTCTGCTCACACACTCTTAAAAAAAAGAACGGAGTAGGGATACTACTACACAAATCGATCCATATTCGCAACATTACCACGCACACAGACCCAGAGGGCAGATTCTTGATATTAGTGGGTGACCTCTTTAACAAGCCAGTGACTTTAGCGAATATATACGCCCCAAATAAGGGACAAGCGACATTTTTTAAAAAAATCACAGGAAAGTTGCTGGAAGTAGCAAGGGGTACTACCATTATGGCAGGCGACTTTAATATAACGCTTAACCCTAAAATAGACTGCTCATTGACCAGGAGTTACCAATCTCAACACACAATCAAAACAGTATCACAATGCCTTGGATCCACCTCATTGCTAGATGTATGGAGAATACAACACCCGACACAAAAATCATACACTTTCTTCTCTAATCCTAATAAGACGTACTCGAGATTAGACTACATCTGTATTGACCAGAAGGGACTGACACTAACTAGGGACACCAGCATTTCACCAACACCATGGTCGGACCATGCATCTGTATCTATGACTCTCGACTGGCCTGACAGACCGACGATAGACTATAGCTGGAGGCTCGATGATACCCTCCTGCTCCAACCCCAAATTCTAGATAAGGTAACCACAACACTAACTGAATATTTTCATTTCAATAGCACATCCCAATCATCCCCAGGAATGGTCTGGGAAGCCCATAAAGCGGTAGTGAGAGGGGAATTAATTAAGCAAAAAGCCATCTTAATCAAAACACGAAATAGGGAATCCAAGCACCTAATTCACCAACTCAGAGAAGCTGAAAATGCCCACATGCAAACACCAGATTCAACAGAAACGCTTGCATCCCTCACTAAAGCCAGAGCTAACTTAAACAGGTATCTATCAGACGAAGCACATAGGAAAGCTTACTACCTAAAGAAGCTATACTTCATAGAAGGAAACAAGGCAGGCCCTTTACTAACCAAAGCACTAAAAAAGAAACAATTAGCTAACTACATTCACAAGATGCTCGACACCAATAACAAAGAACATTACGACTGCATAGAGATAGCTAATATATTCAGTAACTACTACCGATCCTTATACAACATCCCCTCAGTAGACCCTACACAGCTCTCCACACCTATAGAAGAATACCTGAAAAAAGCCCAGTTGCCAACCATAACTGACACAGAGGCTAAAGCCTTAGAAGAACCTATCACAGAACAGGAAGTGGCAATAGCTATCAAAAACCTCCCAACACGTAAAAGTCCAGGCCCAGACGGCCTAACGAACGCTTACTATAAACAGAACCAACAAATCTTAGTCCCCCATTTAACTAAATTATTCAACTCCCTGGATGAGGAAGGTCGCCTAACACAGCAGTTATTAGAGGCCCATATCACAGTAATCCACAAAGAGGGTAAACCTATGTCAGACCCTAGTAGTTACCGTCCAATCTCCCTCCTAAATGGGGACATTAAAATCTACGCTAAAATATTGGCGAGAAGGATAAACTCGGTCCTGCCAAATATAGTACACCTAGACCAAGCAGGTTTTGTTCCGCTCAGGGAGGCCAGGGACAACACAATTAGAACCATGCATATAATAGACTACGCCAACTCGCACAATATCCCTATGTTCCTGGTATCCACTGATGCGGAAAAGGCCTTCGACAGGGTGGCCTGGCCTTTTCTTAGAAGTACACTCCAGCACTTTGGCTTCCGTAGCCACATGATAAATAGAATCTTCCAGCTTTATTCAGATCCCTCAGCAAAAGTTAGAGTTAATGGAGTACTCTCAAATAGCTTTAAAATCGCAAACGGCACGAGGCAGGGATGCCCACTCTCGCCAATCCTATTTGTACTCATTATGGAAGCTTTAGCATCTCATATCAGGGCTAATCCAAACATCATGGGAATACCCATAGGTCCCAACCACTATAAATTATCAATGTTCGCGGACGATGTCCTACTTACATTATCATCCCCATCACGCACCATACCAGCCCTCATGAAAGAGTTTGAAATCTTTAGCCAGTTATCCAATTTCCTGATCAATGGACAGAAGTCAGAGATCCTAAACATCTCCCTCCCAGGTAGAGAACTCCAGATCACTAAGGACCTTTGCCCCTATAAAATAAATAACTCACAATTAAAATACTTAGGCATCCAACTAACACCCAAAATATCACATCTTTTCAAGGCAAACTATGAACCCCTACAAACACAAATACAGCATACTCTACAAAACTGGCGAGACAAACCCCTATCGTGGTGGGGTAGAATACAAGCCATAAAAATGTCGATCTTGCCGAAAATACTGTATATAATGGAAACAATACCTATTACCCTCCCCAAGACCTACCTCCAGCAGCTCCAAAGACATATCAACTAATTTATATGGGGAAGATTAAAACCACGTATTAATGCAGCCACGCTATTCCGACCCTTGAGGGAGGGAGGATTGGGAGTCCCCCAACTAGAAACATACTACCACTCGGTAACACTTCAACACATCCTAGACTGGCATAATAAGAGCACAGTCAAAGCCTGGGTATCCATAGATTCCCAGATACTAAGAGCTCCGCAACCAGGCCCCATTTGCTGGATCCCCAAAAACCTAAGGCCGCCTCCATGCTCCTCATCACCTATATATAGACACATTTTTGAATCATGGGACCAGTTAGTTCAGAAATACCCAACATTGTCCTCACAACAATCACCCCTCACACCTATTTCTCCAAATATGGAACTCACGGGTGGCTATGAACCCCTGCGAAACACCAAAGTTACATGGGAGCTCACTGACTCAGTTCCCATACTCTCACTACTAGACAACCGCAAACTGAAACCTAGAGACAGTTTATCAAACACACTGAAGGGAGCGTTCACCTCATGGTTGAAATATTCCCAACTAAATCATTTTATCCACAACAACCGCTTTAGAGAAAATTTGGTGAGACTACCCACTTCCTTTGAACAATTATGCTTGCTAGAGATTCCCTTTAAGGGAACCCTGTCACGAGCCAAAAAGATCCTCGAAAATGCTAAACAACCATCCCCCCCATTATACACGACACAATGGCATCACGATCTAAATATACGACTAGAAGAGAAAGACTGGCAGATACTCCACAACAACACACGTAAGTCATCCACTTCTACCAGACTCATTGAAATGAACTTTAAGATTCTCATGCGCTGGTACTTAACACCCCATAGATTACACAAGATATACCCCGCCTCAACAGCGCTTTGCTGGAGAGGATGCGGAGAAATGGGAACCATGGCCCACATTTGGTGGAAATGCCCTAAGCTATCACCATTTTGGATAATAGTAGAGAAGACGCTACAAACCATAACGGGAGAAAACTTTACACTCACCCCCGAGATAGTGTTACTAAATCAGAACCCAGCACTACATTGCAAACTCCGCATCATACTGACTAGGATATGCCTAAACAGTGCGAAAGCACTGATCGCACAGAATTGGAAGACTGCAACAGTCCCCACAGCCCAACAATGGCTGTCTAAAGTGTCAGACACTATCCCTATGGAACAATATGGGTACTATAAGCGTAATCAACTAGGAGTATTCTTAGATATCAAATTCTATTGGGAGACTTTCTTAAACTCATTAGAAGACCCACCCCATGACAATGAAGGAAATTAGTGAGATAGATGTGGTCCTACATTAATATACAACATAAATCTAGATTAATAAGATGAACTCGACTCCGCCTATACGGAAAAATAGAGCTCAAGACTGAACTTACCCCATCACCATGTATGTAACTCCAGTGATTGTTATTAAAGTTAATATATTTGTTAGATGATTTTAAATCAGTTATGAATATGGTACGTATTAAATGCCTTTGTCCCATAAGAACTATCAGCATCCCGCAAGAGGATGCCCTCAGATGAACATTTTTAAAGAGGCAGACAAGCCCTAAGAACTTTTCCTACATTTTTTCCATTCCTTGAACTTGGACATTATAAACAAAGACAGCAAGAGATGGCCCGCTCCTAAAGACACAATTATTGTCGCTCATTTATAAGTGATGTATTAAGTTATATTTGAATATGTATCACTTGTACTTGTATTCTTTTGTTTGAAAATTAATAAAAATCATCTTTAAAAAAAAAAAAAAAAAAAAAAAAAGAAGCCCCCTGAACTAAACGATGGTGATCTGTCCACCACATCAGAGAGTGTCGTACAATCGGTGTTAAAGATATTAATTGAGATATCTTTGTGTAATCCCTGCACCACTGGTTCAGCATACAGAGCTGAAGAGGTCGCATGTGAAAACGAGCAAAGGGGATCGCGTCCGATGCTGCAGTCATAAGACCTAGAATTTCCATGCATAAAGCTACCAAAGGGAATGATTGTGACTGAAGGTTTCGACAAGCTGATATCAACTTTAGACATCTCTTGTCTGTCAAAGACAGAGTCATGGACACTGAATCTATCTGAAAACCTAAAAAGGTTACCCTTGTCTGAGGAATCAATGAACTTTTTGGTAAATTGATCCTCCAACCATGATCTTGAAGAAACAACACAAGTCGATTCGTATGAGATTCTGCTAAATGTGAAGACTGAGCAAGTACCAAGATATCGTCCAAATAAGGAAATACCACAATACCCTGTTCTCTGATTACAGACAGAAGGGCACCGAGAACCTTTGTAAAAATTCTTGGGGCTGTAGCTAGGCCAAACGGTAGAGCCACAAACTGGTAATGCTTGTCTAGGAAAGAGAATCTCAGAAACTGATAGTGATCTGGATGAATCGGAATATGCAGATATGCATCCTGTAAATCTATTGTGGACATATAATGCTCTTGCTGAACAAAAGGCAGGATAGTCCTTACAGTTACCATTTTGAATGTTGGTATCCTTACATAACGATTCAATATTTTTAGATCCAGAACTGGTCTGAAGGAATTCTCCTTCTTTGGTACAATGAAGAGATTTGAATAAAACCCCAGCCCCTGTTCCAGATCTGGAACTGGTATAATTACTCCAGCCAACTCTAGATCTGAAACACATTTCAGAAATGCTTGAGCCTTCGCTGGGTTTACTGGGACACGGGACAGAAAAAATCTCTTTGCAGGAGGCCTTATCTTGAAGCCAATTCTGTACCCTTTTGAAACAATGTTCTGAATCCAGAGATTGTGAACGGAATTGAACCAAATTTCTTTGAAAAAACGTAATCTGCCCCCTACCAGCTGAGCTGGAATGAGGGCCGCACCTCATGTGGACTTGGGAGCTGGCTTTGGTTTTCTGAAAGGCTTGGATTTATTCCAGACTGGAGATGGTTTCCAAACTGATACCGCTCCTGAGGATGAAGGATCAGGCTTTTGTTCCTTGTTGTGACGAAAGGAACGAAAACGATTATTAGACCTAAATTTACCTTTAGATTTTTTATCCTGTGGTAAAAAAGTTCCTTTCCCTCCAGTAACAGTTGAGATAATAGAATCCAACTGAGAACAAAATAATTATTACCCTGGAAAGAAAGGGAAAGCAGAGTAGACTTAGAAGACATATCAGCATTCCAAGTTTTAAGCCATAAAGCTCTTCTAGCTAAAATAGCTAGAGACATATACCTGACATCAACTCTAATGATATCAAAGATGGCATCACAAATAAAATTATTAGCATGTTGTAGAAGAATAATAATGCTATGAGAATTATGATCTGTTACTTGTTGCGCTAAAGCTTCTAACCAAAAGGTTGAAGCTGCAGCAACATCCGCTTAAGATATAGCAGGTCTAAGAAGATTACCTGAACACAAGTAAGCTTTTCTTAGAAAGGATTCAATTTTCCTATCTAAAGGATCCTTAAAGGAAGTACCATCTGCCGTAGGAATAGTAGTATGCTTAGCAAGAGTAGAGACAGCCCCATCAATCTTAGGGATTTTGTCCCAAAATTCTAATCTGTCAGATGGCACAGGATATAATTGCTTAAAACGTTTAGAAGGAGTAAAAGAATTACCCAAATTATTCCATTCCCTGGAAATTACTTCAGAAATAGCACCAGGGACAGGAAAAACTTCTGGAATAACTACAGGAGATTTAAAAACCTTATCTAAACGTTTAGAGATCAAGAGGACTAGAATCCTCAATTTCTAATGCAATTAGGACTTCTTTAAGTAAAGAACGAATAAATTCCATTTTAAATAAATATGAAGATTTATCAGCATCAACCTCTGAGACAGAATCCTCTGAATCAGAAGAACCAATATCAGTATCAGAATGATGATGTTCATTTAAAAATTCATCTGAAAAATGAGAAGTTTTAAAAGACTTTTTCCGTTTAGCTTTGGTAGCCCCAGCACCAGGCAGGGATTTTCCAGAAGTATCTTCTGACTCAGCTTCAACGTGGGACATCTTGCAATATGTAATAGAAAAAACAACATATAAAGCAAAATTGATCAAATTCCTTAAATGACAGTTTCAGGAATGGGAAAAAATGCCATAGAACAAGCTTCTAGCAACCAGAAGCACAAAATAATGAGACTTAAATAATGTGGAGACAAAAGTGACGCCCATATTTTTTTAGCCACATCCGGAACGCCGACACCTTTGGCGCAAAAAAACATCAAAAATTACGCAACTTCCGGCGACACGTATGACGCCGGAAACAGAAAAAAATTTTGCGCCAAAAAAGTCCGCGCCAAGAATGACGCAATAAAATGAAGCATTTTCAGCCCCCGCGAGCCTAACAGCCCACAGGGAAAAAGTCAAATTTTTAAGGTATGAAAAAAAGATTTATTCATATGCATTATCCCAAATATGAAACTGACTGTCTGAAATAAGGAACGTTGAACATCCTGAGTCAAGGCAAATAAATGTTTGAATACATATATTTAGAACTTTATAAAAAAGTGCCCAACCATAGCTTAGAGTGTCACAGAAAATAAGACTTACTTACCCCAGGACACTCATCTACACGTAGTAGAAAGCCAAACCAGTACTGAAACGAGAATCAGTAGAGGAAATGGTATATATAAGAGTATATCGTCGATCTGAAAAGGGAGGTAAGAGATGAATCTCTACGACCGATAACAGAGAACCTATGAAATAGACCCCGTAGAAGGAGATCACTGCATTCAAATAGGCAATACTCTCCTCACATCCCTCTGACATTCACTGCACGCTGAGAGGAAAACCGGGCTCCAACCTGCTGCGGAGCGCATATCAACGTAGAATCTAGCACAAACTTACTTCACCACCTCCATAGGAGGCAAAGTTTGTAAAACTGATTTGTGGGTGTGGTGAGGGGTGTATTTATAGGCATTTTGAGGTTTGGGAAACTTTGCCCCTCCTGGTAGGAATGTATATCCCATACGTCACTAGCTCATGGACTCTTGCTAATTACATGAAAGAAAAACAATGTTGGCACACTTGGTCACTTTACATTATTGGAACTATGATGCAAGGTACCTGGTCTATAGCAATGGTGTCCAGCTCCAGTTTTTTAGGTCTGTAGATTGGACTTAAACACCATCTATGCATGATTTGACCATACTTCTCTTAAACTGACATTAAAAAAATCCTCTGAGAGAATATTTTCTGAAAACAGTTGTATATTAGCAAAACACAAGACACCAACATATTTTCTAATAAGATATTACTGTTGTTTAAAAGGTTCTCTGTTGCATAAAATGTAATCTTCACATTGAAAACATTTCTTTTTATAGAAACCATCATACAAGACATTGGATTTCACACAATACAAGTCATTAGCTTGTGAATTTCCCAAGAGCATATTCCAACTTTTTTATATTTTCAGACATTTCATCATCTTTTTTTTATTTATCAAATTTGTAGCCTAGGGAGCTGATTCTTTTCTTGATAATCCTTATACATTTAAAATGATATTGCATGTACAAACATGGCTGCATTATTATCTATGCACTGCTATTCTTCAAATTCCGTGCACATCTTTCCCTTGGGAAAACCTTCCCAGAAATGCATGAATATCAATAACTTTATAAAATATAGAAGAGGAGAATAGCAAGAGAATAGTGCATTAGATGCCCAATTACTGGTTTACATCACATAGCCCTAAATTTCCAACAATGCAAAGTATTTTATTTTAGCTTCTTATATATCATTCTAGACACATGGGGGATGTCCTCTGAATATTAATAACTAAGAATTAAATTTTTTTTTAGTTTACAGCATGAAAGCCAAAAAGAGACAAATAATTTCTTATGCCTCAGATACAAATTTTTCAGGGACATGTTGAGTTGCAAATTATTTGCTTGTATTTTCAATATGTACATACACAATACATGCATACAATGCAATACACTTACAATACACATACACACAGTAAAAAAAAAGGTTACTACCCACTCACAAGCAAAATGTAACAAATACTAAGACCATAAAAGGGAGGAACTAATTATAGCTTTTGACCAAGAGATAATAAGCCTAAATCCCTGTTTCCCTCAGTATTTGGGACCTTCCTTGCTGTTTTCCAGCATTTTATACAAAAGCCGCCTACTACTAAAATAATTTACAAAAATTAGGCACACCTGTGATTTTAAACATGCACACCTGTGATTTTAAACATGCACACCTGTGATTTTAAACATGCATTAAATGGACAGTAAAGGTATAATTAAACTTTTATGATTCGGACAGAGCTTGTAATTTTAAACAGTGATCCTATTTACTTATACCTTCTAATTTGCTTCATTCTCTTGATATCCTTTGCTGAAAAACACAGATAGGTAGGCTGAGGAGCAGCAAAGTACTGCTGGCTGGGAGCTAGCTGCTGATTGGTGGCTGCACATATATGTCTCTTGTCATTGTTTCACCAGATGTGTTCAGTTTGTTACTAGTATTTCACTAAGCACATTTTACAGAAGTGAATTGAATCAACTAATAAACTAACAAAGTAATTTATTTTTCTCTTCTTAGAAACAAGTTTAATGCTAGTTTTGCTAGTGAGCAACTTTACCTAAGTTGTGTGTGGTTGGGGTACATCTATCGCCATTTCTGCCATTTAGTTGATTTAAAAAAGTTCACAGTGTCCTGTTCAACCCTCCGGCAGCAGTTCCCTGATTGGATTCTATTCATAATGATATGGTATGTCTCTTCAACTGGTTTATACTTATTTTGCAGCACTGGTTACAGCAGGATAGTATAAAGCAGACTATTATTTAACCAGTGCTGCAAAATAAGTATAATAAGTATAATCCAGATGAAGAGACATACCATATCATTGCAAAGAGAATCCAATCTGGGAACTGCTAACTGCTGCCGGAGGGTTGAACAGGACACTGGTACGCCGCAACTATGAACCGCTCAGATAATGAGCCAGTGTTTTTGTTCCTGTGTCAAACGTTCCCCCTTCAGTAAAATAGGCGCATTGCGCATGCGCTAAAGCAGGGTACAAGTAAGATCCCAACGTTACTGCAATCACAAGAAGATGATGATGTAGCTGATGATGAAATAGGGGAGGGGCCAGGCGGACATTTTCAAACAGCAGAGGCGCGAAAAGTAAGTGCTTTTACTTGTAAACGCAATATATTACAAAACTGGGCTACATTTGTAAATAATGATCATTTGAAACTTTATATATTTTACTTAGAAGAATTGTTGGGTTGATGGTCCCTTTAAATATATACAGTATATGGTACATCCATTATTGAGAAAAAAAAATCTTTTAACTTATATAAACTTCATGCACAAATTATTCTCAATTAAGATATGAAACCCAAAACAATGTGTGATTCAGACAGAACAAACCATTTAAAAAAGTTTCCAATTTACTTCGATTATCAAATTTGCTTTGTTCCCATGATATTATGTGTTATAGAGATACCTGGGTAGGTACAGGAGCACTACATAGCAGGAAATAGTGCAGGAAATAGTGCTCTAGCATACGTCCCAGCTTTTCAACAAAAGATACCAAGAGAACCATGATACCCCTTTTTCTTTCTAGAACCATGAGGTATATACTGTAGTGTCTAAATAAAACAAATCCATAAAACAACTTGCTTATCCAAAATATTCTCAATTGCTTCCAGTAAAAGGTCTTTTTCTATACTGAAATCTAAATCCCATTTGTCCATATATCCCTATAATATCTAGCTACAGAGGTTTTTGATGTTATAATGTTGGTATTTTGAAAATTATTTTTCAAATCATTCAGATGATGCTTTGTGCAAAGAATTTAGCACCTATTATTAAATAAATATCGGCTGGATTACGAGTTTTGAGGTATGAGGGGTGCGTTGCTAACGTGCACGTTATTGTCACCGCTCACTTACCTACATCGCTGGTATTACGGGTTTTTACAAACTTGTGCACGATTTTCCCATAGACATCAATGAGGGAGCCGGCTGAGAAAAAGTCTAACACCTACAAAAAAGCAGCATAAATCTCAGTAACGCAGCCCCATTGATTCCTATGGGGAAACACATTTTATGTTTACACCTAACACCCTAACATGAACCCAGAGTCAAACACCCCTAATCTTACACTTATTAACACCTAATCTGCCGCCCCCGACATCGCCGATACCTACATTATACTTATTAACCCCTAATCTGCCGCTCTCGACATCGCTGCCACTATAATAAACATATTAACCCCTAATCCGCCGCACTCCCGCCTCGCAAACATTAGTTAAATATTATTAACCCCTAATCTGCTGTCCCTAACATCGCCGCCACCTACCTACATTTATTAACCCCTAATCTGCCGCCGCCACTATATTACATTTATTAACTCCTAATCTAAGTCTAACCCTAACACCCCCTAACTTAAATATAATTTAAATAGATCTAAATAAAACCTACTATTATCACATAAATTATTCCTATTTAAAACTAAATACTTACCTATAAAATAAACCCTAAGCTAGCTACAATATAACTAATAGTTACATTGTATCTAGCTTAGGGTTTATTTTTATTTTACGGGCAAGTTTGTATTTATTTTAACTAGGTAGAATAGTTATTAAATAGTTATTAACTATTTAATAACTACCTAGCTAAAATAAATACAAATTTACCTATAAAATAAAACCTAACCTAAGTTACACTAACACCTAACACTACACTACAATTAAATAAATTAGCTAAATTAAATACAATTAAATAAATTAAATAAAATTAGCTAAATTACAAAAAAAAACACTAAATTACAAAAAATAAAAACAAATTACAAGATCTTTAAACTAATTACACCTAATCTAAGAGCCCTATCAAAATAAAAAAGCCCACCCAAAATAAAAAAACCCTAGCCTAAACTAAACTATCAGTAGCCAATATAATTCTATCAGCCAATCCAAATCTAAGGGACGCCATCTCGGATGACGTCATTTAAAGGAACCTTCATTCGTCGTTAGTTCATCAGAAGAAGAGGATGCTCCGCGCCGGATGTCTTGAAGATGGACCTGCTCCGCGTCGGAAGGATGAAGATAGAAGATGCCGTCTGGATGAAGACTTCTGCCCATCTGGAGGACCACTTCTGCCCGTCTGGAGGACCACTTCTGCCGGCTTCGTTGAGGACATCTTGCCGCTTGGATGAAGACTTCTCCTGGTAAGTGTTAGGATTTTTTAAGGGTGTATTGGGTGTGTTTTATTTTTAGGTTAGGGCTTTGGGCAGCAATAGAGCTAAATGCCCTTTTAAGGGCAATGCCCATCCAAATGCCCTTTTCAGGGCAATGGGGAGCTTAGGTTTTTTTTAGTTAGAGTTTTATTTGGGGGGTTGGTTGTGTGAGTGGTGGGTTTTACAATGCCCCGCAAAATGCCCTTTTAAGGGCTATTGATAGTTAAATTTAGGCTAGGTTTTTTTTATTTTGGGTGGGCTTTTTTATTTTGATAGGGCTCTTAGATTAGGTGTAATTAGTTTAAAGATCTTGTAATTTGTTTTTATTTTCTGTAATTTAGTGTTTTTTTTGTTTTTGTAATTTAGCTAATTTTATTTAATTTATTTAATATGTTTTTAATATGTTATAAAATATGCATTTAATTTAGGTAATTTATTTAATTGTAGTGTAGTATAAGGTGTTATTGTAACTTAGGTTAGGTTTTATTTTACAGGTAAATTTGTATTTATTTTAGCTAGGTAGTTATTAAATAGTTAATAACTATTTAGTAACTGTTCTACCTAGTTAAAATAAATACATACTTGCCTGTAAAATAAAAATAAATCCTAAGCTAGATACAATGTAACTATTAGTTATATTGTAGCTAGCTTAGAGTTTATTTTATAGGTAAGTATTTAGTTTTAAATAGTAATAATTTAGGTCATGATAGTAATTTGTATTTAGATTTATTTAAATTATACTTAAGTTAGGGGGTGTTAGGGTTAGACTTAGATTTAGGGGTTAATAAATTTAAAATAGTGGTGGTGACGTTAGGGACGGCAGATTAGGGGTTAATAAATGTAGGTAGGTGTCGGCGATGTTGGGGGCAGCAGATTAGGGGTTAATAAATATAATGTAGGTGGCGGCGATGTCCGGAGCGGAAGATTAGGGGTTAATAAGTATAATGTATGTGGCGGCGATGTTGGGGGCAGCAGATTAGGGGTTAATAATATTTAACTAGTGTTTGCGAGGTGGGAGTGCGGTGGTTTAGGGGTTAATATGTTTATTATAGTGGCGGCGAGGTCCGGAGCGGCAGATTAGGGTTTAAAAATGTTATTATAGTGTTTGCGGGTGTTAATGTACTTTGTAGCACTTTAGTTATGAGTTTTATGTTATGGCGTTGTAACCACTGACTTTAAAATGCTGTACGAATCTTGACGGGGTAGGGTGTACCGCTCACTTTTGGCCTCCCAGGACAAACTCGTAATACTGGCGCTATGGAAGTCCCATAGAAAAAAGGCTTTATGAAATTTGCGTAAGTTGGTTTGCGGTAAGGCCAAAAAAGTATGCGGTGCACCTATACCTGCAAGACTCGTAATACCAGCAGGCGTAAAAAAAGCAGTGTTAGGACCTGTTAACGCTGATTTTTAAGCTTACCGCACAACTCGTAATCTAGCCGTAAGTTATTTAGCAGAACAATTAAAGGAACAAAAAAGCCATGCATATAAAAACAAACAAAGAAAACATCAATCAATCCTAAGAATAATTTAACTGTGTTTATATTTGTGTTTGTATGTGCAATATTCAATGATTCAGGTGTTTGCCTTATATGTTTCTTCCAAAATGTAAGCGTTTTCAGCATGTCTAAATATATCACGATGACGTGGTTAAGATGGAATATTAGTTATTCTGCCTATCACACATTACCCTTAAAGAATCAATGATAGCTAAAAAATATTTTAACTTTAACATTATCTACAGGGGCAGCATGAACACCAGGACCCATGCTTCTTCAAATGAAGGTTTACCGTAAAATTGTTATGAAGATACAAAGGGCTCGTGCAGCGGTATTATTTTTTTTTGCAATCGCGAAAACTCTGCAAGAGTTAACCTTTTTGGCTAGTCAGGATGCGTTTGTATAACAAGTTTAAAAAAATGATTTTGCGCTAGCGTTAACCCGAATAACGCAAAAAATAACAACTTTCTGCATGCGCGTGCATATATTTCCCCATAGAAATCAATGGAGAAAAAAAGTGGAAAAAAAACCTAACACCCAAGATCGCGCAAACTCCATCGCATTTTTGCATTCTCCATAGAAGTCAATGGAGAAAAAAACATCTATCGCGCAAACAACATAGCATATTCGCATTAGCAATTGTGAAATATTTAAAGTAAATACATAGTTAAAATTTTTATTAAATATGAATATTGCATAAATATGTTTTATCATCTTTTCATCTACTTAATGGCAGATCTATAATGCACTGATATATATGTTTATATATGTGTACTTATATATTAATGTTTTCATATGTGTATATATGACTGTAAATACATATATACTCATATAAATACATTAATATATAAGTACACATATTAAATATATATATATATATATATATATATACACACATACAAATACATCTTTAACAATGTATATGTATGTGATCTTTGAGCCCTTATAACTTTTTTGTGCACTATTTTATTTAAATAATTTTTATTAGACAGTGTTAATATGAGGATGACTTTACTTTTTAATGTATTTTTGAAGTGTTTTGTGCATCTTTTTTGTTTTGGAAAACTGTTAATCACAGCTCTGAGATTGCAGTAAGGATTGAAGCGTAAATGGCATATAATCAGCGCAATGAAAATGGCTCGCAAAAAAAAGCATTTGCGCCTCACTTGTAATCAAGACCAAAATAGTTACAAAAAAACTGCATCCACATTCTAACACAAAATTATGGAAAGAACAATCCAAAGGCTAGAAAAGCCGGGAAAATTGAGACATACATAGATTTAGAGCAATTTTCCGTACAATTACCGCAAACAAAAAGTACACACAAATGTATTCCTAATGTGTCTTTACAGCAATACTATCTGGATATTCATAGGGAACAACAGACAGAAAAACAATGAAGGTAATATTTATTACATTGTCGCCAGGGAGCTTTGAGTGCATACATAAAAAAAATGGTATCTGACTTCATGACCATGCTACGCAATGATAAACTTTTGTACATTTGATTATTAACAGCTTGAAAAAGACTAACCCAGTATGTGTCCATTGACGTCTTGAAAACTGTAGTGTGCAAATATAGTAATACAAGTTTTATCCAACCACATTGTTTAGAAGACTAAGGACTAGTTTTTCCATTGCTGTATAAACTGGTGGTAACAACGGGCATCATCATTAATGTCTATGGAGCTGTTATAAGCTACCAGCAGTTTACACAGTTTACAAGAGTAATGGAAACTAGGCCTAAGCATTTATAGACAATGGACTCCTTTAGTCAAGATGTAATATCTGCTTCGGAAGCCCTGACGTTCCAGGCTCACGTGAGTGAACCTGCATTGTTAGTTAAGCAGCAGTGGTCTTAACGACCATGACATACCCTTTACAACGCTGGTCGTTAGAGGGTTTTTTGGTTATAATAGCAGGGGTCCCGCCATGCAATTATACCCTCCCTCAAGCTGACCACCGGACATAGCGCAGTCTCACTGCTGGTGGCAAGACCATTGAAAATGCAAGCCCCATAGGAAGACCAGCGACATAGAGGGTACATTGCTGGTCCTTAAGGGGTTAAGACCGCTGCTACGTAACCTCTCCTACACCTAAAGTGTGGCAGATTGCAATAATACTGATCTGACCTGGCTGTGCATGAGCAGGGATGGCATTGCACAAGCAGTGAGGCACAGCAGACAAGGTTTATGACAGCGAACCTTGTCCGGCCGCCTTTGATAAATGAAGCCCAATAACTTTATTTTACTAAAATACCACAATGTTGAAAATGCAACAATATAAAATGGAAAACAAATTACATTTTGCACCCTTTTCTATGGATTACGTGGCAGATAGCAGCGGGAGTTATTTCCTAATATTCACACACATTTTATGGTCCCACATTTAGCACCAGTTCATCATCTAAGAATACCAGAAGTTAGGATTTTATATGTATATTATTCAATAGCGTTCAATAATTGAAAAGCAAAATATAAAGATTAATTATTTTGTCACTTTGCATCATATTGCAATTTATGCATAAAATTAGTAGGTCTAAAATATATAATAATACAAAGATTTTATACATTTTAAAACAACATTCTTTCTGATTTCCAAAGAAGGGTGGCTTAACCTATTGTTTCTATGTATGCCCCTACCTTTGTCCAACTCACACATGAAGCAAACATAAAAAAGCTGCATTAAAAATACTATTAAGACACGTGCAATTCGTTTCGGATCGATTCGGAAATTCGGAAAATTCGGCAAATTCGGCAAATTCGGAGATTCGGATCGATCCGAATTTCCGAATTAAAATACTGCCGAATTTACCGAATAAATCCAAATTAGTTCGGATTTATTCAGTAAATTCGGATGGCCATGGATTACACTAGTATTGTACAGTATATTAGGTTATATCACTCTGCTATGGGTTACACCTAATATACAGTACATAATACTAGTCTAATACACAGCACACATACCGAAATTCCGAATTTCCGAACCGAACCGAATCCAAAAATCCGAATTAATCCGAAACAAATTCATTCAAAGTTTTCCGAATTCGAATTGATCCGAAACGAAATTCGAAAAACTCCGAATCGAACCAAACCGAAATGAATTTTTCGATCATGCACATATCTAAATACTATATACTGTCATCTATTTTTTACACCTTGTTTTCGCAATGATTTTGTTTCCTAAACTTTTTGATAAGGATGTATGAGCAATAACAGCAACAACACAATAAAATAAGGCGATCAGTTGCTGCCAGGGATCATATTACTATGAAAATCATTTGACGGTTTTATAAACATTAAAACCTTTATTTGAATGGTGGGCCCTTACTACTTTGAATATATTTCTATGTTGAGGGGGAACCCCTAAAATAGAAATAAAGCTGTGATGTATTTAACATTGTTTTTTTGTTGTTTTTTTAAATTCTTTTTATTGAAAAGAGCTCAGGGTAACAGTACGCAATTAATGACATACATATAATGCAGTGTTGTTCATGTTACAATTAAAGAGTATTTTGACAAAAAGCACGAGTTACACATGGTATATAGATAATAGAAATTGGTCCCAAAGACCTATCATTAAGAACATAATGTCTTGCAACACCATAACCAATTATGGGCGAATCTCTAAGACAGGCGAAAAATAAAATTGTGAAGTATCCTTACATGTTTAAAAACAAGCATGATGTGTCGGTATTGCAGCTTTCTCCAACTCTGTCCCCTGAACTCTCTTATATTTTAATTTTTATTAACTATATTAAACAAAATATAACCTAACATATAAAAACTAAACTAAAACACAGTAAACAAAAACAAAAACAAAAACTAATTTCTGATTGAAGATCTATTGGTATCCATTCCTTACTGTCTGGTTTATATAGGGAATGACTAAGCATTGTTAATTTAGTAAAGTGATGAGTGAAATAGCTAAACAGCCTGCTTGATTATTAACATCCAAGATATAGATCTTCCAGGATGATACATTTTTCAAACAAAATTAGATGCAAACAGCTCCCTCTGAAAACCAACTCTTTTGAAAGGAGCAGATGATACAAGCTGAATTTAATAATCAGTGACATATATGTTAAGGATGTTGTGCTAGAATTTATAAATCTGAATATTGGTCACTGATTTGTGTTGCATCTTAGTGCTATGTTATTTAGTTAGGATTTGAAGCATATAGTTCCTAGGCTAAGAGAATATGTGGTTACAGAACAACTGGAATCCTAACATGCTCACTAATTTTGGTGTACTGGACTACTATGAGAACTAGTTAGCAGCAATGATAAAGGCAATTGGGCAAGGTCAGTCTATAGTAATAAACAACAGGTATACATTTAGAAGTTGCTGCTAGCTCAAATTGCTGACCAAGAGGAGATGAACCATTATTTTGTAAATTAAATTTGAGATGCAGTATTGCATTACACCCCTAGAGGTCCTCAGAGTTAATGATCAGTTAATTTTGCAACAGGAATGCAAAATGCCGATCCTGTGTTTTTCTTTTTTACATTTACATAGACACAATTTGAGAAAGCTGCCCATTCATTCATGTTAGCAATATGTAAGTTCATGTGTATAACTAAATCTCAAGGAAGACTAAAACAAAACGAAACAACCCACATACCAAGACAAAAACAGATCAAGAAATGACTATATCATTGCCATAATGATTCTATCCAGGTATGCAGTTTCCTCGGCAGATCTAACAGGCTTCAGTGGTATTATCAAGGAAAGTGACCATAATGTATTTTAATTTTAACATTAACAGTGTGATAAAAGAGAAAAAAAGTTGCAGGTTCATGATAGACTAAAATCTGTGCCGTACCATAGAAAGAAGATAGCTGCGTGCGGCTCCCACAATCACTCAGTCTCAGTAGTGACAACAAAATTATAAACTAAACCGTGGTGCATGGAGAACACTAAATTTGTTGATACAGTTATAAGGTGTTACCACTGTATTTCTAAATGCTCCACAATCAAGGTAGCTACAAAGTTGTAGGCAATAGTCTGACTTAATTTAGCAATACATAGCCGGGTTATAAAGTGCTTTTAAACCTTTTACAACAGTTCCAAGCTTCTTAACTGAGTCCTCTGTACATGGGTAGCTTCTCCTGTCATATGAATGCACACTGTATGACAGCGGGTCGGTAGTTCTCCTATTTCCCAGTAATTCAGTCCTAATTGACCATTACGTTGCTAGGATATGGAGAATATACATATGCGAACAGTTCATGTAAGAGAGTGAGAACATTCCCTCAGAACAATAAAACAAAATAAAACAAATAGCCAACAGGGCTATGGCTAAGAACCAATCTGAAGAGTACATTTAGGAAATCCATAACAGGGCAAAGCTTTTTCATCAACATTACCGCTAGAGTGCAGCGAATCTGTAAATTAGCCTTGCAACAGAAGTGATTTGTTATAATAATGAGGCTATTTTAATCAGCCCACTAGATCCAGAACATGTCCACTTAACCGACACCTCTCCTGTGTCTCTTAGCCCACAAGAAGCCAGAACCAATGATCATTTTGCTTTGCCGGCACAATATCAGATGCCCTGAAGTGGAATATGTCACACGGTTGCTTTCTAACTCCTGCGCCATATATTCTTTTTGAGCCTTGGGTCCCACTACATTGCTTATGCAGGAAAGCGAGTCGGCATGGCACGCAGATATCTTTAAAGTGCACGGCTCCATGTTTAAAGGAAACTCTTGTGTCTTATTCACCCTACAGCTTACAAGGCAGATATTATTCACAATGGGGCAGGGAAGGTTTAAATTTCCACCCATCTCTTTTATCTTCCCGTAATCAGGTGTAATAAGCGTGGGGATAAAGCTTGTTGGAGCATTAGCAGATCCTGTGTCCGTTAGTGTTAGGGCAGATCGATCAGAGGCTGTCTCCATTATTACTTCAGTGTGAACGAGTGCTGCGTCAGCAGGGGCCTGTTTCAAGCCCAGTGATTTTTTATACAGTTGAACCTCGCTTAAAAGTTCCCCTATTGATGCAGATAGGGAGTCAAATAAAGGTGCGAACAGTTCAGCTAGGTTAGCAGTAATATGTTCCATTCTGTCAAGGTATATAAGAAGATATAAAGATATGAACAATGAAAAACTATATAAAGTGTGGCCACTCTAGGTCCCGCCACAGCATCAGCTGGCTTCTGTCAGTAGAAATTGCTTCCCGGTAGCCAAGGGATGGAAATCCTTGATCCTAGAAAGTTCCCAGACACAAATATTGTCAAGGGCAGAACGGATGGCTGTAATTATGACCACCAAACAACTTAATGGATAACAGCTTATACAGAGCTACATAAGTTAGTGGCCATCTTGGAATGCCGCCCACCGGAAGTCTCATATTTAACATTGTTATGAAAATATCTGGCATCTTGACAGACACAGGACCATTTGTTTAAAAACTGAATTTCAAATAAGGGGTTTCACTTTGTCTATGTATTGTGGAGGGCAACTTGGGGATATGTTGTTCCATACTCCTATGGCTTGGTCATGTGATAACTGTTGCCATGGTGAGTTTGCACTGCAGCCAATAGTGGGGAAGGAGGCCACAGTCTTCTTTCCTGGATGCAGTGCAGTGTCGTCCCCAGGATGTGCATCAGAAGGGGGACCACTCAAGAGGACAAGTAGTCATCCTCTGCACTCTGACCTTAGTGTGGAGAAGGTCCACACTCTGCTGGTTAATGTAGTTAGTAGATAGTTTGGGTAACAACAAATATAGTTTAGTGTCCTGTTATATCAGTTTGTAAATTGAGTGGTTTTCCTAGTTTAAACAGTGGCTCTTTGAATAGATTGTTACAGCTTACAAAACTAAACCAAACATCACTTGAGCTTATCTATGATGGATGGATGGATTAAAACAGGGTACTTGTGTAAATCCCTGAAGCATTGTAAAATAACAGGGCCATGAAACCTAAAAGTTTTCTTTTATGGTTCAGATTGAACATATAAATTTAAGCAACTTTCCAATTCCCTTCTGTTATATTTTTATTCTCTCTGTATCCTTTATTGAAAACATAATTTATGTAAGAACTTACCTGATAAATTAATTTCTTTCATATTGGCAAGAGTCCATGAGCTAGTGACGTATGGGATATACAATCCTACCAGGAGGGGCAAAGTTTCCCAAACCTCAAAATGCCTATAAATACACCCCTCACCACACCCACAATTCAGTTTAACGAATAGCAAAGTAGTGAGGTGATAAAGAAAGGAGTAAAAAGCATCAACAGAGGAATCAGGAAATAAGTGTGCTTTATACAAAAAAATCATAACCACCATAAAAAAGGGCGTGCCTCACGGACTCTTGCCAATATGAAATAAATGAATTTATCAGGTAAGTTCTTACATAAATTATGTTTTCTTTCATGTAATTGGCAAGAGTCCATGAGCTAGTGACGTATGGGATATCAAATACCCAAGATGTGGAACTCCACGCAAGAGTCACTAGAGAGGGAGGGATAAAAATAAACAACAGCCATATGCTGAAAAATTAATCCACAACCCAAAATATAAGTTTTTCTTATAAAGAAATGAAAAAAATTAAAACATCAGCAGAAGAATCAAACTGAAACAGCTGCCTGAAGAACTTTTCTACCAAAAACTGCTTCTGAAGAAGCAAATATATCAAAAATGGTAGAATTAAGTAAATGTATGTAAAGAGGACCAGATTGTCGCTTGCAAATTTGATCAACTGAAGCTTCATTCTTAAAAGCCCACAAAGTGGTGACTGATCTAGTAGAATGAGCTGTAATTCTCTGAAGCGGGGCCTAACCCGACTCCAATAAGCTTGAAGAATCAAAAGCTTTAATCAACAAACCAAGGAAATAGCAGAAGTTTTTCTGACCTTTCCTAGGACCAGAAAATATAACAAATAGACTAGAAGTCTTCCTGAAATCTTAGTAGCTTCAATATAATATTTCAAAGCTCTCACCACATCCAAAGAATGTAAAGATCTTTCCAAAGAATTCTTAGGATTAGGACACAAGGAAGGAACAACAATTTCTCTACTAATGTTGTTAGAATTCACAACCTTAGGAAAAAATTTAAATAAAGTCTGCAAAACCGCCTTATCCTGATGAAAAATCCGAAAAGGAGATTCACAAGAAAGAGCAGATAGCTCAGAAACTCTTCTAGCAGAAGAGATGGCCAAAAGGAACAATACTTTCCAAGAAAGTAGTTAAATGTCCAAAGAATGCATAGGCTCAATATGGAGGAGCCTGTAAAGCCTTCAAAACCAAATTAAGACTCCAAGGAGGAGAGATTGATTTAATGACAGGCTTAAATACGAACTAAAGCCTGTACAAATAGTGAATATCAGGAAGTTTAGCAATCTTTCTGTGAATAAAACAGAAAGAGCAGAGATTTGTCCCTTCAAGGAACTTGCAGACAAAACCTTATCCAAACCATCCTGAAGAAACTGTAAAATTCTTGCAACTCTAAAAGAATGCCAAGAGAATTTATGAGAAGAACACCATAAAATGTAGATCTTCCAAACTCGATAATAAATCTTTCTAGAGACAGATTTACGAGCTTGTAACATAGTATTAATCACTGAGTCAGAGAAACCTCTATGACTAAGCACTAAGCGTTCAATTTCCATACCTTCAAATTTAATGATTTAAGATCCTGATGGAAAAACGGACCTTGAGACAGTAGGTCCGGCCTTAACGGAAGTGGTCAAGGTTGGCAACTGGACATCCGAACAAGATCCGTATACCAAAACCTGTGGCGCCATGCTGGAGCCACCAGCAACACAAACGATTGTTCCATGATGATTCTGGAAATCACTCTTGGAAGAAGAACTAGAGGCGGGAAAATATAAGCAGGTTGATAACACCAAGGAAGTGTCAGCGCATCCACTGCTTCCGCCTGAAAATCCCTGAGCCTGGACAGGCATCTGGGAAGTCTCTTGTTTAGATGAGAGGCCATCAGATCTATCTGAGGAAGACCCCAATATCTTGAACAATCTCAGAAAACACATCTGGATGGAAGAACCACTCCACAGGATGTAAAGTCTGACGGCTGAGATAATCCGCCTCCCAATGTCTATACCTGGGATATGCACCGCAGAAATTAGACAGGAGTTGGATTCTGCCCAAGCAAGTATCCGAGATACTTCTTCATAGCTTGTGGACTGTGAGTCCCACCCTGCTGATTGACAAATGCCACTGTATGTGATATTGTCTGTTTGAAAATAAATGAACAGTTCTCTCTTCAACAAAGGCCAAAACTGAAGAGCTCTGAGAATTTCATGGAGATCTAAAATATTGATTGGTAATCTTGCCTCTTGAGATTTCCAGAACCCCTTGTGCTGTCAGAAATCCCCAACCTGAAAGACTTGCATCTGTAGAGATCATAGTCCAGGTTAGCCGAACAAAGAAGCCCCTTGAACTAAACGCTGGTGATTTACCACCACGTCAGAGAGTGTTAAACATTGGGATTTACGGATATTAATTGTGATATCTTAGTATAATCCCTGCACCATGGATTCAGCAAACAAAGTTGGAGAGGTCATATGTGAGAATGGGCAAAGGGAAATGCGTCCAATGCTGCAGTCATGAGACCTAAATTTTCCATGCACATAACCACTGAAGGGAATGACTGAGACTGAAGGTGATGACAGGCTGCAACCACTTTCAAACATCTCTTGTCTGTTAGAGACAGAGTCATGGACACTGAATCTATATGGAAACCTAAAAAGGTGACCCTTGTCTGAGGAATCAAGTAACTTTTTGGTAAATTGATCCTCCAACTATGTTTCCGGAGAAACAACACTAGTTGATTCGTGTGAGATTCTGCAGAATGGAAGGACTGAGCTAATACCAAAATATCGTCCAAATAAGGAAACACTGCAATACCCAGCTCTCTGGTTTCCATAAAGCAGGGCACCAAAAACTTTTAAAAAGATTCTTTGAGCGGTTGCTAATCCAAAAATGGAAAAGCAACGAATTGGTAACTCTTGTCTAGAAAAGAGAATCTCAGGAACTTATAAGGATCTGAATGAATCAGAATATGAAGGTATATATCCTGCAATCCATTATGGACCTAAAAGTGTCCTTGCTGAATAAAAGGCAGAACAGTCCTTAAAGTCACCATTTGAAAATTGGTACTCTTACATAACGATTCAAAATTTTCAGATCCAGAATTGGTCTGAATGAAATTTCCTTCTTTGAGACAATGAATAGAATTGAATAAAAACCCTAGACCTTGTCCCTGAAAAGGACTGGCATGACTACCCCTGAAACTCCAGGTCTGAAACACACTTCAGGAAAGCATGAGCTTTAACTGGATTTGCTGGGATACATGAGAGAAAAAAATCTTCTCACAGGAGGATTTATTCAGAATCCTATTCGCAACCCCTGAGAGACAATACTCTGAAACTAGGGTTGCACCAATACCATTTTTTTAAGACCGAGTACAAGTACCGATACTTTTTTTCAAATACTCACCGATACCAATTACCGATACTTTTTTTATGTCATGACAGTTTACCAAGCACATTACAGACTAATGATTTAAGATCACATCTTTATAATTATGAACTGTATCTCAAAAGACATTTTGAAATAATAAAAAAGTTTTATGTGCTTGTTGTCACAAAGTTCACAGAACATGTTTATAAATTAAATTATTACAATAAAATATATTAATGTGGGCTGGAAAGCTACAATTTAAAGGGTTGATTACTAAATGCTATTGGGTTGTAGGGTGCATATATAACTCATCAATCTGACATTTGGTTGTTAATACAAAGTCGTATAATTTAATTCTGAAAATAATATTGAGGAAGGAGTGTCCCAGTAATCCCCTTTGAGAAAAATGGGGCATTTGTATTCTACTGACTCAACAGAAAATATTTTTCCAGGGCTGCTTTTTATTCCCAGTCCAGCCCTGGCTAAGGGTGTTCCTCAGAGTACAGTATATTTTGAGCATAATTGTGCAAGATGAGAGGCTTCCAGCTTTAAAGTAGCAGCTTTTAAAGCACTGCTCTGACGTAAAATAATACAAATAACAGCAATTTGTATTGGCAGAACAGAAGTGAACAATTTTTAGTTAAGTCTCCACTCCAGCTTAAAATGAAATGGGAACATACAGTTGGAAAAACGCCACAAGATGGCATATGGGTAGGAATTGGAGGTATCGGTTTAAGTATCGGTGCATTTGCACGAGTACAAGTACTCATGCAAATACTTGGTATCGGCACCGATACCGATACTAGTATCGGTATCGGCGCAACCCTATCTGAAACCATTGATTTGGACCGAATTGTCCAAAACATTCTTGAAAAAAACCTTAATCTACCCCCTACCAGCTGAGCTGAAATGAAAGTCGCACCTTCATGCGGACTTAGGGGCTGGCTTTTTGGTTTCTTAAATGGGTTGGAATTATTCCATTTAAAGAAGGTTTCCAATTGGAAACAGAATCCATAGGGAAGGATTAGGTTTTTGTTCCTTATTTGAAAAAAAGAACGAAAACAATTTAGAAGCTTAATATTTACCCTAAGGTCTCTTATTACCTTGGAAAGAAGAGATAGCAATCTAGACTTAAAAAGTCATATCAGCATTCCAAGATTTAAGCCTCAAAACTCTTGTAGCTAAAAATAGCTAAAGACATAGATCTAACATCAATTTTGATGATATAAAAAAATGGCATCAGAACTGATTAGTATGTTGCAGAAAGCGAACAATACTAAATAAAACAGAATCCAATTCTTGTTGCGCTAAATCTCCAACAAAAAAGTTGATGCAGCTGCAACAACAGCCAAAGAAAATGCAGGCCTGAGATGACCTGAACATAAATAAGCTTTCCTTAGATAAGATTCAAGTCTCCTATCTAAAAGAACTTAAGTACTATCTTCCATAGGAATAGAGGTACATTCAGCAAGAGTAGAAATAGCCCCAACAAGTTGAGGATCTTTTCCCAAAACTCTATAGAAATTGCTGGTAAAATGATACAATTTATTAAACCTTGAAGAAGGAATAAAATAAGTACCCGGCTAATTCCATTCCTTAGAAATCATAAGAGAAATAGCATCAGAAATGGAAAAAAACCTCTGGAGCAACCACAGGAGGTTTAAAAACAGAATTTACTAGTTCTAATATCAAGAGGACTAGTTTCTATGATATCCAAAATAATTAACACTTCTTTAACAAAGAACGAAAATACTTCATTTAAAATAAATAAGTAGAATTGTTAGTGTCAATATCTGAGGAAAGATCTTCTGAATCAGATAGATCCTCATCAGAAAAGTATAATTCATTATGTTGTCGGTCATTTGAAAATTCATCAACCTTATGAGAAGTTTTAAAAGACCTTTATATTAATTAGAAGGCAGATAGCAGGCAAAGCTTTCTGAATAGAATCAGAAACAAATTCTTTAAATTTCATAGGTATAACATGTACATTAAAAGTTGAAGAAACAACAATAGGAAATGCACTATTAACTGATACAATATCTGCATGTAAAAAGTTTATCATACAATGACATTCGGAAACAAAATGCACTTAGCTTTAGTAGAACCGACATCAGGCAGCAAAGTTCCAACAGATACTTCTGAGGCAGGATCAGATTGAGACATCTTGCAAAATGTAAAAATAAAAAAACAACATGTAAAGCAAAATTTGTCAATTTCCTTATATGACAGTTTCAGGAATGGGAAAAAAATGCAAATAGCATAGCCCTCTGACATAGAAAAAGGCAAGAGGCAAAAGCAATGGGGTAAATAAATAATGAAAAAATTTAGCGCCAAGTATGACGCACAACGTAACTGGAAAATATTTTGGCGCCAACCATATCCGGAAATGACACACTCGCGTCACTAACGACGCAACCCTGTGTGAACCTATGCGTCAATTACGACGCCGGAAATGACGAACTTGCGTCAACAGAAGTGCCTTTCGCCCCAAAAAATTCTCGCGCCAAGAATGATGCAATAAAGTGTAGCATTTGGCGCACCCGCGAGCCTAAGTCAGCTCGCAATTTGAAACAAAGTAGTCAATTGAAAAAAAGACTAAACCCCAGGTAAGAAAAATACTTCTTAATATTAACTTTCCCCAAATATGAAACTGACAGTCTACAAAAAGGAAATACATGAACCTTTCTCATGGCAAATATAAGTACAATACATATATTTAGAACTTTATATAAATGCATAAAGTGCCAAACCATAGCTGAGAGTGTCTTAAGTAATAAAAAACATACTTACCAAAAGACACCCATCCACATATAGCAGATAGCCAAACCAGTACTAAAACAGTTATTAGTAGAGGTAATGGTAAATTGAGAGTATATCGTCAATCTGAAAAGGGAGGTAGGAGATGAATCTCTACAACTGATAACAGAGAACCCATGAAATAGACCCCGTGAGGAAAACCATTGCATTCAATAGGTGATACTCCCTTCACATCTCTCTGACATTTGCTGTACTCTGAGAGGAATCGGGCTTCAACAATGCTGAGAAGCGCATATCAACGTAGAAATCTTAGCACAAACTTACTTCACCACCTCCATAGGAGGCAAAGTTTGTAAAACGGAATTGTGGGTGTGGTGAAGGGTGTATTTATAGGCATTTTGAGGTTTGGGAAACTTTGCCCCTCCTGGTAGGAATGTATATCCCATATGTCACTAGCTCATGGACTCTTGCCAATTACATGAAAGAAAGCATACCTTGGTAGACTCAGGAGCCGCAGTGCCCTACAGGGAGCTATCTGCTGATTGGTGGCTGCACATGTTTGCCTTTTGTTATTGGCTCACCTATTGTGCTCAGCTAGCTCTTAGAAGTGCAGTGCTGTTCCCTGTTTGAGAATATTGCTTTACATTATGTGCTTTATCTATATATTTATATGAAAAGCATCCAATCATATCGTAAAGACTGCCACTCCATCTATGTTATAAACTCTTTGGAAAACCAAATATTATCTGTATCTTATTAATAGCTTCCATATTTGCAAATGAAAGTCAGTTGAGATTGTATATAGTGACTTATATTTCTACGTTTTTATGGCTGTAATATTCTTCTGCAGTAAAGAGCTCCATCGTGTGGCCAATTGACATTAGTAACACAGTGTTCTTTATAGTTTCCCATCAGAAAAGTAACAAACTACAAAAAACAAGAAATAAAAATGGCAATTTCAGTCATTTATAATGTTACCTATTTGTTGAGGAGTTAGTTATGCTGTATGTAGTAAAGCTCACCCACAAGCCATTTGTATGTAAAGGTGTGGGTGTGGGTTACGCTCTATTCTCTATGCTGTCTTATTTTAGTGTTAGGAACTCATTGGGAGTCTGTCAGTCTGTACTGCACTTGCATTATATAGATAAGAGAAGTATGCTAACCCTCATTTATAAACATTGTATACCTCATTTCTCTTTGCATTATGAAGTTGTGATTAGGACTATATGACCCCTATTACAATCTATAAGAATTCCTATAAAAAAATAAAGCATTGCAAGGCAACCAGGGGTATTGTAGACTTTCCAAATGGATTTTTATTTTGGATTTCCCAGACACATAAGCAAAAGAAACATGACAAAGCAACACTAGAAAATGGATACTAATTAATTCAGTACTGATGATCACTGCCAAATACACCTGTAAGCATTTTTTTCTGTAACCAATAAAAAAACATATAGGGTGGTGCTGGCAAAGAAAACAATCATAAGCACTCTTCTTAAAGGGACATGAACCCCAATTTTTTTCTTTCATGATTCAACTCTCCAATTTACTTCTGTTTTCAAATATGCTTTATTCTCTTGTTGAAGGAGGAGCAATGCTGTAATGGGAAGTAGCTGAACACATTTGGTCAGCCAATGACAAGGGGCATATATGTGCAGACACCAATCACCATCTAGCTCCCAGTAGCTGCACTACCGCACCTAAGCCTACCTAGATATGCTTTTCAGCAAAGGACACCAAGAGAATGAAACAAAATAGATAATAGTAGTAAAGTTGAAAATTCTTTAAAATTGCATGCTCTATGTAAATCATATTGTTTCATTATTACTTTACTGTCACTTTAAACTCATGGCTGCTCCTCTCGATTCTGGTAAAGTCATACCACTTAGAAACAATCTGAAAAGTGCCAAAAAGAAAAAGACTCATGGGGGATGCTGCTTTCTACTCCCAAAGTTTCCGGCTCGCCGGAAACTTAAAGGGACATTAAACCCAACTTTCTAATTTACTTCTATTATCTAATTTGCTTCATTCATCCTTTGCTGAAAAGCATATCTAGACAGGCTCAGTATCTGCTGATTGGTGGCTGCACATAGATACCTTGTGTGATTGGCTTAACTTTGTGCATTGCTATTTCTTCAACAAGGATATCTAAAGAATAAAGCAAATTAGATAATATAAGTAAATTGGAAAGTTGTTTAAAATTGTATTCTCTATCTAAATCATGAAAGAAAAATGTTGAGTTTAATATTCCTTTAAGTTAAGAAGCAGTGGTCAGCACCCTGGGTAGCACTTGCTGATTGGTGGTTACATTTAGCCACCAATCAGCAAGCGAAACCCAGGTTCTGAACATAAATGGGACAGCTCCAAAGCTTAGATTCCTGCTTTTTTAAATAAAGATAGCAAGTGAACGAAGAAAAATAGATAATAGAAGCAAATTAGGAGGTTGCTTAAATTGCATGCTCTATCTGAATATAAAAGAAAAAAAATTGTGTTTAGTGTCCCTTTAAGGTTATTTATTCAACATCAAAAAGAACAATTGAGCTGATGCACCACACGTATTTCTGCAACCAATAATCTTTCTTTTGGTGTACCTTAGTTTTATCAAAGTAATTTTATGTAAACAAATTTAGAATCTAAAACCATATTACAGGGACGTCACAGAACATTTTACTGAGAAATTTACTGTCTGTACAGATACAGAATCAGAACTGAAGGCAGAACCAAATGAATCCTATCCCGTGGGACTAGATAAGCAAGCAGATTTCTTAGCGAAAATTAAAGTCATTTTTCAAAAAGAATTTCAAAATCTGAGGGCTCAAAATACTGATGACAGCGGAGCCAGACTAAAAGCATAATCAGTATATGGAGGCAGTTCTTTATCTTATGCAGCAGGGTTTGCTATTATATCAAGAGTCTACTGAATGAAGGAATAACAGAAATAATAACTAGAAAACTGGTTTAGCAGAATCCACTCTCCAACAATCCCTTGTGCCATGTGATATGTAAAGTACACAACTGTTGCAGGAATGGATATGTTCAGCATAATGAAGAAAAAAACAAGTTCCTATTTCTTGTAAGCTGTAAAACTCATATTTGACAAACTATGAACTTTTCAAAAACAATGTTTTAAATTATAACCAAGAGCTCAGTAGCTTTAAAAGGTTTCTTACAGTTGGCTGTACGGGGCCATTCCAATGGGAACATATGAATTTATTTAAAAATGCACAAGCTGCTTATTAGACTGAATGAAAAAGACAGGTTTGTGAAACTAGAATGCAAGGTAATTTACACAAAAAACAGCATAATATCATTTGTTGCTGCTTTAACATAAATGGATAAGCCTCAGGTGCTCCTTGTCACATTCACTCTTCCCTGTGCATTGTCAGGGGGCAGGGGGGGATTAGCCCCCACAGCATAGTGTTTCCCCCCCCAACTGTGACCCCCCCATGACAGGGTTGGCTCTAAGGGGGGGCATTGGGGGGCAATGCCCCCCCAAATGAGTGCTGTGCCCCCCAGGACAAAAGAAGTGATTTAAAAAAAATATATATATATTTTTTTTACATTTTAAAAGTGATGGAACGTCCAGGCTCCCAAATGTTGCATCAACCATTTGCAGCCACTGGACCCTGGAGATCCGCCACTGGAGGGTCCAGCTAATCTCTTTACTCTCCTCTATATACAACCAGATAACAAATAAAGTTGCATTTCCCTGCTGGTGCTCTCACAGTTAACCTAGGGCTTGCAATGCCCCTCCTCCTGCTAGCCCACTTACCACAGAGCTGAAGTGAGATGTTGACATCATCAGACCTCTGCAGGAAGTGCTGGGAGAAGCTAACAGTCAGTGAGAGGGAAGGCAGAAGTAATTTTGTGAAAACACAGCCATATAACCAATGTGTGTGTGAGAGTAGTATCCCTTCCCTATTGTGCTTTATATCCTGGCAGCCACAGATAAAGAAGCAAATTGGGAATTCCTTGGTTTCCCCACTGCAGGTCACACAAAACAAGTGTGCATTGTGCCTGCTTTATCTGCAGTGATCAGTGTAAAATGTGTGTCAGATTATAGGTGCTCACATACACACACTTCAACTGTAGCTGTGGGACAATGAGTGAAATAGCCTTATGTTTATTATTTACATGTTTCAAAACATCTCCTATTTGTCCCCAAGGTTGTTTTATTATATATATATATATATATATATATATATATATATATACACACAATACACACACACATACACACAATACACACACTGTGTGTGTGTGTGTGTATATATATATATATATATATATATATATACGTTGATTGCAGTAGCCATGTTAGTCCAGAGATTTAGATATCAAAATAACCAGAGTATTGCATTGAGCAATGATACTTTTTTTATTGGACTAACTATACATTTATAAGTTGACAAGCTTTCGGAAGAGTTCCTTCCTTTATCAAGTCTGAAGCAATACTGACCATTATATATTAAGATTATATCTTAAAACACAGAATAGCTAAGGAGACAGAAAGTGCAGGGAGAGGAGGAGGTGTCGTAAAAATCATGAGGGGGGCTTAGGTAACAGGCAGACAGTGTCCAGTGTAGGAGAACAGACAGGGGAAATATATAGCTATTCATAGAGCATATACTGACATAAAGTTATATATCAACATTGAATCAATATCTATAAAGATGTGAAATTGTATATACAGGGGGAGTACAAAAGTTAAAAAAGACAAAAGTGTGGACATAGGCTTACCTGTGTACCTATGTATAAAGAATGTGGAATATACAATGTAATTGACTAAATGAAAGTATATTACAAAAAATTTTGATAATGTGTTAAGAATCCAGAGTCCACATTTAGTCCAGAATTAAACAGGTTGAAGTGCATTATCATTTTCATTTCAAAGGTTTTTCTTTCCATGGTGTTTTTGAAGTTGCCTCTGAGAATTTTGATTTTGAGGTTTTGGATGGAGTGGTCAGGTTGGGTGAAATGGTGACCAACAGGGGTGCAGTATTTTGTTTCACAGTGGTTTTTGATTGAGTGTCTGTGTAAGTTCATTCGAAGGTGCAGTTTTTGGCTTGTTTCTCCAATATAGCATCCCATTTTACATGCAGTGCAATGTATCATGTATACCACATTTGCAGATATACATGAATATGCCCCTTTAATGTTATAAGATTTATTATTGTGGTTTGCTCTGCTGCTTTCACAAACGTGTTGACACAGTTTGCAGAGTGCTTTATAGCAGCACTTGGTTCCATTCTGAGTGTTCTTTTTCTCAAGGGGTAGCTTCCTATGTACCAATTTCTGTTTTAGGTTAGGTGGTTGTCTGTATGCCAGGATTGGGGGTTTTGGAAAGATTTTTTTGAGTGTGGGATCCTCTAAGAGTAGTGGCTGTAAGTCTTTTATGATTTTTCGTATACCTTCCACAGCAGGGTTGTATTTGACTACTAGTGGGATACGTGATATGTTTTTCTTCTCCCTGTATTGTAGTAAGTGTTCACGTGGAGTATTGAGGGCAGAGTTAATTTTTTTATTTATAATCCTTGTTTTGTAACCTTTTTCTCTGAATGATTGGGACAGTGTGATGAGGTGTTTGTCACGGTCCTTGGTATCTGAACAAATTCTGTGGTATCTTGTAGCCTGACTGTAGATTATGGATTTTTTAATGTGATTGGGGTGGGAGCTGGAGCTGTGGAGGTAGCTGCATCTATCTGTTGGTTTCCTGTATACAGATGAGTGCAGTTTGCCATTTGTGATGGATATTGTTGTATCCAGGAAGCTGACACAGTCTCTAGAAAAGTTCATTTTAAGCTTGATTGATGCATGAAATAGATTAAATGATTTATGAAAATGTTTAAGGTTTTTTTCTCCTTCTGTCCATATGATGAAAATATCATCAATGTAGCGAAAGTATTTGAAGGGTTTGTGAGGGTGAGTGGCTAGGAATCTCTGCTCTAAGTCAGCCATGAAGAGGTTTGCGTACTGTGGTGCCATTTTGGTGCCCATGGCTGTTCCCATGGTTTGTAAGTAGATGGAGTGGTTGAAGATGAAATAATTGTGAGTAAGTATAAATTCTGTAAGTTTACTGACTGTAGAAGCACTATATGTCTGGTTAGGGCTGTTGGAGGAAAGAAAGTTTAAGCAGGCATCAATACCATCTTTATGTGGAATATTGCTGTACAGGGATTCCACATCCATTGTCACAAGTATAGTATCCTCTGGCAATTCTGTTATCTGGCTGATTTTGTTAAGAAAATCAGTGGTGTCTTTTATAAAGCTAGTGGTGTTAATAACTAAGGGCTTAAGAATATTCTCCACTAGGCCCGATAGTTGCTCAGTCAGAGTGTCCATGCCTGTTATTATTGGTCTTCCTGGGTTCCCTGGTTTGTGGATTTTTGGGAGCATGTAGAATGTCCCTATGCTAGGGTTAGAGGGCACCAGTTTGTCCAGTTTATGTTGCGTGTGTTTAGGGAATGTTTTAATTATTTTTCGAAGTTGCAAAGTGTATTCCTGGGTGGGGTCCTTTTCCAGTTTTTTGTAATAAGTTTGATCTGATAATTGTCTATTTCCCTCTGTGATGTAGTCCTGTGTATTCATGATCACCACTGCTCCTCCCTTGTCCGCAGGCTTAATGGTAATATTTTCATTATTTCTTAAGTTTTTTATAGCGTTTTTTTCTAAATGTGAGAGGTTATACATTATTTTTTTCTGCTGTGTGTTGAGCAGAGATGCAGTTCTCAACCGGAAGCTTTCAATATAGCTGTCCAATTTTGTGTTGCGTCCTGCTGCAGGTGTGAAGATTGTGTTCTTTTTCTTTTCATTGTAGTCCTCCCTAGTGCTGGTATTTTCTTTGTCATAGAAGAATTCTTTTAGCCGCAATCTCCTGAAGAATTCCTCTAAGTCTGAGTACAGTTGGATTTTGTCTAGATTTGTACTTGGACAGAATGATAATCCTTTACACAGTACTGATATCTCTGGCCCTGACAGGTGGTAGTTTGAAAGGTTCACAATCCCTGAGTTTTCTGTGTGGTTTTCTTGGTTGGTGACAGTATGAGTTTTAAATGAGGTGCTGTTATTGTCTGTTGACGTTTGGTCATTTGTTGTTGTAGTTGATCTGTCACCTGGAGCTCTGTTTTCTTGCATTTGGTGTTTTATTCTGTTTTGTGACAGGCATGCAAGTTTCTTCTTTTTCTTCTTGATAAAATTTTGTTGTTGTGTTTTGTGGAAGTGTTGCATTTCTTTTTTAATTTCTTCATTGTACCCATTATTTTCTTGTAGTTTTTGTAGTAGGAGTTGCTTTTGGTCTTTTATTATTTGCTTTTTGCTGTATAGTTGATGAATTAGGTTATTTCTCAGTTTCTCACTGGTACGTCTGCAAAGTTTTTCAGCATACTCACAGTTATGAGTGGTTGCAAGTGGATTCTTAATTTTCAGTCCATTTGGAATGAGATTCTTTTTTTTGCAGGATGATAGGAAGTATATATCACTGTTGATCTGTGTTTCTTTTGTGATCAGTTTCATGATTTGCTTCTTATTATGGCTATATTCAGTATCTTCCATAGTCACGTTGATTGCAGTAGCCATGTTAGTCCAGAGATTTAGATATCAAAATAACCAGAGTATTGCATTGAGCAATGATACTTTTTTTATTGGACTAACTATACATTTATAAGTTGACAAGCTTTCGGAAGAGTTCCTTCCTTTATCAAGTCTGAAGCAATACTGACCATTATATATTAAGATTATATCTTAAAACACAGAATAGCTAAGGAGACAGAAAGTGCAGGGAGAGGAGGAGGTGTCGTAAAAATCATGAGGGGGGCTTAGGTAACAGGCAGACAGTGTCCAGTGTAGGAGAACAGACAGGGGAAATATATAGCTATTCATAGAGCATATACTGACATAAAGTTATATATCAACATTGAATCAATATCTATAAAGATGTGAAATTGTATATACAGGGGGAGTACAAAAGTTAAAAAAAGACAAAAGTGTGGACATAGGCTTACCTGTGTACCTATGTATAAAGAATGTGGAATATACATAGGTACACAGGTAAGCCTATGTCCACACTTTTGTCTTTTTTTAACTTTTGTACTCCCCCTGTATATACAATTTCACATCTTTATAGATATTGATTCAATGTTGATATATAACTTTATGTCAGTATATGCTCTATGAATAGCTATATATTTCCCCTGTCTGTTCTCCTACACTGGACACTGTCTGCCTGTTACCTAAGCCCCCCTCATGATTTTTACGACACCTCCTCCTCTCCCTGCACTTTCTGTCTCCTTAGCTATTCTGTGTTTATCTTAATATATAATGGTCAGTATTGCTTCAGACTTGATAAAGGAAGGAACTCTTCCGAAAGCTTGTCAACTTATAAATGTATAGTTAGTCCAATAAAAAAAGTATCATTGCTCAATGCAATACTCTGGTTATTTTGATATCTATATATATATATATATTGTTTGTGTGTATATATGTGTGTATATACATATATAACGTGGGTATGTGTGTGTGTACATATATATATATATATATATATATATTTATATATATATTTATATATACACACACAGTGTGTATGTATATATATATATATATATATATATATATATATATATACTGTATGTGTGTATATGTATATATATATATATATATATATATATATATATATATATATGAGAGTGTTTTCTAATAGCGCTTGCAGAAGATGTTCCTCACAGGCAAAAATGGGAGAGAGGAAAACAGAAATGGGAATATTCCCAGATGAATGAGGGTAATAAAAGGAGATATTTGACAATAATAAATGCTCACCTGTTAGATCACAGGGACCAGCAATCAACGACGAATGGAAATGGATGGTGTGTGTAAACACCAAAGCACATGTGCAGGAGACAAAACAAATATGCGCCCCAAAGGGATATCAATGTGTATATTAATATCTCCTAATAACAACCGGAGGCTGCTTGTTGGAAACTCCAATTCTTACCACACTGTATAAGTGGACAGAGGGTAAAGAGGAAGGAAGATCCTATTTAATATAAGCTGATACACAAAAAACAAGCAGTGGTCAGCACCCTGGGTAGCACTTGCTGATTGGTGGTTACATTTAGCCACCAATCAGCAAGCGAAACCCAGGTTCTGAACATAACAAGCTGGTGGTCTCAACCGTTTTTTCTCACATCCATTTTCAAACCCCAGGAACCCCACATTGGGCACCCTCCCTCAGCGTTATTTTTAAAGTAAGTTATTTCTGCCACCATATCGGCACCATACTCGCTCCGTGGCTACCTTTTTACCACATTATTACAAGCGTTTTATGTATTTTACCCATTTTTTACACCTCCCCTTTTTCACATATATATGTTTTTAAAATAGTCATATATATTTTTTAATAGTATAATAATAAATTATATTTGTTTTTAATTTTCTTATTCATGCATATATTTATATTTTATTCAAAATGTTTTGTTTTTTGTGTATCAGCTTATATTAAATAGGATCTTCCTTCCTCTTTACCCTCTGTCCACTTATACAGTGTGGTAAGAATTGGAGTTTCCAACAAACAGCCTCCGGTTGTTATTAGGAGATATTAATATACACATTGATATCCCTTTGGGGCGCATATTTGTTTTGTCTCCTGCACATGTGCTTTGGTGTTTACACACACCATCCATTTCCATTCGTCGTTGATTGCTGGTCCCTGTGATCTAACAGGTGAGCATTTATTATTGTCAAATATCTCCTTTTATTACCCTCATTCATCTGGGAATATTCCCATTTCTGTTTTCCTCTCTCCCATTTTTGCCTGTGAGGAACATCTTCTGCAAGCGCTATTAGAAAACACTCTCTATTACAAGTCTCACAATTCTAGTCTGATTCAGGAGGAATTAGACAACACTAATAGCAGCAGGCACTGGACATCCTCTAAGGGCATTTCACTGCTATACTACTATTACTCTTGTTGTGGCGCAACTACCTAAAACCCTCACCTATCGCATATATATATATATATATATATATATAATTTGTGTGTATATACATACTGTATATACTGTGTGTGTGCTGGTAAATATCATATTAATAATATCTGTACAAGTAATGTACTGCTTGGCACTCAAACTTATTGTCACATAAAAGCTTATTTGATCCTTAGTAGGGTCATTGGTAGAGCTACACATGCAAACAGTGTCCACTGGTTGTGTCATATGTGGGAGACATTCCTGAGATATGACAAATGTAACCCCTGAACTGCCATAAATCTGGTAAATGTAACTGCTGCGGCACTGCCATACAGCTTATAAATGTAACCCCTATACTCCATGAGATATGACACATGTAACCGCTGCACTTCCAGAAATATAAACATATCTAACTCCTGCACAGCCAGAGATCTGATAAATGTAACCCCTGGACTGCCACAGTAGGTCTGCTCTTAATTTGACTCTCATACATGCTTTTTAAATGCGTGCCCCCTCATGAAAAAAAATGCCCCCCCATTTCATTCGTTCTGGAGCCGACCCTGCCCCATGATCCCCCTGGGGATGCAATAGTGCTGAGAGCCTCCACAGCTCCTCCATGCTCCACCCACACATCGCCCACCATAAGCCCCAATCCATTCAGTTTAACCCCTCCCATTATGGCCAAACCCACTAAACACTAGTTAACTTTCGAGGAGTGCCCCTTCATCAGCACTTTCTGGTGACGCCACTGCCCTCAGATTATGAATTCTAGGAAGCTTAATTTTTTCTATGAAAGTCAGTCCGGAACTTATCAGGAATTCCAGGTTCAGTGCCTTTTCTTAAAGAATTCTGGCCTGCCAGTAAAATTCTCAACATGATATTTTTCGCCATGCTGATAATGTTTAGAGAATCTGTGTGACATCAGTCATTTCTTAGCGTATTCAAGTCACTGAGCAAATTAAATGGAAGACAAAATAAATATTATCTACTGTAAAATGGTGCTATCAAATTTTCTTTGCAATTTACTGTATATTCCATTTTATTCCGAGACTATAAAAAAAGTATTGTATATTCTAGCTTCTTCTACATCAACATCATAATTCTAGATATAGCAACTTACATATCTATAGGTGATCTCATTAATTTATGCAATGTTTTCCAGGGTTACCATTCACTTCAAATTGTGTCAAAAAAATAAATAAAAAAAGAGCACAGATGCACGAACTCACATATTAGAAAAATGCAACATACTGACAAATTGTACAATATAATACTACTACTAATATAAACTATTGTCATACAAAAAAATGTAAATAAAAGGAAATAAAAACTAAAGATAGGAGATAGCATATGGCAGACATATTTTTTTTTCTATTATCCTCACCATATCCATACCAAGCAGATCTCCTTGTGGAATTCAAATATAAAACATTAAAGTCAAAAATGCTATATTATCTTATGAAAGGGTGAAAATTAAACATGTTTAAAATATATTTGCATGAAAAATGTCATATTAAAACTGTGTAAAGCAATGGTGAAACTAATTTAATTGTGGTTTAATTTCTTCTTATTGATAATTGCTGCTTGTTGCATATGGTGCCGTATAATATATAATATAAATAATATATTATAAATCAGTACATTGAGCCCCATGTTCAGTAAACCCTTTACTAGGCAGCTCAAATTTCCCATCCATACTGTATTATTTTCATGGTTATTGCTCAGTGGTTGCTTGTTCAGTTCCAGAAGTGGCGCTCTAAATTTATTTTATTTTTTTGCTCATGCTCAAACTTCCACTTGTGACCACATTAACTTCTTCTACCCATAGACTTTAATAGAGAGCTCAACTTAAAAATAACACTTATTGCTCGCACGCTAACCCAAAATGCATTAGACCTACAGTGCTAAAGCCAAAAATAGTTATGAATATTTCACATTCCAATGTTCTTCACAAAGAAGGAAATGTTGTTTTTATTTTTAAATATGTATTTATTTGGGGAGAGGATCCAACAGCCAACATGGTCAGACGCACAATGCAGGAGCTCCAGCTATTTACTCCATTATTTGGAGCAAATTGATAATTTGCTATAATACTCAGGATTTATGTTTTGGACTTTACTAAGACTACCTTACCGTTAGCACAACTGCTTAAAATTTTGAGCCTGAGAGGTGAATTATGCCCGGATCTATGCAATTACAAACCGCCACGAGGGTGACATCTACTTCTACTATTAATTAGATCTTGGAAGCTGACACGATCTATATTACAGCTACCTGTACCTAAACAGCTGCATATACCCTTACCTGGCTTCTGGGGACACGCTGATTGTGCCACTGGGGGCTGATCACCACATTTGGGATAGTGTGACTCATAGGGGAATATGGCGGCTATAGACGGCTGGGGAACAAAGATCCTACAACTTTTGGAGATTTTTTTCCAACAACTGGAGTCACAGATAAATAGGGCTCTAATCAACACAATACCTAGCCGACTACCTCATACCCAAGCTATCCAAGAGCGAGGGGAATCTAGAATCTTAGACGCAACCACTGATATACATATAAGAGTAGCAGATGACTCACTTCACGCTACGGAGGAGAACCGACTGATAGTGGTACAGATATCATCGAGAACGGGACATGAGAGCACCTTTCCGATGCCCATTCAGGGGAACTCCCACTCATCTGGCAGCAGCCGTATCGATTTGAAGACACCAGCTTCCAAGGTGGCTCACGCAGTCAGAGATAGAACTGTGTCATTTCTGGTTTCCAAACCGCAACACTACAGCCTGCTTGGTCCCCATATATCTCATAGGGGTTCCAAAGCTGTAGAATCTCGTGGCTGCAGATCACCTATACCTCACAGATCACCTCCAGAGACTGATCCACCAGATTCTAGAGAGAAGCCTACCACAATGGAGAGATACAAACCGCCGAAGTGTGGAGTGGGCTAGAAAAGGAAAGAATGAGGATATCTGCTATTAAGGAGTCCCCTAGGCCTCCATGGGACCTTGGACCTGTATATCCACTTTACAAGGCATGTCAACTACACAATGGGACAATAAATGTACCTGGAGATTGTGGGAGAGAGACATAGCCAAATTCATATTGGAACTGTCCCCATAACTTTTTCTTTTTTCTCTATTTTTTTTTTTTTTTAAGTTGTCTAAGGTTTACGTGAGTTCTGTTATTATTCCTAAGTTGCTCCTACATATAGTATTGGGCATTTAGATAGCTATTAACAGTTAATATTTCCTATTAGGGTATTTGTTTGTTATCATAATATAGATAGGGGTGAAGTAGCCTGTTATTAACATGCCCTTAATTAATAGCAAACGGAGTGCAGTTTTTATTTATTTACTTAACTGTGATATGGTTAATAACTGTAGTTGTAATTGGCATCATATATGCTGAGAATGCTAGTTTTTTTTATAACTGACCACCTCCCTCTACATTGTTGCCTTTGGCTAACTTAGATGTGTTATACTCTAATGTTTACCTTTTCTATATCAATACTATATACGTGCTTAAGGGTGTGTAACTGTTGATATATACTGTAAGAACCAAAGTAAGACTGATGTCAATTCTGCTTAGTATTGAGTAAAACTTAGGGCAATGTTCCATTGACTTAGCTATTACCATTTTATAATTTGATATAAAACCTTTTAGAGACAATGGACATATACAGCTCTCGTGGGTTGGCAAATTCTTTTAGGACTACATCTTAACTAAAGTTATACTCTTACCAAACCTACAAGGGACTAGGATGGTCATATACACAGTGAAAAGATTTGTGAATGTTCTTTATTATCATATGCCTACTTAAATTGCTCTAATACTGGTTGTCCTACTTGTTAACCCCATATTGTCTGAGTTTTTTAATGATAGCTGTAGGTTGCTCATAATTATCCGACATGTTATTTTATTCCTAGGCACCACCCTTTTAGTTCTAACAATACTATATATCTTATGTTAATCACATGTTTGTTAACTATGCTGTTGTTTAAAGTTAAACCTGTTCTGATTAGCAGATTTTATATTGTGACTCACTGTGGCACATCTGTAATCTGCAAACACTTTAGTTCACTAGATAATTTAAAGTTTCAACTTATGTTGTTGAGAGTTAAGTGTATTAATATTTGCCCAAAATACCAGTAGTGTCCTATACCCCTACAAAATGTATATCAACCTCATATGAGTAAGTTTACTTCTGGCTCCAAACCCTAGGGTTAACTTACAATTGACATTGGCATGCAGTTGTATGCGTGCAAATGCCCATTGCAGAGCAGATACCTACTCCTGGGTTGTTAATTTTCTATTTCTGAAGAATTACTCTTAGCTTTGTAATATATTCTCTAGGTTAATGACAGCTGAATGTGTATTGAACTTCTGCAATTTTAATTGGCTGGACTTATTAAGTTGTATATTGTGCCTGTATTCTATTACTGACCATCCCCTCGTTGTTTCTTGCTGCTGTGCTGCCAGCGGCCGAGGCGGCGCAGCTTCTACTTATCTATGGAGAGGATGATTATACAAGCTAGTTAGCTCAGAGATTTGTTAAGCTGCCAAATAACTGAATCTACTATATATCTACTATATACAGTGGATATAAAAAGTCTACACACCCCTGTTAAAATGTCAGGTTTCAGTGATGTAAAAAAATGAGACAAAAATAAATAATTTCAGAACTTTTTCCACCTTTAATGTGACCTATAAACTGTACAACGCAATTGAAAAACAAACTGAAATCTTTTAGGTAAAGGGAAATAAAAAACTAAAATAATATGGTTGCATAAGTGTGAACACCCTTTTATAACTGGGGATGTAGCTGTGTTCAGAATTAAGCAAGAGAAATGATACCGGAATCCACACTTCAGTTATGAAGAGTGAGGAGACCTGAGACCACCAGTAGTACCTTAACAGTCTCTAGCACTCTGCACCCAGACTTGGTACATACCGACCGAGATGTCTGCATTTGGGCTGAGAATTTAAGCACTACACCGGAGAGATTGCTTTATGTTCACACCTGCTGTTTTTATTTCTAAACGTTTGTGAGTATGTATTGTGTGCTAACACTTACTCTGTAATAAATACCCTGCACTTGAATTGGGCTGCGCCTGTTTTCCTATCTTTTCATACCTTCAGAATTAAGCAATCACAGTCATGTTAAATAGGAGTCAGTACACACATGTCATTATTTAAAATGCCTCTGATTAACCCCAAATAAAGTTCAGCTGTTCTAGTAGGTCTTTCCTGACATTTTGTTAGTCGCATCCTACAGCAAAAGTCATGGTCCGCAGACAGTTTCTAAAGCATCAGAGGTATCTCATTGTTAAAAGGTATCAGTCAGGAGAAGGGTACAAAATAATTTCCAAGGCATTAGAAATACCATGGAACACAGTGAAGACAGTCATCATCAAGTGAAGAAAATATGGTGCAATAGTGACATTACCAAGAACTGGATGTCCCTCCAAAATGGATGAAAAGACGAGAAGAAAACTGGTCTGGGAGGCTGCCAAGAGGCCTACAGCAACATTAAAGGAGCTGCAGGAATATCTGGCAAGTACTGGCTGTGTGGTACATGTGACAACAATCGCCCATATTCTTCATATGTCTGGGCTATGGGGTAGAGTGGCAAGATGGAAGCCTTTTCTTATGAAAACAAACATCCAAGCCCAGCTAAATTTTGCAAAAACACATCTAAAGTTTTCCAGAAGCATGTTGCAAAAGGTGTTCTGGTCTGATTAAACCAAAGTTGAACTTTTTGGCCATAATTCCAAAAGATATGTTTGGCGCAAAAACAACACTGCATATCACCAAAAGAACACCATACCCACAGTGAAGCATGGTGGTGTCAGCATCATGCTTTGGGCTGGTTTTCTTCAGCTGGAACTAGGGCCTTAGTCAAGGTAGAGGGAATAATGAACAGTTCCAAATACCAGACAATATTGGCACAAAACCTTCAGGCTTCTGCTAGAAAGCTGAACATGAAGAGGAACGTCATCTTTCAGCATGACAATGACCCAAAGCATACATCCAAATCAACAAAGGAATGGCTTCACCAGAAGAAGATTAAAGTTTTGGGATGGCCCAGCCAGAGCCCAGACCTGAATCCAATTCAAAATCTGTGGGGTGATCTGAAGAGGGCTGTGCACAGGAGATGCCCTCACATTCTGACAGATTTAGAGTGTTTTTGCAAAGAAGAGTGGGCAAATCCTGCCAAGTCAAGATGTGCCATGCTGAAAAACTCATACCCAAAAATACTGAATGCTGTAATAAAAGTATTAGTTTAAGGGTGTTCATACTTGTGCAACCATATTATTTTATTTTTATTTTTTTTATTTCCCTTTACCTAAAAGATTTCAGTTTGTTTTTCAATTGAGTTGCATAGTTTATAGGTCACATTAAAGGTGGGAAAGTTCTGAAATTATTTATCTTTGTCTCATTTTTTTACATCACAGAAACCTGACATTTAACAGGGGTGTGTAGACTTTTTATATCCACTGTATGTTATATCTATATACACTCAATGCATACAACTACACTCACCGTTCTAGTGAGCTTGGCAGTTGTCATAGAGGGAAAATGTAGATAGATAGCCTTCTGCCAAATATTGAAATATAATAAGTGTCACTAGTCGACCTAGTACTGGTATATGGAAAGTAAATTATCCTAAGAGGTGATGATGATACCAAATCTCATAACTGGATGGGAACAATAGATAAATTATAGTCCTATCTATGTAACAGACCCTATTTAGTTACCTATAGGTTCATGAAAGACCTTGAATATCTTCTATAAAGATACATAGTGATCTTAATAAAACCTAATATATGCTTTGTTTACTAAGCACTTTATGATGGAAGCTGTTTGCTTCATATAGCTAATACCACAACCTATTTAGTTACTTCTACCTTCATAAGACTCCCAGCAATGCCCCATTAGATCAGTTCTCCCCTCACCATGGTTTGCTTAGCAAACATGGGAAACTGCATCCTTAGACCTACACCTTCCAATTAATATAATAAACACAGAGATATTATAACAGCAACCAATCTATATATTGTTTATAAGGGGCTAGATAATCTATAACAGATATATTAAACCTAAGTATCATATAATGATAGTCCCAATATATTATTAAAATTCTGCTTCTATTATTTTGAATATCCCCTTATTCCATTAATATTGAAACTACAGTTCCCCCAATACTTGTGCTTTAAAATCTTTAGGGCCCAAGAGTGACCATCAATTGACAAGGGAAAAAGTTAAACACAAATGTAAAAAGGTTGAAAACTGACAATTTAGGTTACTTATTTATATCTAAATGTACTTATACCTAAGAAAGGTTAATCGTTTCTTTCTTTCCTGCTAGAAACATGATATATATTGTTGACCTTTCTCTTACCATTGTGACATCTAAGCTCAAAAAACTGTGATCACATTGTAACCTTGCTTATATTTATATTTTATATTTGTGGTATTGTTACTATATATAAAAAAATAATAAAAATATTTTGAAAAATATATATATATATTTATTTATATAAAAAAAATTGTAAAATATATATCTATACCTATATATCTTTATTAATATATATATATATATATATATATATATATATATATATATACTGTACATATACAGATATATATAGAAATAAATATTTAAAAAAAAACATAATTTATGCTTCCCTTGCTGACCTTAAACTGGCCTTGCTTCACCAAAGAATAGTCTGAATAGTTTACATCTCTGAGGAATTTGTTCAGAGCCTTTAAATCCAGAACTGGCCTGAAAGTCTACTCTTTCTTTGGAACAATGAAAATGTTTGAATAGAAACCTAGGCCCTGTTCCAAAATTGGAACTAGAACTATGACTCCTATAGCTACCACATCTGAGACAGACTGAAAGAAAGCATTTGCTTTCAATTGAGCCACTGGAACATGAGACAAAAGAAACCTCCCTCTGGGAGGACTCACCCTGAAACCTATTTGGTAACCCTGAGAAATAATATTTGAAACCCAGGGTTCCTGAACAGACCAGAACCAAATCTCCTGAAAAAGAGTAATCTGCCCCTACCAGAATATCCAGATTTGTGGCAGCACCTTCATGCTGATTGGTTAGAGAGAGCAGGGTTTTTAGCCTGATTTAATCTGTTCCAATTTGAACTAGGCTTCCATGAGGTGTTGGAAGATCCCTGCTTCTGAGAGGAGGGAAACAAAATTGGTTCCTTGTTATGAAAGGAACAAAAATTTAAGGAGCTTTAAATTTACACTTAGACTTCTTGTCTTGAGGAGGAAAAACTCCCTTACCTCCAGTCACAGTAGAAATAATATAATCTAACCCAAAACCAAACAATATCTTTCCTGGAAACGAAAGAGATAAAAGTCTGGATTAAGACACGATATCAGCAGATCAGGGTTTAAGCCATAAAGTCCTTCTAGAAAGGACTGCTAGTGACATACTCTTAGAATGAATCTTAATAGTATCCATAATTGTATAACAAATGAAAGCATTGGCAGACTTCAATAAGCCTAAGAAATTTAGGCTTAAAGGATCCTTAAATGAAGAAATGTCTTCTAAAGGAATAGTAGTTCACTTAGCCAAAGTAGAAACAGCCCCATCCACCTTAGGAACTGTTTCCCAAAACTCAACATTAGATTCTGGCAAAGGATATATCTTTCTAAATCTAGCAGAAGGAATGAAAAGACCACTAGGCTTAGACCAATCATTAGAAACTATCTCAGAGACAGCATTAAAGTGAAGGTAAAGTTACCTATAGTTCTATCAAGCATCGTATTATGGTTGCAAAATCAATATATGTTTCATTCATCATTTTTTTAAATTTATCGTATAAATCAAGTTTTCACCTTTAGAATGCATTTTCGTAGTGTCCTCTAATTCAACCCATATATTAATTTTTTTTAGCTCTTGATCACGTTTTTTTAGGGTCCAATTGAAATTTCGGCCGTTAGGCAGCCGTCCCTCCGCATCATCCGCCCCTTTACTTATTTGCGCATGCTCTATTTAATTTATTTACAGACTGATTACCACTCGCTCCCGTTTTGTGCATGCATGTTACTTCCAAGTAAGGAATCCTTTTAAGAATAATAAGGATAATGTGTTTCAAAAATATAGAGTATAAATAAATATATTGTGTATATAATGTGTTGAACAATTGGTTATGTGACATTTTTGAATTGTGTATACTTACCGAGTAAATACACAAATGCTGTACAAAACGGCTCAACAATAGTGATCTATGCAGCTGCTGTCTGTCTTTTATCAAATAGTAATGAATGAATATTGTAATTCATTCAATACTATGTTACAGCGCAAGTTAGCGTGTGCGCATTGGGAAATAATGTTCAGCGATTCTAAATGCGCATGCCGCAAACCACTGAGCATGCGCATTTAGAGAGTGCAGCGTGAACGCGCATTTGAAAGATGAAGAGAGCGGGTGGGACCACTGAAGACGTTACAAAGATAAGAAGACGGAAGTAGGGCTTGGAGTAGTCGTTATGTAAGCGGTAGGGATTTTTTAATATAGTTTTTAATAAAAAATATTGAAGTATAAAAAAAAAAACTTAGCGACTTCATTAGGGTCATAAGGATACATGCACGTTTTCTTAAAGAATATCAAACTTTACCTTCACTTTAAGCACAGGAGAAACCTCTGGAGAATTAGAAGAAGGTTTTAAAATTAAATTCAAATGATTAACAGATTTATATTCAGACACATTAGAGTCCTGAATACCCAAAAAAAAAATTATTTTAAAAGCTAACACATATGATCAATCTTAAATAAAAAGAGGATAAATCAGAATCATGATCAGAAACAGACCCTGATCATCAGGAAATAACTCCCCTCTGAGGCAGAATCAGCTGGACCAGGATTAGATACAGGATTAGAACTAGTAGAAGGTAAATCGCCAGATGACCTTTTACGCTTACTTGAAAGTGGCATAGCCGCCAAAATTTCAGAAATATTAGAGAGTACAAAATCCTTAAATCCTGAAGAAAAATCTGTAGAGCTCCCCTCTGTATTACAGATTGTAGAAGGGCTGACACCTTTAGAAGCAAGAACAGTATTAGAGGCCTATTTACCAAATGTCTGTCAGACCGGATCCTGATCTTGTGAGTTGCTGGTGCAACGCCGCCCCCTGCAGACTCGCGGCAAATCGTCCGCCAGCAGGGAGGTGTCAATCAAACCAGGTTGAATTGTGGCGATCTCTGTCCGTCTCATCAGAGCAGGCGGACAGGGTTATGGAGCAGTGGTCTTTAGACCGCTGCTCCATAACTTGCGTTTCTGGCGAGTTTGAAGACTCGCCAGAAACACGGGCCCACAAGCTCCATACGGAGCTTTATAAATGGGCCTATTAGTCTCATTAGAATGCATTATAATATTTAAACAAGCATTGCACAGCTGAGCTGGAGGCAATATATCAGCCTTTTTACAATATTCAACCATCATATTGATTGGAGAGTGTTCAGATAAATTAGTTTATAAAGAGGTTTCAGGAACAGAAACAGAAGGCTCCATAATAAATTAAAATCTTTAAAAACTTAGAAAAAATCAAACAGGCTATAATCCCCAAAAAAGAGCTCTTGAAGCAAGGGAAAAACTTACTCCCTCCAAATACTGAATTAAATAAGGACAGCAAGGCCTTAGAGTACTTAAGCGACATTATAAAAGTAGAATAGCGTGCCAGTAAAACAAGCGCACTACATACCAGATAGCGCACTTAAAAAATAAAGCAGGAACGCACATGCACCCAGTAACAATTAATAAGGCTAAAAGCATGCCAAAAAATACGCACACAAAAAATCCCGTTGCGCACTAATCCGATCGGCTGATGTGCTCTTCCAACTATCCAACGTGCTCAAACCCGGCACTCCGACAGTCACAAATCGGACAAACCAACGCAACGATAAGGAAAGCTTGTGCAAGCTTTTTTTTTTTTAAAGGGGAATGTAACCTTACAAATTTAAAGAAACCACACAAATAAAACTAATAACATAGTCCCTTGGATACATAGTATAATAAATATAAATACTTTACAGCCCAAGTGCCATAATAATAATAAAAAAATTACTTACCCATAGGCACCCAACTACTGGAAGACAGTACATAATCCCATAGCAAGCCAGTGCTGTAACATAACAGCAGAGAAAAATAAATAGGAGCATACCAACGTACCAACAGGAGGAGGCAAAGGACATGTCCCTGTTGCAGGCTTGTGACTAACTCCGAACAGGGTGTAATTGTGACACTACACAATACTCCCAATGCATCCCTCTGTCAAACAGCAGCAATCTTAGGGGAAAATAGGGCCTCTCATAGAAACACCTTCATTCTTCACCTACCTCCAGCGGAGGCAAAGACAAGACTAGTTACCATAGAGATGAGAAGGTTTTTAAAGGGTTCTTGGAGTTTGGGAATCTTTGCCTCCTCCTAGTGGTCAGGAAAGGTAATTCCCAAGAGTAATGGATGTCTTTCACCACCTGTATCAAAGAAAAGAACATTGGAGTGTTAAATATTTCTATTAAAAACACAGTAAAGTTCTTATTCCCCCCTCCTGATCCTCTCTCCGTGTTTCCTCCATCTCTTACCCATACACTTTGCCCCTTTGATTACCCTATTAGAGTACATATATGTACCCACTGGTTTAGGTTGATGTTGTTATACACTATAAAACTTCGAAAAACTGAGAAAAGTACACAAGGCAGTACCTTGCAACATTCTAATGTCATGTACATTGACACTGTTGAAACTATGTTAACGGTTGCTATCATTTTTTTTTCCTTTTTTCTGTTTCCTGTTTCATTGACAATACTGCCTATATTTGATATACTTGTATCTTGTGATTTTCTCAAATAAAAAACTTTTAATAAAAAAAAAACACAGTAAAGCACATTACAATATATAGGGCTCCATGTACTAAGCCGTCAATTCATCCGTCATTTTAGACGCGGCTAAACTCGCCGTTACTCGCCGCGGGCGAAATGGTGTCCGCTGTAGCTATGTACTAATAATCCCACAATAAATAGACACGTCTAGCCCGCCGCGAGCAGTGGCGGAATATTGATAAATTTGACGCCTCGCTCGCCGCGAATAAGCTGATGTACTTAACTTTCAGTTCAATTGTCTGGCCAATTGTTAACACGTGACATGTAAGGTGTCATGAACGTCATAGTAGTCGCGGGAATAGAATTTTGCTCCTATAAATGGACAACTTTTCTAAACAACTGTATTATTGTTCCAAAATTTTTGGAGAGTAATTACAGAGCGCTCGTTTTTGTGATCTTTATTTACAATTTCGATATGGCTTCATCTGGATCTGAAACCGCTTCAAAATCCAAGAATCCTCACTTTTCTCATCAGCAAAATGTCGTTTTGATTGACATGATTATTGACTCTTATGATTATTTGTTTGGATGTCGTGTCAAACAGACAAATTTTTCTAGAAGGAAGCAGATCTGGCAAAGGATCAGCGACGCTGTTAGTGCCCAGGATCCAGGAAAAAAGGATGTCGATCAGCTGAAGAAGCATTACAACGACATTAAACGCTTCGCCAAAGCTAAATTGGCCAGAGAAAAAAAATCGGCACGTGCTACCGGAGGTGGACCAGCATATGTGGCAGACCTCAATGATTATGAGCAGAAGCTTGTTCAGCGTCTGGGACCAGAGATCATCACTGGCATAACCGATGATTGTGACAGTGATTTAAGAGGTAAATGTACAACATAGTTGACGTAAATGTTTTTTTTAAAGTTATGATAGGTCATTGTCTCCAATATATATTTCTTTAAAATAACATTATCTGACTTCTTACGCTTCAGTATCCTATATGCCATCTAGGCCCCAAATACTGTAATCATTTATGTCGCATATATGTATAAGGGATTGTACAAGCCATTTAGGCCCGAAATACTGTAATAATTTATCTCGCATATATGTATAAGGGATTGTACAAGCCATTTAGGCCCCAAATACTGTAATCATTTATGTCGCATATATGTATAAGGGATTGTACAAGCCATTTAGGCCCCAAATACTGTAATCATTTATGTCGCATATATGTATAAGGGATTGTACAATAATAGTGTTGTTATACTGCCTTTTTTTTAATGGTCTAACGGAACTAAAGATTTGTTGATTATTAATATAGTGATCCCTAAAGATAACACCCATGTGTTTATTTTCAAACCAGTATTGCATAGAAACCTTAAAGAGATAATGGCAATAGAAATAATGTAATTTGAAACTATTAAAATAATAGTATGTCCGACATTAATCATGAGACTAACCCCAGATCACATGCCTTCTTAAATTTCTGATCTATTGACTTCCATGTTGCGTTATTTGACTATAGAATATTATTGTTAACATCTTTCCAAATTGTTCTCCGCTTTATAAACATACTTTTTTCAGATATAGCTATGCACATAGTTGACGCACTCACATGAACCATCTATGTGCATCAACCAATGATCATTTACTGTGCCTGTATAGATTTGCTTTTCCTCAAAGTATAAAAATCCAATGAATGCAAAAACATAATACATTTAAATATTTTTAAAAAAGCATTTTCTTATGCAATTTGTAAAGGTAATTATATTTGTTCATGTCCCTTTAAAGGGCCACTAAACCCAAAATCTTTTATTAATGATTCGGATAGAGAATTGAAATTTAAACAACATATTACTTCCATTATTTCTTTGGCTTCATTTTCTAGATATTCTTAGTTGAAGATAAATAAATACACATGTTGAGCCAATCACACGAGGCTTCTTTGTGCATCAATCAAATGCTTTTCAACAAAGAATATCAAGAGAATAAAACAAATTAGATAATATAAGTAAATTAGAAAGATGTTTATAACTGCATTCTCTTTCCAAATCATAAAAAAAGGTGGTTGGCATGTCCCTTTAATGATTGAGCCTGCATTCACTGCTGTAATTATTATTATTAACACTTTTAGCTTTCAGTTTCAACTAGAAATAAAAATAAACCTAATTTTTTTTTTTTTTTTTTTTAAAGCGATGCCAACAACACAAGCAGAGCCTGTGAGGAGTAACGAAGTGCCCACTTGTTCCACTTCATCTTCTGCGGTTTCAAGACCACCCAGTGCAGCTGTTTCCAGACCTTCGGCCAGTTTTACACATGGACAATTAATACGCTCATCATCTAATGTTACACACACAACTTCCTCGGCGGACACACTTCCTGATCTAAGGACCAGCACTCCACAAACTGGTGTTGGTAGATCAACTGGTAAGTACTTTGCAAATGAATAATTTCAATGTTGTGTGTTTTATCTCTTTTATCTCTCAATTTTTTTTTTATTTTTTTTTTTTTAAATGTCAAATGTCATTATTGACATATTCTAGTTCGAGATCTTTTACAGATGGAATGTAATTTGAAGGATAAATAGCAATGATCATAGATTTTCATGAAAGGGACACTGTACAAATTTTTTTAAATGAGGATTCATGTAGAGCATGCATGCTATTTTAATCAACTTTCTAATGTTTTTAAAATTTATCATTATTTTCTTTTTGAGAATTGATCATAGTATTACATAAGAAAGCTGATAGAAATTCCATGCAATATATCTTATTCTCAAAAAGATTATTTTTGGTTCAGTGTCCAGTTAATTGCAAAATACATTTCCATTAATAATTTTGAATATATCGTTACATTGACAAAAAAACATTTTATTTATTTATTTTTATGTTATTTATTTTTTTATAGGTGATTTGGGACGTCTTTTCCAGCGATTGACTGGACATTCATCTCCATTATTTGATGGTATGTATCACATATGTATAAATATATAATATAAATTAAATTTGTGTATGACGGTTGTATCTGCTCTCTCCTTCTATTCTATTTCTGCAAGTGTTTTTATAACATTTTATTTTTATTTACTAACAATTTGTTATGTCTTGATCTAGAAGAAGAAAACTCATCAAGGGAGATCACTATCAATCTCATGCCGATAGTGGAAAATCCCATTCAAGATGAACCACCAGGAGGGCATGATGGAAGCGAGACTCCAGATATTCTTGAAGATTTGGGAGATGCGCAACCGGATGAAATTCACACACCAGAAAACATTGAGGAACCTGTTGAAACACAGGCACCACCAATTGCACTGCAAACAGGTGGTGTAAATATTGACAATACACCGGCAGAAGGACTATTGGGCGATGTTGCATTGAGGGAAATGTTGACACTGGCAAGGCAATACAGAGAGGACCACAGAGAAATGCAAAATATTATTAACACAAATATTGACCGCTGGGCTGCTCTGTCAGAAAAAAATGTGGAAATAGAAATGCAAAGGAATGAGATAGAGATGCAGAAATTACAGCTGCAAAGAGAGATGTTCCAGTGGCAGAGGCAGATGGATGAAGAGAAAAACCATCAAATTAACAGAGCTTTAACCATCAGCGAAAGGACATTACAATCTCTGTTGGCTATTGTCAGTGAAAGGGAGGCTACAACAGACCCAAAGAGGCCACGTCTGGAGTGAACATTTTGTATTATTTAGTCACTGTTCATTTTTTTAATCTGTATATTGTTTACTAAGTTATTTTTTGTGTATTTTAAAGGGACACTGTACTCAAATTTTTTCTTTTGTGATTCAGATAGAGCATGCAATTTTAAGCAACTTTCTAATTTACTTCTATTATCAATTTTTTGTCGTTCTCTTGATATCTTTATTTTAAAAAGAAGGCATCTAAGCTGAGGAGCCAGCAAATGTGTGGTTCAGAACCATGGACAGCAATTGTTTATTGGTGCTGCCCAATCAGCAAGGACAACCCAGGTTGTTCACCAAAAATGGGCCGGCATCTAATCTTAAATTCTTTCTTTTCAAATAAACATACCAAGAGAATGAAGAAAATTTGATAATAGGAGTACATTTGAAAGTTGCTTAAAATTGCATGCTCTATCTGAATCACAAAAGATAAAATTTGGATACAGTGTCCCTTTAAGTTTAAAATGTTAGTCACTGTTCATTTTTTTAATCTGTATATTGTTTACTAAGTTATTTTTTGTGTATTTTAAAGGGACACTGTACTCAAATTTTTTCTTTTGTGATTCAGATAGAGCATGCAAATTTGATAATAGGAGTACATTTGAAAGTTGCTTAAAATTGCATGCTCTATCTGAATCACAAAAGATAAAATTTGGATACAGTGTCCCTTTAAGTTTAAAATGTTAGTCACTGTTCATTTTTTTAATCTGTATATTGTTTACTAAGTTATTTTTTGTGTATTTTAAAGGGACACTGTACTCAAATTTTTTCTTTTGTGATTCAGATAGAGCATGCAAATTTGATAATAGGAGTACATTTGAAAGTTGCTTAAAATTGCATGCTCTATCTGAATCACAAAAGATAAAATTTGGATACAGTGTCCCTTTAAGTTTAAAATGTTATTATTTAATAAAGACAAATTTTTTTATGGCCAAAAAAAAACGTTTATTTACATAAATTCAAACTCACTTTTGATTCTTCAACACAAAAGTTTTTCTCAGTTATTAATCATGACAAAACAAAAAATGAAATCAAATTACATATTTACGGTATAAAAAATCTACTTGCTCCATTAACATTCCCAAAGTTGCCCTAATTTTAGAAATTTTTTGTTTAACATGATCTTCTAGACAACTCTGAGTACTTTTGTCTGCAGTTTCAATAGTTGATGTTGAAGATAAATCTGTAGAAAAATAAATGCAAAGCAAATTTTAATTCAATTTTCATATACATATTCAATGTATGATAGGGTTTTTCATCACAAATATTACCTCCTGATGTGCTGTTATCTACGTTATCTACTATATTAGCTTCTACACTTATGTCCACTCCTTTAAAGCTTTCATCTGAGCCAACTCCTATTTGAAATATACAATATGTATTAGTTAAAACTTGGATTTTCTTAGATTTAAGATTACTGAGTATGAAACATACCTTTATCTAACATCATTGTTGGTAAAACTTCTATCCTTGGTTGAGTATCATCTGAAGTCAATGCTTCAAATATTGTCACACTATCAGGATTTTGAAATTCTTCCATTTCCATACTAGTTTCCATGTCTTCCATGGTAATATCTATGAACGAAATTACAAAGATAAAGATAGAAAACTATTAAATCAAAAACCTTGTATATATTATTTAAAACAATAATAATAATAATCATTAAAAGGGACATAGAAACCAATTTCTAAGTTTCATGATTCAGATAGTGCATGCAATTTAAATAAACTTTCTATTTTACTTCATTCTTTTTGTATCTTTATTTGAAAAGCAAGAATCTAAGTTTAGATGCCAGCCCATTTTTGGTGAACCAACTGTGTTGTACTTGCTAATTGGACAGAACCAATCAAAGAGTGCTGTCCATGGTGCTCAACCAAAAATTGGCTGGCTCCTTAGCTTAGATGCCCTCTTTTTCAAATAAAGATAGAAAGTTAATGAGGAAAAAAATGATAATAGAAGTAAATTAGCAACTTGATTAATATTGCATGCTAAAACTTTTTAAGCCAAAACCTAAAATATATGATTTAAAATTTAAATAATAAGTCATTACCTGTCTGTGTCTCTTTATGACAAATTTCATATGGATTTGGAGATAATTCAATATCCAATAGTGTTATTGGCAAAGGTGGAGAAAGAGCTTCACTTCTGGGTGTTTGCACCAACATTGACCTTAAGTAGCGTGGTGGGTGTGCACACTTCATTATCCTACTTCTCATATCTATAAACATATATATAATAAAAAAATTTAATAAAAATTTTTTAATTAATTATTCAAAGTAATTTTTTGTTTTCAAAACATTCAGTTCTGCATGCTTACTTTTCTAACATGTTTCAATGTTATATAGTAATATATTTATATTTTATTCTACTAACTCAGTTCTGCATTTTTCAATGGTATATACTAATATAGTTATATTTTACTCTACTAACTCATTTTTGTATGCTAAGTTTTCTAACCTTTTAAGTGTATATAGTAATATAGTTAAATTTTAATCTACTAACTCAGTTCTGCATGCTTACTTTTGTAACTTTTTGCAATTGTATATACTAATATAGTCAAAGTAACACTCAGAAAATATTATTTTCCTGGATTCGTCAATGATGACGCAGTTCAAAAATAAACCCTTTTTTTATATTATTAAAAATTATTTCATATATAATTTTGAAACTTACATGTCCTTATCAATCTTCGAATCGATTTATAGTACTTCGGTTCTCTTCTCTTCAAATCACTATATTTTCTAAGACACTGTCGTCTTGTTCTTTTAATTTTTGAAATACGATGCATTCTTCTCAGCATCTCGTATATAATTTTGTCTCTGCATTCCTGTCTCACTCCCCTCACACCACCAATCCATTTAGGGAAATATTTATCCATGGCATAAACTAATATCACCAATTCTCCAGCACCAAAAGGTTCAGGACGCGACATGTTAGACGATGACGTGATTAATCGTTATGTCAATCATTAGCGCATTGATATAGATATGTATCCCCGAAAAATAGAGAAAAATATAATGTATCTGTAGATTAATGTATTTTATGAAGGTTTGTAAATATCGATGTTGATAGTTATTACAAATGATATTTGTTTTCTATACATTTTCTTTGTTTCAGATGTGTTGATATGTATTAACATTTATACTTTGGTTTACAATAGTTATTTTGTTTCTAAACATTTTATTTGTTTCAGATGTGTTTTTATGTATTAAAATTTAATTTGGTTTACAATTTTTATTTTGTTTATAAACATTTTATTTGTTTCAGATGTGTTTTTATGTATTAAAATTTAATTTGGTTTACAATTTTTATTTTGTTTCTAAACATTTAATTTTTTTAAGATGTGTTTATATGTATTAAAATGTTGTTTGGTTTACAATTGTTATTTTGTTTCTAAACATTTTCTTTGTTTCATATGTGTTTATATGTATTAGAATTTATTTTGGTTTACAATTGTTATTTGGTTTCTAAACATTTCCTTTTTTTTCAGATGTGTTTATATGTATAACAAGTTACTTTGGTTTACAATTGTTAATATATAATGTTTAAAGATTATAATTTTGTAATAAAATAATTTATTTTGCCATTATTTTCTATATGCCACTATTCTTTTAACAAATCTTGAATGCAAAAATATATTATAAAGGTTAAGAAAATAAGTGCTAAGAGTAAGCCCTTAAGGTATTTATTTGAATATGGGAAAACCTAGTAGCTGTTAAAAATAGAGGTTAGAATAAAACAAATAAAATTAGCAAGTCTTTTTTAACTCAAAAATCCAATCTGATAACATAAAGCACTGTTGAATATACTGTCGCTTGTTACAGCTACAATTCAATGACACAATACAATGAATTAGCATCAGCTATGAAGGGATTACATTACAATAATCACATATGTAAAAGAGTGAGAGCAGCTGTAGACACTAGTGTGATGTCACAAAGACAATGTATTACCTATAATATATTGTCTGTAATAACTTTGATCATAAACTTTATTTATTTGAAACCTTTGATAATTGAAGAGCAACAACTGTTATGTATTTAACTGTTTATCATGAGTGATTTTTAATAACCTTAATTCTTAAAAAAAAATGGAGACAAGTTAATAAAGAAAGTTTTTTATTGATCAACTGAAACTTTAATCCTCAAACACAAAATATTGTTCTGAAACCATGTCCCTTGTTGCATTTCCACGCCTATTAGCTTGTTCTACACATATTTCTTCTGGTAAATCATCAGCATCTATTGGATCTTCATCTTCTAATGGACAGCCTCTTTTAATTGCAATATTGTGCAGTATGCAGCAAACCAATATAATTTTTGCAACTTTCTCTGGTGCATACTGCATAGCACCACCAGAACGATCAAGACATCGAAACCGCATTTTCAAAAGACCGAAAGTCCTCTCAATAATCCCCCTGGTAGATCGGTGAGCTTCATTGAAACGTACTTGACTTCTGGTCTGTGGGTTGTTATAGGGAGTCAACAGCCATTCTGTACATGAGTACCCTCCATCTCCTAATAGAAGATATAATAAATATAAATATTAATATAAGAATAATTATAAAGATTCAGAACTATACAATACAATTAAACTATACAGATTACAGTCGACAAATTGGGCGCAATTTTGGTACATTGAAATGAGAGACATATTAGACGCCAGTTATGCTTACCTAGAAGCCATCCGTCAGGCATATTTCCGTCCTCGAACTTCCGGTATAACCCAGTCTGCCTTAAAATGTAAGAATCATGACAGGAGCCAGGAAAGTTAGAACGGACACTGATAATCCTCATGTTGGGGTCACAGACCATCTGGACATTCAAGGAATGGAAATGCTTTCTATTCCTATAGATCTCCTCACGAGCTTGAAGTGGTCTTACAGCAACATGGGTACAGTCTATGGCACCTAGGACATTGGGCATCCCAGCCATCCTATAGAAATTTGACTTGATAGATTGCCATTCTTCAGGGGTAGATGGCAAACAAACATATCGATGAAAAATCACCATCATAGCCCCTATTACTTTGGATAAGTGGCGTGAAAAAGCAGATTGACTCATTCCAATAATGACGCTAGAAACTGCCTGAAAGGAGCCTGTTGCCATAAAATGCAATGCAGCTAATAGTTTCAGAAGTCCCGGAATAGCTTGTGAACGAGCCGTCATCGGCTCCAAATGATCTTCAATCTCTCGATACAGGTGTAATATCGATTCACGATCAAGCCGTAATCTTTGTATGATCTCTCGGTCAGAAAGACCGTGCAAACCAACCCGTGGAAGGAATACACGGGGGACACGAACTCTCCTTCTTCTAACCAATCGATTAGCTACATTTCCAGTATTCTGTCTTCTAGCCCGGATTTGCATCAAACGGAGAATAAACAAAAACAGAATTCTCTCCATAGCTGCTGAAATGAACAATGTAAGTACAATGCTGATATTACTGCCTTTTATATATGTATAGACTGGCGTCTACTGGCTTTCCTATTGTTTTGTACCTTGCCCGCCACCTAAAAGGTGGCGAGGCAAAAATAACGAGGTGGGGGCGGAGATTGACGCGAGCGGACAAATAGATTTTTTAGTACATTCGTTTTTGGCGAGTTGGTGGTCAAATGTGTCTAATTACAGTAAAAAATGGAGAGGTAGCGAGGTATGGCGGATAAGTACGCTCGCAATTTTAAAGATGCGAGTTTTTACATAATTGACGGCTTTGTACATATCAGTTTGCGAGTTTGGACGCGAGATTTGTTGCGGGTAGCTCGCTGACTGCTTAGTACATGGAGCCCTCAGACAATTAATAAAAATATTTTTTTTATGTTTAAAGGTATTTCAGTGTAAAGGGCTCTAAAGTGAATGTATATAGAAATTATCATATGAGTCTACCTAGGTTTAGCTATCAACAAAGAATACCAAAAGAACAAAGCAAATTTGATGATAAAAGTAAATTGGAAAGTTGTTTAAAATTGCATGCCACCTCTAAATCAATTTTGACTAGACTGCCCCTTTACGCTTAGCAATACAGTAAAGTTAAGATTAAACATTCATGATTCAGATAGAGCATACAGTTTTAAACAGCTTTCCAATTTACTTTTATTATCAAATTTGCTTTGTTCTCTTGGCATTCTTCATTAAAGAGTAAACTTAGGCAGACTGATAGGAGCTTATGAGTGTGCATGTGTCTTGGGCAGTCTATAGCAGCAGTATTTGCAACATTTCATAACACTACAATAAACAATGTTGCAAACACTGCAGCCAGATAGCTAAAATATACCTGCAGAGAGAGAGAGAGAATGCATGTGTGTGAGGGAGTGAGTATGTGTGAGAAAGTGAGTGTGTTTGTATGTGAGAAAGTGAGTGGGCGTGAGAGAGTGTTTGTAAGAGTAAGTGTGTGTGTTTGTGAGTGAGAAAGAAAGTGAGCATGTGTGTGTGTGTGTGTGTGTGTGTGTGTGAGAGTGTGTGTGTGTGTGAAAGAGTGAGTGTGTGAGAGAGTGAATGAGTGTGTGTGTATGTGAGAGTTTTTGTGAGTGTGTGTGTGAGAGAGAGAGTGAGAGAGAGAGATTATGTGTGTGTGTGTTTGAGTGTGAGAGTGAGTGTGTGAGAGAGTAAATGAGTGTGTGTGTATGTCAGAGAGTGTTTGTGAGAGTGTGTGTGTGTGTGAGAGAGAGAGAGATTATGTGTGTGTGTGTTTGTGTGTGAGAGTGAGAGTGTGAGAGAGTGAATGAGTGTGTGTGTATGTGAGAGAGTGTTTGTGAGTGTGTGTGTGTGTGTGTGAGAGAGAGTGAGAGATTATGTGTGTTTGTGTTTGTGTGTGAGAGTGAGTGTGTGAGAGAGTGAATGAGTGTTTGTGAGAGTGTGTCTGTGTGTGTGAGAGAGAGAGTATGTGGGTGTGTGTGATTGTATGTGTGAGAGAGTGAATGAGTGTGTGTATGTGAGAAAGTGTAAGTGTGTTTGTGTGTGTGAGAGAGTGAGTGTGTGAATGTCTATGGGCCCCATTTATGAAGCTGTGAATGCAGCTTTGGGGCACAATCAGGCCAACACTAGTTCAGTAGCTGCTGGTCTTAAGTCTCTCCGCTACCTCAAGGCTCACTAAGCTAAATCATCACAATCCGCTGTGATCTGGATGATTGACAAGCCCTGCTCTTGTGCAATTGCTTGCTGCCTGCTCACCACGATGCTGAGTGGACACTCCAGCATTAAGTAAATGGGGCCCTATGTGCATGTGTGTGTAACGTGTTACTAAGCATAGTCTATACTCTGCAAAAAATAATTTTGCTGTGTTCTATTTGGCACAAGAGTGTTTGGCTTTGGCTTGAATTAAAGGTGGCAACCCTAATTCTGACTACTCTTGTATATAGTTTTGCCAGATGTCCACTATTCAACCGGACAGTCCAATATTTAAGCAGACTGTCCAGTAAAATCTTCACAAAAATAATGGACATTTAAATGTCTATTTAAAAAAAATAAGGTAAAAGGCCTCCTTTGTCTCAATACATTACAAATATGAAGCAGAAAGTAATGAGTGCAGTCAAAGGGGTAAAATCACTACTGTTTATGAGTGTTGCAGCAGCTGAAGATGTGTATGTTACTGGTACCCATGGGGTAAAATGACTGCTGCACTGTGAAACATATGCAAGAGGGTAGTGGTATTGGAGCTACCTTAATGTGGTCTTGGCTGAAATCCCTGAAAGATCACAATAAACTCCAAAAAAGTGATCAATATACAAGAAATACAGAAAAGGGGGGTGGGATAAAACGCTTATCACGTGATCTGACGACATAATCTCTATGGAACTCACTACAGAATCTGTATACTCCACGAACAGTGAGTTTTCTTTTTTGTATCCTATTTCATCGGAGGCTGTGCACAGCTGAAGACATTGACAAACACCTTTACACATAGACAAAGTCTCACTGTATATTGCCAAGGTATTTTTAGGTGTGTAGACGAGACTTTGAGCTAGATACACCCATCCGTTTTTTCCTTAGTTAGCTCATTAAGTATTTTCCTTTTTGTCTGTTTCGATTGTTTTATTATTCTGCTTTTCACATGTTATCTTGTTTTTTAATTTATGTTATTAATTATTATCAGACCGTTACCAAACCTATCCTTTTTTATCAACGGTCCTCTTTACAAAAACGTTGTTAATCTTTAAATGCCGGCATCATTTATACCTAGGGGGGTAGTTATCAATGTGTCAACTTTCCTGCCTTCGCCGGCCCAATACGCCTGCCTAAGCTCGCCTACCTTCGCCGCCGCGGACCTGAAAAAATATGCCTAAGTTATCAATAAATCTGTCAAAAAGCCGCGCACCAAGTACGGGGTGATGAGCAGCGGACTGTGATAGTTATCACTCATCCGATCTCGCTGCTCTTCGGCTTTTTCACAGCTTTATTGCTAGCCTGTCACTAAGCACTCACACTAACTACACTGTTCTACCCCCTATACCGGTGCCCCCCGCAACTCAATAAAGTTACTAACCCCTAAACCGCCGCTCCTGGAGCCCGCCGCAACTCTTATAAATGTATTAACCCCTAAACCGCCGCTCCTAGACCCCGCCGCAACCTACATTATACCTAGTAACCCCTATCCTGCCCCCCCTATACCGCCACCCTCTATAATAAAGTTATTAACCCCTATCCTGCTGATTCTGCACCTCGCCGCAACTAAATAAATAGTTTAACCCCTAAACCGCCGCTCCCGGACCCTGCCGCAACCTATATTAAATTTATTAACCCCTAATCTGCCCCCCCTACACCCTTGCCACCTATAATACATTTATTAACCCCTATCCTGCCCCCCACTACACCGCCGCCACTGTAATAAATTTATTAACCCCTAAACCTAAGTCTAACACTAACCCTAACACCCCCCTAACTTAAATATTAATTAAATAAATCTAAATAATATTTCTATTATTAACTAAATTAATCCTATTTAAAACTAAATACTTACCTTTAAAATAAACCCTAATATAGCTACAATATAAATAATAATTATATTGTAGCTATCTTAGGATTTATTTTTATTTTACAGACAAATTTCAATTTATTTTAACTAGGTACAATAGCTATTAAATAGTTATTAACTATTTAATAGCTTACCTAGCTAAAATAAAGAGAAATTAACCTGTAAAATAAAAACTAACCTAAGTTACAATTACACGTAACACTACACTATACTTAAATAAATTATTCCTATTTAAAACTAAATACTTACCTGTAAAATAAACCCTAAGATAGCTACAATGTAATTAATAATTACATTGTAGCTATCTTAGGATTTATATTTATTTTACAGGTAACTTTGTATTTATTTTAGCTAGTTAGAATAGTTATTAAATAGTTATTAACTATTTAATAACTACCTAGCTAAAAGAAATACAAAATTACCTGTAAAATAAATCCTAACCTAAGTTACAATTAAACCTAACACTACACTATCATTAAATTAATTAAATAAATTAACTACAAATAACTACAATTAAATACAATTACATAAACTAACTAAAGTACAAAAAATAAAAAAAGCTAAGTTACAAAAATTAAAAAAAATAAGTTACAAACATTTAAAAAATATTACAACAATGTTAAGCTACTTACACCTAATCTAAGCCCCCTAATAAAATAACAAACCCCCCCAAAATAAAAGAATGCCCTACCCTATTCTAAATTAAAAAAGTTCAAAGCTCTTTTACCTTACCAGCCCTTAAAAGGGCCTTTTGTGGGGGCATGCCCCAAAGAATTCAGCTCTTTTGCCTGTAAAAGAAAAATACAACCCCCCCCCAATATTAAAACCCACCACCCACATACCCCTAATCTAACCCAAACCCCCCTTAAAATAACCTAACACTAATCCCCTGAAGATCATCCTACCTTGAGTCGTCTTCACTCAGCCGAGCAGCGATGGAACCGAAGAGGAGACCCGGAGCGGCAGAAGTTATCCTCCAAGCGGCGCTGAAGAAATCTTCCATCCGATGAAGTGATCCTCCAGTCGGCGCTGAAGAAGTCTTCCATCCGGGCGATGTCATCTTCCAAGAGGCGCTGAAGAAGTCTTCTATCCGGGCGATGTCATCTTCCAAGCGGGGTCTTCAATCTTCATCCCGCCGACTTAAGCGTCTTTTTCAAGAGCAATAAAAGACGATAAAAACAAGTAACATACAAACTGTTACTTGTTTTTATCGTCTTTTATTGCACTTGTTTTTATCGTCTTTTATTGCTCTTGAAAAAGACGCTTAAGCGTTGAAACGCGTAGAGCTACAATAAACCATTTTTTATCTCACTACTTGGCAATTATTTCGCTGTGACGAGCCGGACTTGCTATTTTGGATAAGTAAGTTACTACTTGTTTCTTCAATTTAAAGTTTCACTTTACTGCTGATGAGGTTCCAATCCTTTTCCAGCCCCTTGTTGAAAACCTCCTTGTTGTTGCCTTTGGAGAGGGACATATTACAGAGGGATATACCATAGAAGCAGGACTCACGTTACTTAAGGAGTGAGTATATTGCACATTATTGCAACAGATTTTAACTTGCACATCAAGTCCATTTCTATCTATTATCAGAAACTTATCATTCTGCAAGACCAGCGCCATCCATTTCGTTTTGTCTATTGCTTATACAGTCCTTGGGGAGAGACTGAGGAAGGGCAGCGGTCACTTTATTTAACAAGGAGAGTATTGTTTTTAGTACATTGTGTTGAGCATATTCTTTGTTAACATCTATTTGTTTGCTACACACATTTTTGCACAGTTGTTAAGTTAGGGGGTGTTAGGGTTAGTGTTAGACTTAGGTTTAGGGGTTAATAAATTTATTACAGTGGCGGCGGTGTAGTGGGGGGCAGGATAGAGGTTAATAAATGTATTATAGGTGGCGACGGTGTAGGGGGGCAGATTAGGGGTTAATAAATTTAATATAGGTTGCGGCAGGGTCCGGGAGCGGCGGTTTAGGGGTTAAACTATTTATTTAGTTGCGGCGAGGTGCGGGATCGGCAGGATAGGGGGTTAATAACTTTATTATAGAGGGCGGCGGTATAGGGGGGGCAGGATAGGGGTTACTAGGTATAATGTAGGTGGCGGTGGGCTCCGGGAGCGGTGGTTTAGGGGTTAATACATTTATTATAGTTGCGGTGGGCTCCGGGAGTGGCGGTTTAGGGGTTAATATGTATAGAGTAGCTTGCGGTGGGCTCCGGGAGCGGCGGTTTAGGGGTTAATACATTTATTATAGTTGCGGTGGGCTCCGGGAGCGGCGGTTTAGGGGTTAATATGTATAGAGTAGCTTGCGGTGGGCTCCGGGAGCGGCGGTTTAGGGGTTAACATATTTATTATAGCTTGCGGTGGGCTCCGGGAGCGGCGGTTTAGGGGGTAATACATTTATTTAGTTGCGGCGGTGTAGGGGGGGACAGATTAGTGTTGTTTAGACTCGGGGTACATGTTAGGGTGTTAGGTGCAGACATCTCCCATAGGAATCAATGGGATGTCTGGCAGCAGCGAACTTGTACTTTCGCTATGGTCAGACTCCCATTGATTCCTATGGGATCCGCCGCCTCCAGGGCGGCGGATTGAAAACCAGGTACGCTGGGCCGTAAAAGTGCCGAGCGTACCTGCTAGTCATTTGATAACTAGCAAAAGTAGTCAGATAGTGCCGCACTTCTGTGCGGAACATCTGGAGTGACGTAAGAATCGATCTGTGTCGGACTGAGTCCGGCGGATCGAAGTTTACGTCACAAAATTCTACTTTTGCCGGTCTCTAGCCTTTGATAACTAAGGCGAATCAGCCTCGCCACAAATACGCTGCGGAATTCCAGCGTATTTGAGGTTGACGGCTTGATAACTACCCCCCCTAGTATTTTATAAACTACTGTCTTTTAGAATTGCATATTAAATAGCTTATTATTTTAATCTTGGGTTTCATTTATATTTTGTTTCTTCTTCTTTTTTTTATATATATATACTGGGAAACATATACATGGTTGGATCAAGAGTGCAGACTTTTTGGGGAAGAACATTGTGTGACCCCAGCTGTGCCCAATCACCTAGAGCTTGTCCTGTATTTTTGTGCTGGGCAGCTTGCAACTCTAGTTGTATAATGCTTTGCTAATGGTTGAAGACAGCTGACAACTGCAAAATACAGAATTATAATAACCACACAAATAGCATAAGAGATATGAATACATTGAATCATCTATGTTCAGTTCTAAATTCAACTTTTCACATTCTCATGTTGCAATGGCACTTTTTATGTAGGGAAACAATTAACGTGATTTTGGCCTGGAATAGCGATTTAATGCAGATTTAATTTCTTGGATCATAGTGACACCTACAGGAATTTCAGGGAACTGTAAAATGAATGCTGATAACACTACAAATGTAATCATGGATGTGTGATTGTTGCTATTTAGTAATGATTAAATTTGTGTACCAGAAGAAGAAAATTCCTACTGATTGATATAATCAATAAGAATAATACCTGTAGCATTATGCAGTTGTGCAAGTGTCCTGCAAGAAGTAATTAAAGGGAAATAAAAGAGCAGAAAGATAATTTCCAGTGTTCTCCCCGGGACCTATTTAAAATTAGATTAAAAATGGAGCGCTAACTTGTCGCGCAAATCGCCTGTTTACAGGAGCATAAATATTATAATATCCGAATTTTAACCAATTAGCGCTCCGAATTTTAACAATGTCCCCCAATCGCCCCCAAAATAAATTGTAATGTGCCATTAAAAAAAAAAAGTAGCATCTTTAATTTTTAAAATAATAGCTGCACAAAGCAGTTTTTAGGGGTTAAAGTTGGTGGCTGTGGGTTGTTAGAAAAAAAAATCACTGAAAAGTGCCTTTACATTGCGGTCTTTGTGTTCTCTATAAATATATATGTATATGCTCATATATATATATATATATATATATATATATATATATATATATATATATATATATATATATATATATATATAGTTCTGTGTTAATATGGGTATATACACATATAAACAGATATATATATTTATATATTGATATACATATATATTGTACATTTGCTGCCCCTAGCTGCGTGACTTACGCCCAACCCTTCGTTTGCTTTGCGCCTCACCTCTAATACAAGCGCTGCACTGGTATCACAAGTGGAGGGCAAATATCGCACTTGGGAAATTTTGCACCCCACTAGTAATCTGGCCCTTAATAGGTTGATTTTACTTACTACCTGGCTAAAATTCAAGCCAATATTAAGATAAAATTAGCTAATATTAAATTTTGTTCAAATGTTTGTTTCACAAATTATTATTAAATCAATTTATATTAAAAGAATGTGGTTAATTCGCACTTTGTATTGTTTAAACCAAATTAATAAATAATAGAAAATGTTACAATACTCACTGCCCACACCTGCTACTTTTTATGTCACCCAGCTGGCAAAATGTTCTGTGGAGAACAATGCTGGCTGAAAATCTGAACACAATCTGGTGAGCCAACAACAAGAGGCATATTTGTGTAGCCACCTATCACCAGCTAGCTCACAGCAGAACATTGCCTACCTAGATTTTTTAACAAAGGATGCCAAGAGAATGAAGTAAATTGGGTAATATAATATAAGTAAACTGAAAAGTCTCTTAAAATTGCTTGCTCTGATTCATGAAAGTTTAATCTGGGCTATTATGTCATTTTAAACACATAACTCTAATTTACAACTATTAATTAGTATGTGACAAAACAAATATATGACTGTGTATATATACATATATAAAGAATTACCAAATTTAAAAAAAACATCTGTTAGGGTTGGTATTTGTCAGCACGTTCTATTTTTTTAGCCAGCTGTTCAGTAGAATTTGTACAGAAATAATGGACATTTAAATTTTCCCATTTTTAAGCAAATCACTACTTTTTAAATGCTTCTCTGCAGTGCATTCATGTCTCTTTTACCCGGGGCAAGTGGAAGAAAAGAATCAACCTGCTTTCTAGTCTTCTACAGCATGGGGTTAACAAAAGGAAACTACAGACTGTGCCCCCTCCTCTTTTAGAGACCTGTTACAGTGCCTGGGCTCTGCGGGGGTGGAGTGTCTTCTACAGCATGGGGTTAACAAAAGGAAACTACAGACTGTGCCCCTCCTGCTACAGTGCCTGGGCTCTGCGGGGGTGGAGTGTCTGCTACAGCATGGGGTTAACAAAAGGAAACTACAGACTGTGCCCCTCCTGCTACAGTGCCTGGGCTCTGCGGGGGTGGAGTGTCTTCTACAGCATGGGGTTAACAAAAGGAATCTATAGACTGTGCCCCTCCTGCTACAGTGCCTGGGCTCTGCGGGGGTGGAGTGTCTTCTACAGCATGGGGTTAACAAAAGGAATCTATAGACTGTGCCCCTCCTGCTACAGTGCCTGGGCTCTACGGGGGTGGAGTGTCTTCTACAGCATGGGGTTAATAAAAGGTATCTACAGACTGTGCCCCTCCTGCTACAGTGCCTGGGCTCTGCGGGGGTGGAGTGTCTTCTACAGCATGGGGTTAACAAAAGGAATCTACAGACTGTGCCCCTCCTGCTACAGTGCCTGGGCTCTGCGGGGGTGGAGTGTCTTCTACAGCGGCAGAGAAGGAAGTTTGTTTAGTGTCTCCGTTTCTTTTTTGCAGACATTCTCCCTGGCCTGCACACTGGCAGAAGAGATGTAAGTCTGCCCTCTCGCCTTTGAGTCATAATGTAGTTTCTGCTTTCACATTTCGTTTGTCTGATAAAACAAGCTGTTAAACCCCTTGCCTGCTTGAGAGGGCTGTTATGCAGTATGTACTAGGGTTGCCACCTAGTTTCCTGGACACTTATGAGTTACACATGCTGCAGGGTATGTACTAGGGTTGCCACCTCGTTTCCTGGACACTTATGAGTTACACATGCTGCAGGGTATGTACTAGGGTTGCCACCTCGTTTCCTGGACACTTATGAGTTACACATGCTGCAGGGTATGTACTAGGGTTGCCACCTCGTTTCCTGGACACTTATGAGTTACACATGCTGCAGGGTATGTACTAGGGTTGCCACCTCGTTTCCTGGACACTTATGAGTTACACATGCTGCAGGGTATGTTGAAATAGTCAGCAGTGTTTTAATTCAAGTTTTCATCACTAAGGGGCAGCAAATGATAGTCCACAAAGCTGAAAGGGTTCGGAGCCTGTGATTGCATGAGTTGTGGGAAGCAAAACCAAGGTGCACAATTTCCAAGAACATAAGAGACATTATTTAGTTTAGTATTGTCATTCCTGTGAGTTAGTTTGTAATTCAACTATCTATAGAAATGTGTGGAATAGGAGTACATTTAAAGGGACATTAAACTCAACAATTGTCTATTATACATATGAAAGAGGACTAATTAAACATGCAAAAAATGCTTATGAAAATGGTTAAAGAGGGATATATAAGCCATAATTAAACTTTCACTATTACTGTAGATTGCTACGATTTAAAAAGAAAAAGTCAAATTTATTTCTATTATCAAACCTATCTCATTGATATCCTTTACTGAAACTATTAGTTCATTTTCATAAGAGCATACTGAGGTATGCTCAGAATTGGACATATGTCTACAGCACTATATGTATAACATTGCTAAATCTAGTTGCTATACAGCTCAAAACATGTGTACACGTGTGAGAATACTCCAGTATGCTCTCAAAAAAGGAGTTATACTTCAACAAAGGATACCAAGAAAAGGAAATTATTTTGGTAACAGGAATAAACTGGAATTTTTAAATGTACACTGCAACTGAATAAGGAAAGTGTGGGTTCCATGTCAATGTAGAGGGACATTTATTTTTTTATTTATTTAGTTCAGTTTAACTCCTTCAAAAGCATAAAACACAAGGCCGAAATTACAGTTCTAGACCATACCCATTCTATCCCTCATCAGCATACACTCAGTGATTGGATAATACAAAATGAATGCTTGCTTCTCATTGGCTCATCAGCTGCATCCTCATCTGAAGGGAATTAGGAACACAACTTTGACTATGTATTAACCTCTATAAAGGAATTAAACACATAGTAAAAGGAATTAGACAGCAGCATGTCCACCATGAGTAAGAACAAAAAATATTCCAGCAAAGAAATATAAAAATAAATATATATATAATAAAATGCCCTTTTTGGATGCAAATAAATGATGTCCCTTCAACAACATGAATGGGGTTTGAATACAATGTATATCAAATCTTTCACCAGAGTATAGTGTATGGTCGTATATAAGTGTAGTAAAACAATTATAAGAATTCAGACAATTAATTCCATCCATGTCAGGGAGCACGTGCACATACAGAAATCTGACAAAGGTCATAGCTTTTTCTTTTATTAAATATATTTCTAGAAATTAATCTGGACCCTGGAGCAATAGTAATTATAAGAAAGTGATATACATTTAAAGGGCAACACATTTTTTCCAAATTAAGTTTGTAGCAGAGAAAAACTTAAAAAAATAAAATATATATATATATATATTCCAATCGAAAACTCAACCTCTTTAAAGACAAGATTACAAGTTGGGCGGCAAATCAGATGCAAAAACACTGCGTGCGTTATGGTTTTTTCGCATTTAGAGTTGCGCAGTTATTACAAGTTGCAAAATAACGTATTTTCCGCGTGTGTTAAGCCGCGTTATCCAAACAGCCAAACGCATTCATGTATTCCCCCACTGAAGTCAATGGAGAAGACAAATAGAAAAAAAAACACTAAAACCCGAAATCTGTTGCGCAAAGCCCATGACGTTTTCTCCTAGAAAAGTGTACATGAAAATGTGAATATTTCATATTGCGAGAATGTTTTCGTAACGGAATATGTTCTTTTTAATTATAAATAAATATTTCACTATATATGTAATGATTTTTGGACTGATATATCTATTTATAACGAGATATGTATATGAATATATATATATATATATATATATGTCTAGATATCTCAAGATCTAAATGTGAATATCTTTGAAAATCCCTCTGAGATATTGTTTAATGTGCATGAGATTGTAATGTAAAATATTTTCATTATCTCCATAGTTGAACATATCTCTATATATATAAATTTCTCTATGTATGTGTATGTATGTCAATGTAAAATCCCTGCGTAGGCTTTTTTTTCTAACACCTGAGATCTCCTATTTTTTATATTTTTATAAAATAATTTTTATTAGACAGTGTTAATATGAGTGTAACTGTACTTTGTAATGTATTTTTGAAGTGTTTCGTGAAAACTGCGGAAAACTGTTAACTACATATCTTTGAGCGCAGAAATGTTTGTTGCGTAAGAGGTGAATGCACATGCGCAATCAAGATTTTTCAAGACTCGTAATATCTGCGCAATGGAAATTGATTGCGAAAAGACTATATCGCACGAGGAAAACCCATACAGCGCGACTTGTAATCTTACCCTAAAGAAGTTATGATTCTTTATTCATATGAGCCATACAAAAGCCAACGTTTCAGCCATCACTTGGGCCTTTGTCAAGGTAAAATACATTAACCCATACTCTTATATACCCATCTCAAAGCCACCCAATTGCCATTTTTGAATAGAGCATTCTTTGCTTTAATTTCTCTTTTCTTTTTATTTAGGGTTGCTAAAAGAAGAAAGCATAACAAAGGGTAATTTCATCTAGATACATACAATGCACACATATATATATATATATATATATATATATATATATATATATATATATACACAACGATTAATAAACTTACACCAGTAGAATTAAATTTAAAAAATTTAACAAGTTCCTTAGTACACGCTGACTCTGTAGACAAATATGAGACACAGGTCACTGTCATGGTAGCGTCACATGTGCAAATCTGATACTGAGAGATACATTTACACATAGCCACACTGACAAGAGATATAAGATCAGACAGCCTCTGACATGAGTCAAAATTTGTAGTGGACATTATTAAATGCCATTGTGGTAATGTCTATGTGGCTAAAACTGAGTGCATGCTCAAAGAGTGGATGGCTATGCATAGAACAAGTATCAGACAAGCCATTGACACAGGTAACACAGCTAAACCTGTAATGAAGCATTTTATATAACAAAGTCACACTGTTTCTAGCTTGTACTGCTGTTCCATAGACCAAATACCCCCTTTGAAGAGAGGGGGTGACAGAAAGAAAGCTTTGCTACAAAGAGAAGCAAAATGGATATATTTGAGAAGACACAGTGAAACCCAGGGGTCTAAATACACATTTATCTCTAAGCTGCTTCCTCTAATAGGAATCTCATTGTCCTGATATAAATAAGATTTATTTAATTTACTGGTGTAAGTTTATTAATTGTTGTATATATGTGTATGACTTGTATGTATCCAGATGGAATTACCCTATGTTATGCTTTCTTCTTTTAGCAACCTTAAAGTGAATGTAAAGTTTGACAAATTTGTGCCCGGTTTGTAAAAATCCTATTAAAAACAGGGGCACTTTCATTCATCAAACTTTACATTTCACTTGTTTTGTTAAAATACTTACCTTTTATTCTTGAAAACCACTCCAGCGCTTCTCCCGCCCGTCGCAAGCCTCTTCATACGTCAGCAATGACGAATCCGGCTTCCTCCAATCACAGATTTGTCATTACAGATATATGAAGACACTTGCAATGTGCGGGGGAAGCGCAGGATCGGCTTTCAAGAATAAAAGGTAAGTATTTTAACAAAACAAGTGAAATGTAAAGTTTGATGAATGAAAGTGCCCCTGTTTTTAATAGGATTTTAAAAAAACGGACACATATTCGTCTTTAAAGAAAAAGAAAACAGAAAAAAGAAGAATCAAAGCAAAGAATGCACCATTTAAAAATGTCCACTAGGTGGCAGGGTAGCTTTGAGATGAGAGCATGCATGTGGGGGAGATCTAGTTTTCATCTCTAAACACTGGGGTATATAAGATAGGGATTATGGGTAATTTAATTCACCATGACAAAGGCCCAGATGAGGGCTGAAATGTTGGTTTTGGTAGTCTCATATGAATAAAGAATTATAACTCATTTAAAGAGGCTGAGATTTTGATTGGAATATATTTTTACATAGAAAACTATCATTAATTTTGATGTGGATAGAATGCTTTAAGCACACACACACACACACACACATATATATATATATATATACACATACATATTATCCTTCACATGCATGCACCCCAACCTAAAGGCAAAAAACTGCCAGGATGCTTTAGCAAAATTAAATAATCCTTCAAGTATTAAACGCTCACTGGACTTGTATAAACAGGTGAAAACCAATTTATTCAGGGACGTTTTGGGACCTGAAGAAGGGGCACGAGGGTGAAACGTCACTGAATAAATTGATTTTCACCTGTTGATACAAGTCCATTGAGTGCTTAATACTTGAAGGAATATATATATATATAAATATATAATAAATAAATAAAAAAAAATATATATATATATAGATAGATAGATAGATAGATAGATAGATAGATATCAAAATAATAAGAGTATTGCATTGAGCAATGATACTTTTTTATTGGACTAACTATACATTTATAAGATGACAAGCTTTCGGAAGAGTTCCTTCCTTTATCAAGTCTAAAGCAATACTGACCAATTCAATGGAATTTACAGATTATATCTTAAAACACAGAATAGCTAAGAAGACAGAAAGTGCAGGGAGAGGAGGAGGTGTCATAAAAATCATGAGGGGGGCTTAGGTAACAGGCAGACAGTGTCCAGTGTAGGAGAACAGACAGGGGAAATATATAGCTTTACATAGAGCTTATACTGACATAAAGTTATATATCAACATTGAATCAATATCTATAAAGATGTGAAATTGTATATACAGGGGGAATACAAAAGTTAAAAAAAGACAAAGGTGTGGACATAGGCTTACCTGTGTACCTATGTATAAAGAATGTGGAATATACAATGTAATTGACTAAATGAAAGTACATTTGGTACCAGAATTAAACAGGTTGAAGTGCATTATCATTTTCATTTCAAAGCTTTTTCTTTCCATGGTGTTTTTGAAGTTGCCTCTGAGAATTTTGATTTTGAGGTTTTGGATGGAGTGGTCAGGTTGGGTAAATTGGTGACCAACAGGCGTGCAGTATTTTGTTTCACAGTGGTTTTTGATTGAGTGTCTGTGTAAGTTCATTCGAAGGTGCAGTTTTTGGCTTGTTTCTCCAATATAGCATCCCATTTCACATGCAGTGCAATGTATCATGTATACCACATTTGCAGATATACATGAATATGCCCCTTTAATGTTATAAGATTTATTATTGTGATTTGCTGTGCTGCAATTCTGGGGACCAATCGCAAAAAAATACATTGCAGACTTAGGAAAAGTTCAGAGAAGGGCCACATAGCTAATAAGGGGAATGGAGAATTTAAGCTATGAGGAGAGGTTAAACAACCTGGGTCTGTTTTCTCTAGAAAAAAAGACACTTGAGAGGTGACATGATTACTTTATATAAATACATTTGAGGCTCATATACAGAGATGTCAGAAGCTCTGTTTATTCCAAGAAAATTGTTTGTGACCAGGGGTCACAATTTAAGACTGGAGAAGAGGAGATTTTCTTTTGACAGACTTGTTTTTAGCCAATCAGTGCTGACTCCTTGGTAACTTCACGTGTGTGAGCTCAATGTTATCTATATGACACACATGAACTAACGCCCTCTAAAGGTGAAAAACTGTCAAAATGAATTTAGATTAGAGGCAGCCCTCAAGGTCTAAGAAATCAGCATATGAGCCTACCTAGGTTTAGCTATCAACTAAGAACACCAAGAGAACAAAGCAAAAATGGTGATAAAAGTAAATTGGGAAGTTGTTTAAAATTGCATGCCCTATTTGAATCATGAAAGTTTAATTTAAACTTGACTGTCCCTTTAAATAAACTATTAACTCCTAGCCACCACCACCCCCCCCCCCCACATTGCAGTCTAAACTACACTATTAACCCCTAAACCACCATCACCCCACAATAAAAAGTAATAAACAAACATCTAAACCCCCTAAACTAACACCCTCTAACTTAAACCAAATTAAAATCCTAACTTCCTTAAAAAAATTACTTGTAAAATGAAAAAAAACCTAATCTTACTTTTAAAAATAAAAAACTAACGGCCAGATTACGAGTTTTGCGGTAAAATGGGTGCGTTGCTAACTTGCCCGTTATTCTCACCGCTCACTTACCTACAACGCTGGTATTACAGGTTTTCAGAAACCCAGCGTTATCGGACAAGAAGTGAGTGTAGAGCAAAATTGAGCTCCATACTGCACTCCAATACCAGCGCTGCTTAAGTCAGCGGTGAGCTGGTTGTACGTGCTCGTGCACGATTTCCCCATAGAAATCAATGGGGAGAGCCGGCTGAGAAAAAGTTTAACAGCCTAACATGAACCCTGAGTCTAAACACCCCTAATCTTACACTTATTAACCCCTAATCTGCTGCCCCCGATATCGCCGCCACCTACATTATACTTATTAACCCCTAATCTGCCACTCCGGACATCGCCACCACTATAATAAAAATATTAACCCCTAAACCGCCACACTCCTGCATCGCAAACACTAGTTAAATGTTATTAACCCTAATCTGCCGCCCCTAACATTGCCGCCACGTACCTACATTTATTAACCCTTAAACTGCTGCCCCAACGTAGCTGCCACTATACTAAATTTATTAACCCCTAAACCTAAGTCTAACCCTAACACTCCCTAACTTAAATATAATTAAATTAAATCTAAATAAAACTGACTATTAATAACTAAATAATTCCTATTTAAAACTAAATACTTACCTATAAAATAAACCCTAAGCTAGCTACAATATAACTAATAGTTACATTGTATCTATCTTAGGGTTTATTTTTATTTTACAGGCAAGTTTGTATTTATTTTAACTAGGTAGAATAGTTACTAAATAGTTATTAACTATTTACTAACTACCTAGCTAAAATAAATACAAATTTACCTGCAAAATAAAACCTAACCTGCCTTACAATAAAACCTAACCTAACACTACAATTAAATCAATTCCCTAAATTAAATACAATTAAATAAATTCAATACAATTAGCTAAATTACAAAAAAAACACTAAATTACAGAAAATAAAAAACAAATTACAAGATCTTTAAACTAATTACACCTAATCTAATAGCCCTATCAAAATAAAAAAAAGCCCACCCAAAATAAAAAAAAACTAGCCTAAACTAAACTACCAATAGCCCTTAAAAGGGCATTTTGGGGGGCATTGCCCAAATAAATCAGCTCTTTTACCTGTCAAAAAAAATACAAGCAACCACTCCAACAGTAAAATCCACCACCCACACAACCAACCCCACAAATAAAACCCTAACTAAAAAAACCTAAGCTCCCCATTGCCCTGAAAAGGGCATTTGGATGGGCATTGCCCTTAAAAGGGCATTTAGCTCTATTGCAGCCCAAACCCCTAATCTAAAAATAAAACCCACCCAATACACCCTTAAAAAATCCTAACACTAAACCCCGAAGATCCACTTACAGTTTTGAAGAGCCAACATCCATCCTCAACGAAGTCGGGAGAAGTCTTCATCCTAGCGGGAAGAAGTCCTCAACGAAGCCAAGAGAAGTCTTCATCCAAGCCGGCAGAAGTGGTCCTCCAGACGGGCAGAAGTCTTCACCCAGACGGCATCTTCTATTTTCATCCTTCCGGCACGGAGCATCCTCTTCAATCGACGGCTTCTTCTACATTGAAGGTTCCTTTAAATGCGTCATTCAAGATGGCGTCCCTTAGATTCCGATTGGATGATAGAATTCTATCAGTCAATTGGAATTAAGGTTGAAAAAATCCTATTGGCTGATGCAATCCGCCAATAGGATTTAGCTCGCATTCTATTGGCTATTCTAATCAGCCAATAGAATGCAAGCTCAATCCTATTGGCTGATTGCATCAGCCAATAGGATTTGTTCAACCTTAATTCCGATTGGCTGTACTTTTTAGCACTTTAGTTATGAGTTTTATGCTACAGTTATGTAGTGTAAAACTCATAACTACTGACTTTAGAATGCGTTACAAATCTTGACGGGATAAGGTGTAACGCTCACTTTTTGGCCTCCCAGGACAAGCTTGTAACACCGGCGCTACGGAAGTCCCATTAAAAAAACATAATTTATGTAAGAACTTAACTGATAAATTCATTTCTTTCATATTGGCAAGAGTCCATGAGCTAGTGACGTATGGGATATACAATCCTACCAGGAGGGGCAAAGTTTCCCAAACCTCAAAATGCCCATAAATACACCCCTCATCACACCCACAATTCAGTTTAACGAATAGCCAAGTAGTGGGGTGATAAAGAAAGGAGTAAAAAGCATCAACAAAGGAATTTGGAAATAATTGTGCTTTATACAAAAAAATCATAACCACCATAAAAAGGGTGGGCCTCATGGACTCTTGCTAATATGAAAGAAATTAATTTATCAGGTAAGTTCTTACATAAATTATGTTTTATTTCATGTAATTGGCAAGAGTCCATGAGCAAGTGACGTATGGGATAGCAATACCCAAGATGTGGAACTCCACGCAAGAGTCACTAGAGAGGGAGGGATAAAAATAAAAACAGCCATTTTCTGCTGAAATAATTAATCCACAAATCAAAAAGGAAATTTATGCTTACCTGATAAATGTATTTATTTTAGGATATGACGAGTCCACAGATTTCATCCTTACTTATGGGATATCGCCTCCTGGTCAGCAGGAGGAGGCAAAGAGCTCCACAGCAGAGCTGCATAAATAGCTCCTCCCTTCCCCTCCAACCCAGTCATTCGACCAAAGTTAGGAAGAGAAAGGAAAAGCCAAGGAGCAGAGGTGACTGAAGTTTAACAAAAATAAAAACCTGTCTTAGAAAAATGACAGGGTGGGCCGTGGACTCGTCATATCGTAAAATAAATAAATTTATCAGGTAAGCATAAATTTCCTTTTCTTTTACAAGATATGACGAGTCCACGGATTTCATCCTTACTTATGGGATACAATACCAAAGCTATAGGACACGGATGAAAAGGGAGGGACAAGACAGGAACCTAAAGGAAGGCACCACTGCTTGAAGAACCTTTCTCCCAAAAACAGCCTCAGACGAGGCAAAAGTATCAAATTTGTAAAATTTTGAAAAAGTGTGAAGAGACAACCAAGTTGCAGCCTTGCAAATCTGCTCAACAGAAGTATAATTTTTGAATGCCCATGAGGAAGCCTCAGCTCTAATAGAATAGGACGTAACTCGTTCTGGAGGCTGCTGTCCAGCAGTCTCATATGCAACACGGATGATACTCCTCAGCCATAAAAGAAATAGAGGTAGCTGTAGCTTTCTGACCCCTACGTTTCCCAGAAAAAACAACAAATAAGGAAGATGTTTGACGAAAATCTTTAGTCGCCTGTAAGTAGAACTTCAAGGCACGGACTGCATCCAGATTATGTAACCTACGCTCGTTCTTAGAAGAAGGGTTAGGGCACAAGGAAGGAACAATAATTTCCTGATTAATATTTTTACTTTAAACAATCTTAGGAAGAAAACCAGGTTTGGTACGCAACACTACCTTATCTGCATGGAAAATAAGATAAGGAGAATCACATTGTAATGCCGAAAGCTCAGAAACTCTGCAAGCAGAAGAAATAGCAACCAAAAATAAAACTTTCCAAGATAACAACTTAATATCTATGGAATGCATAGGTTCAAACGGAACCCCTTGAAGAACATTAAGAACTAATTTTTTTGCGTGGTACTGTGTCTTTAAGAAAAAAGTTTATCTGAATTAAAGCCCGATATATAAGGCAGAGAGCAAATATTTTCACATCCCCTGCACGTGGGCCTTGGCAAAATAAGTGCTATACTTATAAAAATCCCTCAGTCACCTCGCCGCAGCTCTGCTGTGGCTCCTTCCTGCCTCCACGTGATCAACCTCAACTCCTCAAGCACGGCGTACCTAAGATCGCTTGTAAAATATTACCACAAGCGAACTTAGGAGCCGTGAGGAGACGCAGTTCTAATGTTCTCTACCGGAACTCAGTCGAAAAGGAACTGCGCTGCAAAGCGCGTGAAAATGAAGTCCCGCCCTTTGTGGGCGGAAACACACTAAACACCCGATCAACACAAGAAAAATACCACCATGTACCGGAGTCTTATTATGTAAAAACACATCCCCTCCGGAACTATCCCCAGCGTCAGCCACCTCTATGTAATAAATGAATAAAGCAATGCCCATTACAGTGCACACCAACACAATATATCCCAGCTCTTCTAGGCTAACACAGCAATCCCAGAATGTCTGGATAAATAAAACAGTATGTCAGTACATTCCACATATCCCAGCGCTTCTATGCCACTCAAAATGCCAGAATGTCTGGAATGTTAAAGGGATGCCCTTCCGTAGCCCCCAAGAGAACAGGTCAGGTACAGTTAATTCTGAGATATGCTGCAGAGCCCCAGAATAAAAACTGCACTTATCTCCATGCTGAGGAACAGCATGACAATCTCACAGTGTCAGGGGATCCACTCTTCCTCCTGAGGTCCTATGAAGACAGAAAGGTCTTAGTCACAATCTCTAAGACCATACACAGAAAAGCAGCACAATCATGGAAGGCGCAGTGGAGTAAAAAATCCACCATTTCCCATAGCCTGACAGGCTAGATCCAGAGGCTGCCCTGTAGAAAAATAGTACACTCTGGCACCATTTAAAAATAAAAAAAACCTCTTGATTGAAGAATCTAAACTAACACTTCACTTCACCTCTTCCTATAACTAACGCAGGCAAAGAGAATGACTGGGTTGGAAGGGAAGGGAGGAGCTATTTATGCAGCTCTGCTGTGGAGCTCTTTGCCTACTCCTGCTGACCAGGAGGCGATATCCCATAAGTAAGAATGAAATCTGTGGACTCATCATATCTTGTAAAAGAAATATAAGTTTATTCTCATAAATGAAAAAGAAAAAATTAAATCAAAAGCAGAATAATCGAACTGAAACGGCTGCCTTAAAAACTTTTCAACCAAAACTGCTTCCTAAGAAGCAAATAGATCAAAATAGTAGAATTTAGTAAATGTATGCAAAGAAGACCAAGTAGCAGCTTTGCAAATCTGATCAACTGAAGCTTCATTCTTAAAAGCCCAGGAAGTGGAAATTGATCTAGTAGAATGACCTGTAATTCTCTGAGGCGGGGCTTGACCCGACTCCAAATAGGCTTGATAAATCAAAAGCTTTAACCATGAAACCAAAGAAACGGCAGAAAACTTCTGACCTTTCCTAGAACCAGAAAAGATAACAAATAGACTAGAAGTCTTCCTGAAATCTTTAGTAGCTTCGACATAATATTTTAGAGCTCTCGCCACATCCAAAGAATGTAAAGATCTCTCCAAAGAATTCTTAGGATTACGACACAAGGAAGGAACAACAATTTCTCTATTAATGTTGCTAGAATTCACAACCTTAGGTAAGAATTTAAATGAAGTCCGCAAAACTGTCTTATCCTGATGAAAAATCAGAAAAGGAGAATCACAAGAGAGAGCGGATAATTCAGAAACTCTTCTAGCAGAAGAGATGGCCAAAAGAAACAACACTTTCCAAGAAAGTAGTTTAATGTTCAAAGAATACATAGGGGGGTAGTTATCAACGCGTCTACTTTACCTGCCTTCGCCGGTCCAATATGCCCGCCTAAGCTCGCCTACCATCGCCGCCGCGGACTTCAAAATTTCGCCTAAGTTATCAATAAAACTGTCAAAAAGCCGTGCACCAAGTACGGGGCGATGAGCAGCGGACTGTGAGAGTTATCACTCATCCGATCACGCTGCTCTTTGGCTTTTTGACAGCTTTATTGATACCCCTGTCACTAAGCACCCACACTAACTACACTGTTCTACCCCCTATACCGGCGCCCCCGGAGCCCCCCGCAACTCAATAAAGTTATTAACCCCTAAACCGCCGCTCCTAGACCCCGCCGCAACTCTTATAAATGTATTAACCCCTAAACCGCCGCTCCCGGACACTGCCGCCACCTACATTATACCTAGTAACCCCTATCCTGCCCCCCCTATACCGCCGCCACCTATAATAAAGTTATTAACCCCTATCCTGCGGATCCCGGACCTCGCCACAACTAAATAAATAGTTTAACCCCTAAACTGCTGCTCCTGGACCCCGCTGCAACCTTATTAACCCCTAATCTGCCCCCCTACACCGTCACCACCTATAATAAATTTATTAACCCCTATCCTGCCCCCCTACACCACTGCCACTGTAATAAAATTATTAACCCCTAAACCTAAGTCTAACACTAACCCTAACACCCCCCTAACTTAAATATTAATTAAATAAATCTAAATAATATTTCTCTTATTAACTAAGTTAATCCTATTTAAAACTAAATAATTACCTTTAAAATAAACCCTAATATAGCTACAATATAAATAATAATTATATTGTAGCTATCTTAGGATTTATTTTTATTTTACAGGCATCTTTCAATTTATTTTAACTAGGTACAATAGCTATTAAATAGTTATTAACTATTTAATAGCTACCTAGTTAAAATAAAGAGAAATTAACCTGTAAAATAAAAACTAACCTAAGTTACAATTACACCTAACACTACACTATACTTTAATAAATTATTCCTATTTAAAACTAAATACTTACCTGTAAAATAAACCCTAAGATAGCTACAATATAATTAATAATTACATTATAGCTATTTTAGCTAGTTAGAATAGTTATTAAATAGTTATTAACTATTTAATAACTACCTAGCTAAAAGAAATACAAAAAAAATAATAAAAAAATACAAAATTACCTGTAAAATAAATCCTAACCTATGTTACAATTAAACCTAACACTAGACTATCATTAAATTAATTAAATAAATTACCTACAAATAACTACAATTAAATACAATTAAATAAACTAACTAAAGTACAAAAAATAAAAAAAGCTAAGTTACAAAAAATAAAAAAAATAAGTTACAAACATTTAAAAAATATTACAACAATTTTAAGCTACTTACACCTAATCTAAGCCCCCTAATAAAATAACAAAGCCCCCCAAAATAAAAAAATGCCCTACCTTATTCTAAATTACCTGTAAAATAAATCCTAACCTAAGTTACAATTAAACCTAACACTAGACTATCATTAAATTAATTAAATAAATTACCTACAAATAACTACAATTAAATACAATTAAATAAACTAACTAAAGTACAAAAAATAAAGTTACAAAATTTAAAAAATATTACAATTTTAAGCTACTTACACCTAATCTAAGCCCCTTAATAAAATAACAAAGCCCCCAAAATAAAAAAATGCCCTACCCTATTCTAAATTCAAAAGTTACCAACTCTTTTACCTTACCAGCCCTTAAAAGGGCCTTTTGCGGGGCATGCCCCAAAGAATTCTGCTCTTTTGCCTGTAAAATAAAAATCCAACCCCCCCAACATTAAAACCCCCCACCCACATACCCCTAATCTAACCCAAACCCCCCTTAAATAAACCTAACACTACCCTCCTGAAGATCATCCTACCTTGAGTCGTCTTCAGCCAGCCGACCACCGATGGAACCGAAGAGGAGATCCGGATCGGCAGAAATCATCATCCAAGTGGCCCTGAAGAAGTCTTCCATCCGATGAAGTCATCATCCAGGTGGTGCTGAAGAGGTCTTCCAACCGGGCGATGTCATCTTCCAAGCGGCATCTTCAATCTTCTTTCTTCCGGATCCATCTTCATCCCGCCGACGCGGAACATCCTTCTTCCCCGACGGCCGACAACTGAATGAAGGTTCCTTTAAGGGACGTCATCCAAGATGGCGTCCCTTCAATTCCGATTGGCTGATAGGATTCTATCAGCCAATCGGAATTAAGGTAGGAAAAATCTGATTGGCTGATTGAATCAGCCAATCAAATTGAAGTTGAATCCGATTGGCTGATCCAATCAGCCAATCAGATTGAGCTCGCATTCTATTGGCTGTTCCGATCAGCCAATGTTGGGGGGGGGTTGTATTTTTATTTTACAGGCAAAAGAGCAGAATTCGTTCGGGCATGCCCCGCAAAAGGCCCTTTTAAGGGCTGGTAAGGTAAAAGAGCTGGTAACTTTTTAATTTAGAATAAGGTAGGGCATTTTTTTATTTTGGGGGGCTTTGTTATTTTATTAGGGGGCTTAGATTAGGTGTAAGTAGCTTAAAATTGTTGTAATATTTTTTAAATGTTTGTAACTTATTTTTTTTATTTTTTGTAACTTAGCTTTTTTTATTTTTTGTACTTTAGTTAGTTTATTTAATTGTATTTAATTCTAGTTATTTGTAGGTAATTTATTTAATTAATTTAATGATAGTCTAGTGTTAGGTTTAATTGTAACATAGGTTAGGATTTATTTTACAGGTAATTTTGTATTTTTTTATTATTTTTTTTTTGTATTTCTTTTAGCTAGGTAGTTATTAAATAGTTAATAACTATTTAATAACTATTCTAACTAGCTAAAATAGCTATAATGTAATTATTAATTATATTGTAGCTATCTTAGGGTTTATTTTACAGGTAAGTATTTAGTTTTAAATAGGAATAATTTATTAAAGTTTAGTGTAGTGTTAGGTGTAATTGTAACTTAGGTTAGTTTTTATTTTACAGGTTAATTTCTCTTTATTTTAACTAGGTAGCTATTAAATAGTTAATAACTATTTAATAGCTATTGTACCTAGTTAAAATAAATTGAAAGATGCCTGTAAAATAAAAATAAATCCTAAGATAGCTACAATATAATTATTATTTATATTGTAGCTATATTAGGGTTTATTTTAAAGGTAAGTATTTAGTTTTAAATAGGATTAACTTAGTTAATAAGAGAAATATTATTTAGATTTATTTGATTAATATTTAAGTTAGGGGGTGTTAGGGTTAGTGTTAGACTTAGGTTTAGGGGTTAATAATTTTATTACAGTGGCGGTGGTGTAGGGGGGCAGGATAGGGGTTAATAAATTTATTATAGGTGGTGACGGTGTAGGGGGGCAGATTAGGGGTTAATAAGGTTGCGTCGGGGTCCAGGAGCGGCAGTTTAGGGGTTAAACTATTTATTTAGTTGCGGCGAGGTCCGGGATCCGCAGGATAGGGGTTAATAACTTTATTATAGGTGGCGGCGGTATAGGGGGGGCAGGATAGGGGTTACTAGGTATAATGTAGGTGGCGGCAGTGTCCGGGAGCGGCGGTTTAGGGGTTAATACATTTATAAGAGTTGCGGCGGGGTCTAGGAGCGGCGGTTTAGGGGTTAATAACTTTATTGAGTTGCGGGGGGCTCCGGGGGCACCGGTATAGGGGGTAGAACAGTGTAGTTAGTGTGGGTGCTTAGTGACAGGGGTATCAATAAAGCTGTCAAAAAGCCGAAGAGCAGCGTGATCGGATGAGTGATAACTCTCACAGTCCGCTGCTCATCGCCCCGTACTTGGTGCACGGCTTTTTGACAGTTTTATTGATAACTTAGGCGAAATTTTGAAGTCCGCGGCGGCGATGGTAGGCGAGCTTAGGCATATTGGACCGGCGAAGGCAGGTAAAGTAGACGCGTTGATAACTACCCCCCTATGTATTCTTTGAACATTAAACTACTTTCTTGGAAAGTGTTGTTTCTTTTGGCCATCTCTTCTGCTAGAAGAGTTTCTGAATTATCCGCTCTCTCTTGTGATTCTCCTTTTCTGATTTTTCATCAGGATAAGACAGTTTTGCGGACTTCATTTAGGTCTGGCGGCGGTGTAGGGGGGCAGGATAGGGGTTAATAAATTTATTATAGGTGGCGACGGTGTAGGGGGGCAGATTAGGGGTTAATAAGTTTAATATAGGTTGCGGCGGGGTCCGGGAGCGGTGGTTTAGGGGTTAAACTATTTATTTATTTGTTGCGAGGTCCGGGATCCGCAGGATAGGAGTTAATAACTTTATTATAGGTGGCGACGCTATAGGGGGGGCAGGATAGGGGTTAATAGGTATAATGTAGGTGGCGGTGTGCTCCAGGAGCGGCGGTTTAGGGGTTAATAGGTATTATGTAGGTGGCGGTGGGCTCCAGGAGTGGCGGTTTAGGGGTAAATAAGTTTATTAGGGTGGCGGTGGGCCCCGGGAGTGGTGGTTTAGGGATTAACATATTCATTATAGTTGCGGCGGGTCTAGGAGCGGCAGTTTAGGGGGTAATACATTTATTTAGTTGCGGCGGTGTAGGGGGAGAAGATTAGGGGTGTTTAGACTCGGGGTACATGTTAGGTTGTTAGGTGTACACAGCTCCCATAGGAATCAATGGGATGTCTGGCAGCAGCGAACATGAACTTTCGCTATGGTCAGACTCCCATTGATTTCTATGGGATCCGCCGCCTCCAGGGCGGCGGTTTGAAAACCAGGTACGCTGGGCCCGGAAAAGTGCCGAGCGTACCTGCTAGTTTTTTGATAACTAGCAAAAGTAGTCAGATTGTGCGGAACATCTGGAGTGACGTAAGAATCGATCTGTGTCGGACTGAGTCCAGCGGATCGAAGCTTACGTCACTAAATTCTACTTTTGCCGGTATCTAGAGCTTGATAACTAAGGCGAATCAGCCTCGCCACAAATACGCTGCGGAATTCCAGCGTATTTGAGGTTGACGGCTTAATAACTAGGGGCCATAGGCTCAAACGGAGGAGCCTATAAAGCCTTCAAAACCAAAATAAGACTCCAAGGAGGAGAGATTGATTTAATGACACACTTGATATGAACCAAAGCCTGCACAAAACAATGAATATCAGGAAGTTTAGCAATCTTTCTGTTAAATAAAACAGAAAGAGCAGAGATTTGTCCTTTAAGGAACTTGCAGACAAACCTTTATCCAAACCATCCTGAAGAAACTGTAAAATTCTAGGAATTCTAAAAGAATGCCAAGAGAATTTATGAGAAGAACACCATGAAATGTAAGTCTTCAAAACTCGATAATAAATCTTTCTAGAAACAGATTTACGAGCCTGCAACATAGTATTAATCACGGAGTCAGAAAAACCTCTATGACTCAGCACTAAGCGTTCAATTTCCATACCTTCAAATTTAATGATTTGAGAGCTTGATGGAAAAACGGACCTTGAGATAGAAAGTCTGGCCTTAATGGAAGTGGCCAAGGTTGGCAACTGGACATCCGAACAAGATCTGCATACCAAAACCTGTGAGGCCATGCTGGAGCCACCAGCAGCACAAACGATTGCTCCATGATGATTTTGGAGATCACACTTGGAAGAATAACTAGAGGCGGAAAAATATAAGCAGGCACCAAGGAAGTGTCAACACATCCACTGCTTCCACCTGAGGATCCCTGGACCTGGACAGGTATCTGGGAAGTTTCTTGTTTAGATGAGATGTCATCAGATCTTTTTCTGGAAGCCCCCACATCTGAACAACTTCAAAAAAACACATCTGGGTGGAGAGACCATTCTCCCGGATGTAAAGTCTGATGACTGAGGTAATCCGCTTCCCAATTGTCTATACCTGGGATATGAACTGCAGAAATTAGACAGGAGCTGGATTCCGCCCAAACATGTATCCGAGATACTTCTTTCATAGTTTGAGGACTGTGAGTCCTCCCTGATGATTGACATATGTCACAATTGTGATATAGTCTGTCTGAAAACAAATGAACGGTTCTCTCTTCAACAGAGGCCAAAACTGAAGAGCCCTGAGAATCGCACGGAGTTCCAAAATATTTATTGGTAATCTCGCCTCTTGAAATTTCCAAACCCCTTATGCTGTCAGAGATCCCCAAACAGCTCCCCAACCTGAAAGACTTGCATCTGTTGTGATCACAGTCCAGGTTGGATGAACGAAACAGGCCCCTAGAATTATACGATAGTGATCTAACCACCAAGTCAGAGAAAGTCAAACATTGGGATTTAAGGATATTAATTTTGATATCCTTGTATAATCCCTGCACCATTGGTTCAGCATACAAAGCTGGAGAGGTCTCATATGAAAACGAGCAAAGGGGATCGCATCTGATGCTGCAGTCATGAGACCTAAAACTTATATGCACAAAGCTACTGAAGGGAATGACTGAGACTGAAGATTTCGACAGGCTGCAACCAATATCAAACGTTTCTTGTCTGTTAGAGACAAAGTCATGGACACTGAATCTATCTGGAAACCTAAAAAGGTTACCTTGTCTGAGGAATCAAAGAACTTTTTGGTAAATTGATCCTCCAACCATGTCTTCAAAGAACTTTAAATCGTTATTAGCCCCCAGTGAGTTTAGAAGGCAAAGAAAGAAAACGAAAGATTTGGATTTAAGGGTGGAAGAAATAAGAGGTTTTTTCCCTTGTGCAACATGCGTGCAGGTGTGGGAGAAAAAAGAAAAATATTTTGATCCCTGGCACTAATAGGGAGTATATTATAAAAGATACCATAAGATGCAGCAATAAGGGGGTGGTTTATATGTTACAGTGCTCGTGCAACCTGTTCTATATAGGAGAGACAACAAGAATGCTCAGGGACCGAATTAGAGAGCACATTTGGAATATAGAAAAGGGAAAATTAGAAACCCACCTGTATACACATTTCAGGGAGGTCCATAAGAACAGTATAAAGGATCTGAAATACTGGGGAATATGTATAGTACGTAAAGATTGGAAGGGGGGAGACTTTGAAAATAAACTGATGAAAAGGGAGGCTGAACTAATTTATGACTTTAACACACTATACCCACTTGGTCTGAATTCAGAGTTGGAATTAGCTCCTTTTTTAACATAGAGATGGATAGCTAATATTGGGTTAATTTTTTCTCGATATGAATTATTCTTTAAGGGTAGACTATGTATTCTTCTAGCCTGATTTTTTAGCCTAATTTTTAGCCTGCTTACTGCCTAGAGTAATGTTTATGTAATTATCGTTATTAATTTGGAATAGGGTAATTTCCCTTGATATGGATTTTTAGGGCTAGGTTTGTTTGAACTAGGTTCTAGTCAGATCCTACTTGGATTTTGTCCTACTTTTTATTATGTATGCACTTATTTTAAAGTGTGATTTTTTGTAGACATTAATACATGTGGACTTACCTATGTTTTAAGGTTTACCACGCTCTTGCTAACTAACCAGAGATTTTCATACGTATTGTATATATCCTTGAATCTGGTTTTGAAATTTTCCCATTTTCTTGAAGTATAGGTAACATGTGATGGTTTATGTATTCATTTATAGCCATAATTCAGTTAGACATATTACTTTTTTTTTTTTTTAATACATTTTTTATTGAGGTATTTGCATAAAATATATATAAAACACAATACACCTTTTTGTCAACAGAACAAGATACAAACATAAGTAGCAGAAACATTTCGACATCTGTTTAAAACGTTGACTAAAGGCTAATGAGACCTCTTTTTTTTTTTTTCAATAATATATCATATATAGCTGACCAGTTAGAAACATAGTTTTAATCCCCATGGATCAAAAGTATAGAAGATAGAAGATATCTGATGGTCAGGAGTCTAGCTCCTTAGAGACTTCAAGAGGAGCGTGAAAACGCATGTAGACAAGGGGGAAGAGGAAATTCAGCGGGTAAGCACCGCTATCTTATAGTAGGGAAAGGGCGGAGGGCGGAGCCATATGTATATAACAAAATTTTAGGAGACTTGGAGGGGGCTTTTAGTCCTGTCAATGAAGGGGGATTAAATGGACCATGGAGCTGGATTAATTATCTACACATTGATAGCTATTCACACATATAGTGGGGGCATATATGAAGACTAAATGACCAATCGATAAGCAGATAATGCATGTTACCCAAATTTCTTAATTTAAATGAGATAGAAGGCTCTGGCAATATGGATGTTTTATAAATATAGGGAGGTGAAGTGCGGAGTAGGCCAGGGGGCTATGATAGCATATGTTAGGATTAAGTACTAAGAGTATGCCAAAAACTGAAATCCTATCTAAACTAGTAAGGGAAGGGGAGTCATTTACAATGTAGGGCAGGACTAACTATTGAGGTAGATTCTTAAGCAGAGGATTTAAAAAAAGAGAAATACCCTGGGAACTCATATATTATATCAGAACATAAAATATTAACTAAACTGAATCATTATTTATAGTGGGCAAATAAATTACATTAGAACAATAGAGGCTAACACCAAGGCCAGCACATGCAACCTAGAGAGCTTTTAAACCCGACAGAGATAGATTAATGCTATATTTTCTAAGTTCTAAAATATATAATGGAAACATTTACACTAGGAAAAGCTCAGGCATTAACAAATAGTGAACTAGTACATAAAACACAATAGGATGGGATTCCCAGACCTATTTTTACTAGGTTATGCTAACAATCTAACTGAACCCTTCTAGAAAGAAGTGCTTCAGTATATCATTGGAATATCTGAGCCTGTCGTGTAGAGAGATTTTCTTCAGTTATCCAGTTCTGCTATAGCTCCTAAGAACACAGCCATGTATCATGTAGTAGATTGTGGCACAGTATGTTTCCTAAAGCTGCATAACCCAGCACTCATAGAAACCTATTAGCATCTACATTGGTTGCCCTAACTCCATATTACAGTCTACTTGTAGGTGGCTATGTGGAAGATTGAATATAGGCGAAGTCTATAATACTGACATGGTGAGCCCAAAACAGCAACCATTAGGCATTTAAAAATATCTGAACCTAAAAAGTTAGAATGTATGGTTCTTGTGGGTGAAGAGCTAGTAGGGGTACATGTGGAGACAAAATTGAAGTTATATCCTCCAAATAAGATAAGATAGCGCCAGCGTGGGCTGTCTAAATTATGAACCAGCAATACTGTATAGACATGGGCCTCAAGACATTAGTAAGTTAAGAGATAAACATCATTGATGCCATTGCAGATAAGCATTTAACTAGAGAATAAACACATAAAATCTAATAGCATTAGGTATATTAGGAGTAAGCGTTCCTGCAGACCACTATAACCAGTATAAGAGCACATCTAAAATGTTCTGAAATCACAGTATACATAAGGAGCTAAATAAGTGTCTTGTAACATTATAAAGCATAACTGAAATTATGATTGAACAGAGAGGTAGGATATAACACTATTGGAGGAAAAAGGAGGTAAACTGTCTCCTATATATAAGTAGACACTAAACATTTATAAGTAGAGTGTGGCAGCGTATCAGAGACCACAGTGTACCTGATAACCTGAGTAGAAATGTGACAACATTATAAGGTGTAGATTGTATTGATACTGAACAACTAGAGAGTATATAAACCTGTTTGGAAGAGAAAATATCAAACTGCCTCTTATATATAGGCACTGTAGATATGGTTCAGAAACTAACATAACACAAATGAGCATATATATTATAGCATATCTGTAGAGTAATTATCCACCATTGTGTGTGCACATTATGACTTCAAGCCTAAGAGCTATCATAAATATGTGTCCTTTAGGAGATTCAACAGCTACAGAACACAAAGGAAAAAAAACTTTAACAAATAAACTTTGTAGATCACAATTATTAAAGTTGTATAGAGATATATAGTCATCACAAACTACCAGGTGAGACTGTCCAGAGTGGAAGAAGCGGCAGTATAACTAAATAACTATATGAAATCCCTCAGAAGATCCTCAGTTACAGAGAGAGAAATGCAATAATACAGCTTGTACAGCGTAACGGTCCGTGCAATATGGATGACTCCATCAGCTGTCATGATTCAACCTACCCCAAGGCGATACCACAATGTCCAGCACAATTCTAATCCAGTGGGGGGAAATAGCGTATCTGAAAGGATACCAGGCAGACATGAGAGCTGTACCGAAAGTGCAGCGCAGTTAGGAGTGGTGTAAGAAAGGCTGCGTGAGCTCCATGTAGGTAGGTTTGAGCACCTGAGGTGAGTGTTAGGTCGTAATGCGTCTAAGCAATTCCGTTGCTGGGCAGTTAGATCAGTCAAGTCCCATCTTCGAGCGGCAAGGTTCCCCGCAGGCACAGGTCCCCATGTTACCTTACTTTTGATTCTCTCAGCTAAGCGATGCCGGGAAAAATTACTTGTCAGGAGATCACAATGAGCTCTCACCGCGATCAGCCACTGGTCTTTGGCAGCAGTAATGCCAGTATACATATAATCTTGTTTCAAACTGATACAGGCTTTTGAGGAGCAAAGTTGAATATTAAGGCCATGTCGCTGTGCTAGTAGGATGCCATTGCTTGTAGTGTGAGCACTGCAGGGTTCCTTCCTTGGCATCGCAGCCTTTAAGGCTACATCACCTCCTCTGAGTGGTGTCCGATGGTCCTCCTTTTTGTCACCTGTGAGGGGTTCAACTTGCGCTGCCTGTAACCGCGGGGACCCGACACTGCCGTCCGCCATCTTGTGCACAGTATCTTCCTCCATGCCATGTGGCGCTCTGATTATGAGCGAGAGTTCAAGAAAATTATTGTGCATCTGTGTCGCAATCTTAGAGAGGAGCATCCGGATCTCATCCATGGTCCGCTGTTATAGTAGTCCTGGTTCAATTGTAGTATATCAGCAGTGGTGGAAGTAGGACTGCGTTTCTATCTATCCACGATAGACGAGCTGCCTCTCTGTAAAACTTCATGCAAAATAAACTAATCGGTCTTCCAAGAGTGTTCCTAGATCAGGGATTAGCCTTCGATTATGAATATATTAAAGAAAGTTTATACCTCAGCCATAAATAGATATATAGTTTGGTCCTAAGTCAGGAGCCTAAAAAATATGCGTCTGGTTCTAGCTGCTGTTGGCTCCGCCCCCCCAGACATATTACTTTTTGACCTAAATTGATGTTATTTAATCTGTTGTAAATTTTAATTTTAAAGTTTTTAGTTTAACTGTGTGGAAGTTAAGTTTGTTTGAATTTGATGTAATAGTAGCGAGTACATTTATATGAGATTGGTACTGGTAGTATCAAATAGGTTCTGTGAAGAATGACATGTGAGGCGTTAAATTTTCCCCCCAGGAAGTACGTACCTGCAGGAAAGGTACTGGAGCAACAGCAAATCACCTGTATAGAGAGGGGATTTAAGGACAGAGGTTGCAGGAAGTGGCATCTTGAAAAAGACCCAGAAAGGGGTTGAAACGCGTAGAGGACTTACCTGCCATCTATTGTGGGCTGTTCGACATTTGCAGCTGAACTCTGCGTACCCTGGTGTACTGAAGTGCAGAGGTTTATTTGGATACAACCATGAAAAACACTTGCGCAAGTGGTCACCTAGGATCCGGAAACCGGGTGACGTCACTCACGGAATTTCGCATACCAAGAATCGAAGGAGCAGCCGTAGTGTCGGGTCAGGTGAGGAGGCCGACTAGTAGACACTTGAAGGAGGTAAGAGAGCCTCCCGGCTCCGCTCAGTATAACTGACTGTCTTTTCCACTATTACAGCGGCAAGAGGAGGAAATATACCACCTTGCGTTCTATAGCCGCATTGAAAAGGAAGTGACTGAAGGTATAACGAGCTTGTCGGCACTTGGGGGCACATATACAAGTGACTTATGTTGGAGGATTTGAAATTATTCTAGCCCACATTGTCATTCTGGATCTTATTTGGGGATCCCCATAAGAGACAGTGATAGCTGAACACATGTTAGATTGGTATTCATAAAGCAGCTGAATACTGTGTCTTTGAATTCAAGAGATTACATGTTGAATGAATAGTGTGAATGCTGAACCAGTTTTAACATACCCCGGTATATTAGTTTGAGTGGTATATGTGACTTTTGTAATTTTTTATCTGTTTTTTCTGATTAACCATCGATGAGTTTAATTTTTATTGAATTTATTTTGAACTTTATATTGAACTTTATTAAAATTTTATATTGATTGAAATAACAATTTCGTTTTCATATTAGTACTGGCTCATTTACCTACATTATATAAAGGTAACATCGACACTATATATACTTAAGTGAGACTTAATACACATAAGTGAAATTTTATATCAATAAATCCTACAGTGTTTTTAGTGTCTTCTATATCCATTGTTTTTTATGATTTATATTTTTCGAATTGTCTAGGGAGGAGACAATCACCATAGTGAGGCTTAGTAGGTTTAGTCTAGCACTGTACCCTATCCATTTTCGTTATGTCTTCAAAGAAACAACAGTAGTTGATTGGTGTGAGATTCTGCAAAACGTAAAGACTGAGCAAGTACCAAGATATCGTCCAAATAAGGAAACACCGCAACACCCCGCTCTATGATAACAGAGAGTAGGACACCGAGAACCTTTGAAAAGATTCTTAGAGCTGTCGCTAGGCCAAAAAGGAAGAGCAACATATTGGTAATGCTTGTCTATAAAAGAGAATCTCAGGAACTGAGCGATCTGGATGAATTGGAATATGAAGATATGCATCCTGTAAGTCTATTGTGGGCATATAATGCCCTTGCTGAACAAAAGGTAGAATAGACCTTATAGTCACCATTTTGAAAGTTGGTACTCTTACATATCGATTCAAAATTTTTAGATCCAAAACTGGTCTGAATGAATTTTCTTTCTTTGGGACAATGAATAGATTTGAATAAAACCCCAGACCATGTTCCTGAAAAGGAACTGGCATAATTACCCCAGATAACTCCAGGTCTGAAACACACTTCAGGAAAGCCTGAGCCTTTACTGGGTTTGCTGGAATGCGTGAGAGAAAAAAATCTTCTCACAGGCGGTCTTACTCTGAATCCTATTCTGTACCACTAAGAGACAATATTCTGAATCCAATGATTTTGGACCGAATTGATCCAAACATCTTTGAAAAATCTTAATCTGCCCCCCACCAGCTGAGCTGGAATAAGGGCCGCACCTTCATGCGGACTTGGGGGCTGTCTTTGATCTCTTAAATGGCTTGGATTTATTCCAATTTGAAGAAGGCTTCCAATTGGAAACAGATTCCTTGGGGGAAGAATTAGGTTTCTGTTCGTTATTTAAGAACAAAAACGGTTAGAAGCTTTAGATTTACCCTTAGATCTTTAAAGGGACACTGAACCCAATTTTTTTCTTTTGTAATTCAGAAAGAGCATGCAATTTTTTTTTTAATTCTTTATTTATAATCCAACAGAGTAAATATAATACAAACACATCATTGGCTTATCCATTCCAAGCCGTAAAAGAGGCCTTAAAAAACAAAAATAGTAATAATACCTGCATAATGTATATTCACATAGACAAACAGTTAAAAGAAATGAAAAGACCAATCCAAATCTGGAAAAAACTAACCTCTATTAATTATGTAAATATACTCTGTTGGTGCTTTTTGTTTTATTCTAAAAAAAAACAACTAAAACCAACAAATAAACAACAAAACAAATCAACAAACAAATAAACACAAGACAGAACAAAACAAAACAACAAAAAAAAAAAAAAAAAAAAGGGGGGGAAAGGGAAACCCCCTTTACCCAGTCTCCCTCCACATCTCCCTTCAACCACCTACCAGTTTCCTAGCAGGACTGTTTCTGAGTGTCGAAATGGAAAAATTATATGATTTATTTCAGTAGTGGGAAATATCTTTAAAAATATTGCCCATTCGCTAAAAAATTTCCTAATATCTTGTTCATTGTCTATATTTGTATCTCTTTGCTCAAGTATGCATTGTTTTTTCATGCAGTTCTTTACTTCAACAATACTTGGAAGTGCTCGACTTTTCCATTTTTTGCAAATTAGATACCTGGTAGCCAGAATAGAAGAAATTACTACTTTTTCATTAACTTGCTTACCAGGTCCCCCATTTACACAAAATACTATTTGAAAAAATGTTAAAGTCACAGGAGCTATCTTTAAAACAGTTTTTAGCCAGTATTCTAGCTTGAGCCAAAAGTTTCTTATTTTAGGACATGCCCAGAACATATGCGATAAGTCTGCTGCAGGATATGCACATTTGGGGCACTTATTAAATAAAAAATTGCCACATCTGAGGCCCCTCCCAGGTGTAAAGTAAGCTCTGTGAAGAAGTTTAACCTGTGATTCACGCCAGGTAGCGGAAAGTGTGGTCTGAGCAATTTTATTTAATGATAATTGAAGCAGCTTTGGTTCAACATTGCCCTGAGGGATTAATATGTTCCAATCCGCTGCCATTTTGGATAAAATTGCAAGACCTTTACTAGCATTAAGGTAATGATAACAAGGAGCTATGGACATATGTCCATTCCTGGCTAAAACAAGCCAGTCTTCCAGTTTTCCTAGTCCCCAGCTCCAGCCCCTTTCCTTAGTTATTTCCGAGACAAAATGCCTTGCCTGTAGATAAGCAAAGAAATCTTTGTTAGATAGATTAAATTCCGTTTTTAATTCCTGAAACGTTTTAATACATCCCCTATTCCCATCTATTATTTGATAAACTTTACTCAGGCCAGCATTGTGCCATCCTTTAAAGACAGCCGAGTTAAGGCCTGCTTGAAATTTCGGATTTCCTCTTAAGGGCAGATAAGAGGAAGCCTTAGCATTAATTGATAGGAGGTTGGCGATTTTATGCCATGCCTTAAGTGGGTTAAAGATTGTTTTCAGTTTCTTAATTTCCGCAGGTACTTCTTTTGTTACAGAGTGTAATAATGCTATTGGGAGGTACGGGGTGCAAATGTCTGTTTCAAGTTCATTATTTAAGACATAATTATTGGATAAAATCCAGTCAATTGCTATCCGTGCCAAGAAGCAAAGATTATAAAGCCTTAGATCTGGTAGTGCAAGTCCACCATATTCCTTTGAAATTGACAATTTGATAAGGGAAATCTTTGATCTTTTCCCCTGCCACAAAAACTGTATAAGTGAACTGTTAAGTGTACGAATATCTTTTTCTAATAAAATTATCGGAGTGTTTTGAAGAATGTAAAGCAACTTTGGGAGAAGAACCATTTTAAATAGTGCGATTCTACCAGAAATTGATATAGGTAAGTTCTGCCATGACTTAAGTTTATCTCTAATAATTTTCAATATTGGTGGAATGTTAAAATTATATAAATCTGAAGAGTTAACCGGAATACAGATCCCCAAATACTTAAAAGAGTCCGTGACCTCCCGGAAAGGTATATTTAAAAGAGATGTAGCGTTCTTCCTAAGCCAGAATATTTCCGATTTTGTCAAGTTCACTTTATATCCAGAGAAGGATCCAAAGTGATCCATTATGTAAATCAGCTTGGGAATGTTCACTTTAGTGTTAGCCACATACAAAAGCAAGTCATCTGCATATAATCCAATTTTTATCTCGTAATTATGTATTTTTATACCCTCAAGAAATTGTCTTATCCAGATTGCTAGGGGTTCAATGGAAACATCAAAGAGAAGCAGGGAGAGGGGACACCCCTGACGCGTCCCCCTACCCAGTAATATATCAAGTGTGAGATTATTGTTTACTATGAGTCTTGTAGAGGGCTGGCTATATAAATTCTCTACAAATTTAGAGAATTTACCTCTAATACCAAATTGCATTAATGAATTTATTATGTGTTTATGAATGATAGAATCAAAAGCCTTTTCAGCATCAATAGATAGAATAGCAAGGTCAGGGGTGCCCTCTCCCCGCTCCTCTGAGCCCGATAAATTCCCAAAATACTCAGCAACAACCAGTAGCTCTCTAATTTTTGCAGAGGAATTGCGTTTGTTTAAAAACCCTGCTTGATCAGAGTGAATGATTTTACCTAGTGCCCCCTGAAGTCTAGATGCCAATATTGTAGTTAAAATTTTGTAATCTGAATTCAAAAGGGCTATTGGCCTATATGATTCCTTACATTTAGGATCTTTGCCAGGCTTAAGTATTAAAGTCGTGAAAGACGCAGCGAAGGAAGATGGAACAGGTTTAGCATTTATGTAAAAATTATTGAAAAGATTACACAGCAAAGGGGCACTTTCCGCGGATAATATTTTATAGAATTCACTAGGAAGCCCATCTGGACCAGCTGCTTTATTTGAAGATAATTTAGTAATCACTTTCTCAACTTCTTCTATAGTAATGGGAGAATTTAAGGTGTCGGCAGATTCTGCTGATAGTGTGGGGCAAATAATTTTACTCCAGAACTCATCAGAGTTCATTGTGTCATATGATTTGGATGCATAAAGCTCTTGAAAATATTCAAATAATGCCTGTGAAATATCTTCAGATTTTAGCAATAATTTCCCTTTATATTGAAGTTGTTCAATACTTGACTGCTTTTTCTCATTTTTTACTAATTTAGCCAGCATTCTACCAGATTTATTGCCAAACCTATACATTTTGGCCTGAAGTTTCAGTTCCTTTTGGGCCTCTTGTTGCAATATAAATGTGTCCCTTTCATTTTTAGCGCGAACATATTTCGCCCAATTTGAAGGAGTTTTATTCATGAAAAATTGATTATATGAATTAATCAAAAATTTACCTACTTCCTTCTCTCTAAATCTCATCTTTTTCAAAAGCGCGGCCCTGTAAGCTATAATCTCCCCCCGCATCACTGCTTTTGCAGCCTCCCAAAATATATCGGGACGATCTAGATATTCACTGTTAAAATGCACGTATTCCTCAAATTTACTTTTGAGCCAATTTTTAAACTTAAAATCAGGCGTCAAAAAATAAGGAAATAGGAAACGAGATGGGGTAGGTTGTGAATGCATATTATGGAGTTCAAGGGAGATAGGACCATGATCTGATAGTGTAATCTGAGCTATTTCAGATTTGACCTGAGAGATAGGTATATGTTCATCAATCAAGAACATATCAATGCGTGAAAGAGTTTTATGGGCTTTGGAAAAGCAAGTGTATTTCTGAACATCAAGGTTTTGTGCCCGCCAAATATCTCGTACTCCTAAATTCTGCATAATTTTCTTAAGCATCTTAGATTCCAGATTGTCTTTTTTTTGTTTCAGCCGTTTGGTATTACATCTCAATCTATCTATTGGACATTGTGATGCCATATTGAAATCCCCCCCGATAATTAAATGCCCGGTGGCATATACAATAAGCTTAGACTGAAGGGTATCCCAGAATTCAGGATCAAAGACATTGGGGCCGTATACATTACAGAGTGTATAAACCTTGTGGGCAATTTTAATCTTTAATAGAACATACCTTCCCCCAGGATCGGCCTCAGAGTGGATAACCACCAAATCAATTTTCTTTCCTATTAGTATAGCTACTCCCCTTTTCCTTCTCACACTGGGTGCAAAATAAACTTCCTTAACCCATGAGGCTCTTAATTTTAAAGATCACTCTGTACTTAGGTGTGTTTCTTGTATAAAACCTATGTCTGTTTGTGTTTTCTGTAACTGAGCAAGAATAGCCTTTCTCTTAGTAGGTGTTGAGATACCTCCCACATTCCAAGAGACTACTTTGTATTTATCTACCATCGTTATCTTTTATAAAACAAGAGGGAGAGGAGGAGGGAGAGAGGGAGAGAGGGGAGAGAAAAGAAAAAAAGGAAAAAAAAAAAAAAAAAAACCCAAACAACAAAAAACAAAACCCCACAGAGAATACCCACCCCTTGCCCCATGACCCGCTTGATAGAGAGTCACGGGGTATCCCCCATTTAGAACCTGCATTTCATTTATTCATTGATTGACATATTTAGACTATACTCTTATTAAGGAGGTGGGTCTAGTGAATTAAAGAAAGTTTCAGCTTTATGAGCTTCCTGAAACCAGTGTGTGATCTCATTTACTGTGACTTTAAGTTTAGAAGGGTAAATTATGGTGGCCCGATAGCCATGCTGTATAAATTTAGTACATATAGGAACTAGTTCTTTTCTTTTTGACGCTGTATCAGCCGAAAAATCCTGAAAAATCAGGATTGAAACCCCTCCAATACTAATTGGCTGGTACTTGCGGTAGTGTTGAAGTAAGACCGTCTTATCCTGAAAATTTAACAATCTCGCAATTACTGGTCTAGGCCTTTTTCCACCTTTCATATCTGTGCGAGATGGGCCAAGTCTATGCGCTCTTTCAACAATAATAGATTGGTAGTCAGATGGAATATTAAGAATTTTAGGTAATGTTTTAGATATGAAAGAGGAGAGATTTTCATATTGTTGCTCTTCTGGGAGTCCTATAATTCTAATATTATTTCTCCTAGAACGATTTTCTAGGTCTTCTAGCTTGCTATAGACTTTTTGAATTTTAGTATTTAGGCCCTCCAGTTTAGAGTTATGCGACATTGTCAAATCCTCAAGGTCTGACACCCTCTGCTCAGCTTCTTGTAATCTATTAGAAAATTGTCGTACTTCCTGAGTTAATACAGAGATATCTTGCTTAATTTCAGTTCGCAGAGCATCAAATTTAGGGGAAAGAGCGTCTGAGATACTTACAACTAGGCTTTGAATATTTATTGCTTCCTGCACTGTAGAACTATTTGATACAGTCGCTTGGCTGTCACTAGTGTTCTCTGAATTGCCTTTGTGTTTTCTATCCTTATTGCGAGCCGCCATGGCGGGAGAGGGAGTCTTGGACAAATTATGGAAAAATTTGTCCATGTGCTGAGAGTGAAAAAGTTAATTTGTGTAAAAAAGAGTGTACTTGTGAAAAAGTGTTTGGAAAGTGCATAAGGAGTGAATCAGACCCCGCATAGGAGATAAAGAAAGAGCAGGGAAAAATGTAGGTGTGCAAAGTGGGAATTGTGTAGTGAGTGAGGGAGGTGAGAAGAAAAAAAAGAAAAAAAAACGTGTAAGGGAGAGGAAAAAAAAAGGAAAAGGGGAGGGGGAGGGGAAAAAGTGAAGTAATGTGAGGACGTGACAGTGCTGACACAGGTGAAGGGAATTGTATTTTAAAAGGGGATACTTGTGGGCAGTGATATAAAAAAAGTGCAGTGATCTGTATTTATAGTGACCTAAGGTGACTAGTGTGAGATCCTAAGTAAATGCAATTTATTCTAATTGTAAATAAACCTTATTCATGTATTTAATTCTGGCAAAGGCACAATTATAAGGGGTTGATATCAGTTTAAGTAGCAAAATTCTGAGAAATACTCAGATCCTGATACTATATTAATAGCAAGCAAGTGCCTATATAGTTAATCTGGTCTGATAGGCACTAATATTGAGAGCTTAAGAACTCAGAATATTTAGCTTTAGGAGCTTAACAACAGGTTAATTTAAAGAATACTTTAGACCAGGTAAAAAGCTCAAAGAGGCATTTACTGCATCTAATTACACAAAAGGAGTATATATTCCCTTCAGCCTTCAAGAGTGAAAAGGATGATAGATAATAACACTCTGACCGTATGTTATCAGCCCTAGTAATCCATATTTAATGTGCAAGATATTCGTCAGAATGTAAATCTGAACAAAAAAAATTAGTTTATAGTAATATGTAGAGTAGATGCTTTCTTATGCCTCTATGCGACAATAGCAGATTGGTATTGCTATGTTTAATCAGGCAGCTTTTTATATCTCTATACAGAAAAAATAAAAATCACTTAGGTGAAAGCTAATACATTGTTCTCACATATTTAAATATCAGGCCTTTCCCCGTGTAGAGTTGCAATTCAATTATTCAGATTTTATGCACCTGGTAACATCAAAATAATATTGATACAAATAATGTATTTTGTATATATCTCTGATACCAAACAAAAAAGTACCAACAAATGGGTTAAGCTCCCCTGATTTCTATCATCAGTAACTTAGGATGGCATCATTAGTTATTATGTCAGGACTTATAACCAAGAATACTGATCTAGCTATATATGAGAGAGTTGAGGATCTTTTCCAGTATCTAACTAGTTAGTAACTTTTATACTTTGTTTCTCAATAAGGCTATATGTTCAAATTTATCATAAGCCTTTCTGTAAAGGAAGGTATTTATGTCTTAATTTGTAAATATTCGTAGGGGAGACGATTATACTACCCCCCTCTCCTTTCCTCTTCCCCCCCCTTCTTCTCTCTCTCCCCTTTTTCTTTTTTCCTTCTTTATATAGAGCCCTAGTTTGATATGGGCTTTTCACTCTGTACCTATATAGGTATGTAAAGGGTACTCTTCAATGCCTTAATTAAATATCTCTATACAAGAAAAAAAAACCAAAAGAAAAAACAATTAGATATTTGTTAAATCATGGATCAAAACAGTTGCTATCAGCCCACAATTTTTATCGTGGAGTAAGTAAAAAAGTCCATTCTCAAGGTAACAGTCTTTATATGAATTTTTGTAAATGTAGCAGAGAAAGTCAAAGTATTTCAGGTGTGAGTTCTGGTGGCTGCTGAATTGCAGTAAGCTGGGAGAGATATTATATTGTGCGGTATGTTTTTTGAATGATACTGAGGGAGTACATACAAGAGTCAATGTATGTGTTGCATACTTTACCCATTCCTGACCAGGGGCACACAGTATTCAGGGCGACCCTTCTAAGAGACCGGGCCTCCCCTACACGCAGCACCGGTGGGAGGGGAAGCGCCGGACAGGCTGAGAGAGAAAAAATCCCGGAGCGAGCTGCCTGGGAGAGCTCAGATCGAACGCCAGGAAGATGGCAGCCGTCAGGATCCAGATGGGCGACAAAGTGCAGGAGCAAAATCCGGACCCCTCACGCAGCACCGGTGGGAGGGGAAGTCCGGACCAATCGAATACAACGCCCAGGATATCACTGCGCCTCCGCTTACCTCCGTCGGCAAGATCTCCGCGAATCAAGGGACACGATGGTCCGCGTCAAGGCCAGCAGCGGCCGACGAGCCAGGAATCCCCACTCCAAACCAGGTAGGAGATGCGAAGTTCAGCAAGGTCAAAAAGAGGCCGTATGCTAAGTCCTGGTCAGGATGGTTCGTTCACCTCAGAAACTATGAAAAGACAGATAGAATTAAAGCCAGGGCAGCAATGATTATGTAAAATCCTGCGCTGTTTTAAACAGGTCCCAGCTTCTCTGCCGTAGATTTGTTACAGTTATGTCCTCTGAGTTGGTAGCAACGGCCGCTCAAAGGGGCCAGCAATGAGGAAAAGTTCAAAATATTACCGGCATTGAATTTATTGATTTAGCCAATAGTTATCCTCTCTGTGCTTCTCCACTATTTATTTTAACAAGTTACTAGTAATTTTGAGTGTCAGAAAACAGAGAGAGTTTTACTGAAAACTTTGTAAGTCCTTAAGAGTACTACTTAATGCAGTTTAGTGCTTTGGAGTGGCACTAATTCAGACTCCGGTAGCGGTAATTTTGGCTATTCAAGCTGCCCAGGGTCTAGGGTTTTGGGCGCAGATTTCCCGCCATCAGGCTTGAAAGAAGGTGAATCAGAGCAGGTGTCTTACGTGACCATACACCTGAGCTCCTCCTCCGGAAATCAGGGCATGTCAAGAGCATGCAATTTTAAGCAACTTTCTAATTTACTCTATTATCAATTTTTCTTCGTTCTCTTGCTATCATTATTTGAAAAAGAAGGCATCTAAGCTTTTTTTTGGTTTCAGTACTCTGGACAGCACTTTTTTATTGGTGGATGAATTTATCCACCAATCAGCAAGGACAACCCAAGTTGTTCACCAAAAATGGGCCGGCATCTAAACTTACATTCTTGCATTTTAAATAAAGATACTAAGAGAATGAAGAAAATTTGATAATAGGAGTAAATTAGAAATTATGAATCACGAAAGAAATTTTTTGGGTACAGTGTCCCTTTAACCTGAGGCAAAAAAACTCCCTTCCCGCCCAGTGACAGTTGAAATTATTAAATCCAACTGTGAACAAATAATTTATTACCTTGGAAAGAAAGAGATAGCAATCTGGACTTAGAAGTCCTATCAGCATTCCAAGATTTAAGCCACAAAGCTCTTCTTGCTAAAATAGCTAAAGACATAGATGTAACATCAATTTTGATGATATAAAAAAATGGCATCACAAATGAAATTATTAGCATGTTGAATCAAGTTAACAATGGTAGACAAATCATGATCCGATACTTGTTGCGCTAAAGTTTTCAACCAAAAAGTTGAAGCAGCTGCAACATCAGCCAAATAAATTGCAGGCCTAAGAAGAAGACCTGAAAATAAATAAGCTTTCCTTAGATAAGATTCAAGTTTCCTATCTAAAGGATCTTTAAAAGAAGTATTATCTTCCGTAGGAATAGCAGTACTTTTAGCAAGAGTAATCAACTTTGGGGATCTTTTCCCAAAACTCCAATCTAACTGCTGGCAAAGGATACAATTTTTTAAACCTTGAAGAAGGAATAAAAGAAGTACCAGGCCTATTCCATTCCTTATAAATCATTTCAGAAATAGCATCATGAACTGGAAAAACCTCTGGAGTAACCACAGGAGGTTTATAAACAGAATTTAAACGTTTACTAGTTTTAATATCAAGAGGACTATTTTCCTCCATATCCAATGTAATCAACACTTCTTTTAACAAAGAATGAATATACTCCATTTTAAATAAATAAGAGGATTTGTCAGTGTCAATATCTGGGGCAGGATCTTCTGAATCAGATAGATCCTCATCAGAGAAGGATAAATCAGTATGTTGCCGGTCATTTGAAATTTCATCATTTACAGGTATATCTTGTGCATTAGATGTTGAGGGAACAACAACAGGTAATTAACTACTACTGATGGATACATTTTCTGCATGTAAAAGTTTATCATGACAACTATTACAAACCACAGCTGGAGGTATAATCTCCACAAGTTTACAAAAATGCACTTAGCTTTGGTAGAACTGTTATCAGGCAGCAGGGATCCAACAGTGAATTCTGAGACAGGATCAGATTGAGACATCTTGCAAATGTAAGAGAAAAAAACAACATATAAAGCAAAATGATCAATTTCCTTATATGGCAGTTTCAGGAATGGGAAAAAAAGCAAACAGCATAGCCCTCTGACATAGAAAAAGGCAAGAGGCAAATAGGAATGAGGTCCTAAATAATGAAAATATTTTACGCTAAGTATGGCGCACAACAAACAGAGAAATATTTTTGGGTGCCAAAAATGACACACTCGCGTCATAGATGACGCAACCTTGTGAAGGACTCGGCATCAACTAAGACACCGGAAATGACAAATTTGCGTCAACGAACGTAACTTTGCCGCAAAAAAAGCCTTGCGCCAAGAATGACGCCTAATTCTGCCCATGAATTTAAAAGACATTCAATTTGAAAAAGAGACTATACCCCAGGTAAGAAATACATTTTCATAAAAAAGCATTTCCCAGATATGAAACTGACAGTCTGCAAAAAAGGAAATATACTGAAAACCTGAATCATGGCAAATATAAGTACAACACATTAGACATGTGCACGGCTAAAAAATTCGGTTCGTTTTCGGTTCGGATCGATTCGGACTTTTCGAATTTCGGTTCGGATCGAATCGGATTCGGCAAAATTTGAATAAATTCGTTTCGGATTTATTCGGATTCGGCTGAATTCGGTTCTATTCCGTTCCGAAATTCGGTATGTTTTTAGTACACTAACACCCATTTAGTACACTAAGTCACTAACACCCATAAACTACCTATGAACCACTAAACCGAGGCCCCCCCACATCGCAAACCCTATAATAACATTATTTAACCCCTAATCTGCCGATCGGATATCGCCGCAACCTACATTATAGCTATTAACCCCTAATCTGCTGTCCCTAACACCGCCGACCCCTACATTATAGTTATTAACCCCTAATCTGCCCCCCCCAACGTCGCCGCAATCTAACTACAAGTATTAACCCCTAATCTGCCGACCCGATATCGCCGCCACCTACATTATAGCTATTAACCCCTAATCTGCTGTCCCTAACACCGCCGACCCCTACATTATAGTTATTAACCCCTAATCTGCCTCCCCCAACGTCGCCGCAATCTAACTACAAATATTAACCCCTAATCTGCCGACCCGATATCGCCGCCGCCTACATTATAGCTATTAACCCCTAATCTGCTGTCCCTAACACCGCCGACCCCTACATTATAGTTATTAACCCCTAATCTGCCCCCCCCAACGTCGCCGCAATCTAACTACAAGTATTAACCCCTAATCTGCCGACCCGATATCGCCGCCACCTACATTATAGCTATTAACCCCTAATCTGCTGTCCCTAACACCGCCGACCCCTACATTATAGTTATTAACCCCTAATCTGCCTCCCCCAACGTCGCCGCAATCTAACTACAAATATTAACCCCTAATCTGCCGACCCGATATCGCCGCCGCCTACATTATAGCTATTAACCCCTAATCTGCTGTCCCTAACACCGCCGACCCCTACATTATAGTTATTAACCCCTAATCTGCCTCCCCCAACGTCGCCGCAATCTAACTACAAGTATTAACCCCTAATCTGCCGACCCGATATCGCCGCCTACATTATAGCTATTAACCCCTAATCTGCTGTCCCTAACACCGCCGACCCCTACATTATAGTTATTAACCCCTAATCTGCCCCCCCCAACGTCGCCGCAATCTAACTACAAGTATTAACCCCTAATCTGCCGACCGAATATCGCCGCCGCCTACATTATAGCTATTAACCCCTAATCTGGTGTCCCTAACACCGCCGACCCCTACATTATAGTTATTAACCCCTAATCTGCCTCCCCCCAACGTCGCCACAATCTAACTACAAGTATTAACCCCTAATCTGCCGACCGCAAATCGCCGCCACTATAATAAATGTATTAACCCCTAAACCACCGCACTCCCGCCTCGCAAACACTATAATACATTTTATTAACCCCTAATCTGCCCTCCCTAACATCGCCGCCACCTACCTACAATTATTAACCCCTAATCTCCCGCCCCCAATGTCGCCGCTACTATAATAAGGTTATTAACCCCTAAACCTAAGTCTAACCCTAACACTAACACCCCCTAACTTAAAACATAATTTATGTAAGAACTTACCTGATAAATTCATTTCTTTCATATTAGCAAGAGTCCATGAGCTAGTGACGTATGGGATATACATTCCTACCAGGAGGGGCAAAGTTTCCCAAACCTTAAAATGCCTATAAATACACCCCTCACCACACCCACAATTCAGTTTAACGAATAGCCAAGAAGTGGGGTGATAAGAAAAAAGTGCGAAAGCATATAAAATAAGGAATTGGAATAATTGTGCTTTATACAAAAAAATCATAACCACCACAAAAAAAGGGCGGGCCTCATGGACTCTTGCTAATATGAAAGAAATGAATTTATCAGGTAAGTTCTTACATAAATTATGTTTTCTTTCATGTAATTAGCAAGAGTCCATGAGCTAGTGACGTATGGGATAATGACTACCCAAGATGTGGATCTTTCCACACAAGAGTCACTAGAGAGGGAGGGATAAAATAAAGACAGCCAATTCCTGCTGAAAATAATCCACACCCAAAATAAAGTTTAATGAAAAAACATAAGCAGAAGATTCAAACTGAAAACGCTGCCTGAAGTACTTTTCTACCAAAAACTGCTTCAGAAGAAGAAAATACAACAAAATGGTAGAATTTGGTAAAAGTATGCAAAGAGGACCAAGTTGCCGCTTTGCAAATCTGATCAACCGAAGCTTCATTCCTAAACGCCCAGGAAGTAGAAACTGACCTAGTAGAATGAGCTGTAATCCTATGAGGCGGAGTCTTACCCGACTCAACATAGGCAAGATGAATTAAAGATTTCAACCAAGATGCCAAAGAAATGGCAGAAGTTTTCTGGCCTTTCAAAAACCGGAAAAGATAACAAATAAACTTGAAGTCTTTCGGAAAGACTTAGTAGCTTCAACATAATATTTCAAAGCTCTAATAACATCCAAAGAATGCAACGATTTCTCCTTAGAATTCTTAGGATTAAGACATAATGAAGGAACCACAATGTCTCCACTAATGTTGTTGGAATTCACAACTTAGGTAAAAATTCAAAAGAAGTTCGCAACACCGCCTTATCCTGATGAAAAATCAGAAAAGGAGACTCACAAGAAAGAGCAGATAATTCAGAAACTCTTTTGGCAGAAGAGATGACCAAAAGGAACAAAACTTCCCAAGAAAGTAATTTAATATCCAATGAATGCATAGGTTCAAATGGAGGAGCTTGAAGAGCCCCCAGAACCAAATTCAAACTCCAAGGAGGAGAAATTGACTTAATGACAGGCTTTATACGAACCAAAGATTGTACAAAACAATGAATATCAGGAAGAATAGCAATCTGTCTGTGAAAAAGAACAGAAAGAGCAGAGATTTGACCTTTCAAGGAACTTGCGGACAAACCCTTATCTAAACCATCCTGAAGAAACTGTAATATTCTCGGTATTCTAAAAGAATGCCAAGAAAAATGATGAGAAAGACACCAAGAAATATAAGTCTTCCAGACTCTATAATATATCTCTCTGGATACAGATTTACGAGCCTGTAACATAGTATTAATCACAGAGTCAGAGAAACCTCTTTGACCAAGAATCAAGCGTTCAATCTCCATACCTTTAAATTTAAGGATTTCAGATCCTGATGGAAAAAAGGACCTTGAGACAAAAGGTCTGGTCTTAACGGAAGAGTCCACGGTTGGCAAGAGGCCATCCGGACAAGATCCGCATACCAAAACCTGTGAGGCCATGCCGGAGCTACCAGCAGAACAAACGAGCATTCCTTCAGAATCTTGGAGATTACTCTTGGAAAAAGGACTAGAGGCAGAAAGATATAGGCAGGATGATACTTCCAAGGAAGTGATAATGCATCCACTGCCTCCGCCTGAGGATCCCGGGATCTGGACAGATACCTGGGAAGTTTCTTGTTTAGATGAGAAACCATCAGATCTATTTCTGGAAGTTCCCACATTAGAACAATCTGAAGAAATACCTCTGGGTGAAGAGACCATTCGCCCGGAAGCAACGTTTGGGGACTGAGATAATCCGCTTTCCAATTGTCCATACCTGGGATATGAACCACAGAGATTAGACAGGAGCTGGATTCCACCCAAACCAAAATTCGAGATACTTCTTTCATAGCCAGAGGACTGTGAGTCCCTCCTTGATGATTGATGTATGCCACAGTTGTGACATTGTCTATCTGAAAACAAATGAACAACTCTCTCTTGAGAAGAGGCCAAGACTGAAGAGCTCTGAAAATTGCACGGAGTTCCAAAATATTGATCGGAAATCTCACCTCCTGAGATTCCCAAACCCCTTGTGCCGTCAGATACCCCCACACAGCTCCCCAACCTGTAAGACTTGCATCTGTTGAGATTATAGTCCAGGTCGGAAGAACAAAGAAGCCCCCTGAACTAAACGATGGTGATCTGTCCACCATGTCAGAGAGTGTTGTAAAATCGGTTTAAAGATATTAATTGAGATATCTTTGAGTAATCCCTGCACCATTGGGTCAGCATACAGAGCTGAAGAGGTCGCATGTGAAAACGAGCAAAGGAGATCGCATCTGATGCGGCAGTCCTAAGACCCAACATTTCCATGCATAAGGCTACCAAAGGGAATGATTGTGACTGAAGGTTTTGACAAGCTGATATCAATGTTAAACTTCTCTTGTCTGACAAGGACAGAGTCATAGACACTGAATTTATGTACAAAAACCTAAAAAGGTTACCCTTGTCTGAGGAATCAATGAACTGAATGGTAAATTGATCCTCCAACCATGAAATTGAAGAAACAACACAAGTCGATTCGTATGAGATTCTTCGAAAATGAGAAGACTGAGCAAGTACCAAGATATCGTCCAAATAAGGAAATAAAAAACCCTATTCTCTGATTACAGAAAAAAGGGGCACCGAGAACCTTTGAAAAAAAATTCTTGGAACTGAGGCTAGACCAAACGGTAGAGCCACAAAACTGGTAATGCTTGTCTAAAAAGAGAATCTCAGACACTAAAAGTGATCTGGATGAATCGGAATATGCAGATACACATCCTGTAAATCTATTGTAGACATATAATGCCCTTGCTAAACAAAAGGCAGGATAGTCCTACAGTAACCATCTTGAATGTTGGTATCCTAACATAATGATTCAATAATGACAGATCCGGAACTGGTCTGAAGGAATTGACCTTCTTTGGTACAAATGAAGAGATAAAATAAAACCCCAGCCCCTGTTCCAGAACTGGAACTGGCATAAATACTCCAGCCAACTCTAGATCTGAAACACATTACAGAAATGCTGAGCCTTTGCTGTGTTAACTGGGACACGGGAAAGAAAAGAATCTCTTAGCAGGAGGCCTTAACTTGAAGCCAATTCTGTACCTTTCTGAAACAATGTTTCTGAAACCAGAGATTAAGAACGGAATTGATCCAAATTTCTTTGAAGAAAACGTAATCTGCCCCATACCAGCTGAGCTGGAATAAGGGCCGCACCTTCATAGGTACTTAGGAGCTGGCTATAGGTTTCTATAAGGCTTGGATATATTCCAAACTGGAAATAGTTTCCAAACTGATACCGCTCCTGAGGATGAAGGATCAGGCTTTTGTTCCTTGTAAGGAAAGGAACTAAAATGATTAATTACCCTGGAAAGAAAGGGAAAGCAAAGATGACTTAGAAGACATGTCAGCATTCCAAGTTTAATCCATAAAGCTTCTCTAGCTAAAATAGCTAGAGACATATACCTGACATCAACTCTAATGATATCAAAAGATGGTATCACCAATAAAATTATTAGCATGTTATAGAATAATAATAATGCTATAAAATTATGATCTGTTACTTGTTGCTCTAAAGCTTCTAATCAAAAAGTTGAAGCTGCAGCAACATCCGCTAAAAATATAGCAGGTCTAAGAAGATTACCTGAACATAAGTAAGCTTTTCTTAGAAAGGATTCAATTTTCCTATCTAAAGGATCCTTAAATGAAGTACTATCTGCCGTAGGAATAGTAGTACATTAGCAGGAGTAGAGATAGCCCCATAACCTTAGGGATTTTTGTCTCAAAAAACTCTAATCTGTCAGATGGCACAGGATATAATTTGCTTAAACGTCTAGAAGGAGTAAATAAATTACCCAAATTATTCCATTCCCTGGAAATTACTTCAGAAATAGCATCAGGGAGATAAAACAATTCTGGAATAACTACAGGAGATTTAAAAAAACCTTATTTAAACGTTTACATTTAGAATCAAGAGGACCAAAATCCTCTATTTCTAATGCAAATAACACTTCTTTAAGTAAAGAACGAATAAATTCCATCTTGAACAAATACAAAGATTTATCAGCATCAACCTCTGAGACAGAAACCTCTGAACCAGAAGAACCATTATCAGTATCAGAATGATGATGTTCATTTAAAAATTCATCTGAAAAAAGAGAAGTTTTAAAAGACTTTTATGTATACTAGAAGGAGAAATAACAGACATAGCCTTCTTAATGGATTTAAAAAATAAAATCTCTTATGTTATCAGGAACACTCTGAAAATTAGATGTTGACGGAACAGCAACAGGTAATGTAACAGTACTAAAGGAAATTTTATCTGCATTAATAAGTTTGACATGACATGCAATACAAATAACAGCTGGAGAAACAGATACCAAAAGTTTATAGCAGATACACTTAGCTTGGTAGCTCCAGCACTGTGCAGTGACTTTCCTGAAGTAACTTCTGACTCAGTTGCAACGTGGAACATCTTGCAATATGTAAAAGAAAAAAACAACATATAAAGCAAAATTGATCAAATTCCTTAAATGACAGTTTCAGGAATGGGAAAAAATGCCAAAGAACAAGCTTCTAGCAACCAGAAGCAATAAAAAATGAGACTTAAATAATGTGGAGACAAAAGTGACGCCCATATTTTTTCGCGCCAAATAAGACGCCCACATTATTTGGCGCCTAAATGCTTTTTGGCGCCAAAAATGACGCCACATCCGGAACGCCGACATTTTTGGCGCAAAATAACGTCAAAGAATGACGCAACTTCCGGCGACACGTATGACGCCGGAAACGGAAATAGAATTTTTGCGCCAAAAAAGTCCGCGCCAAGAATGACGCAATAAAATGAAGCATTTTCAGCCCCCGCGAGCCTAACAGCCCACAGGGAAAAAGTCAAATTTTAAGGTAAAAAATGTTAAATTAAAATGCATTATCCCAAATATGAAACTGACTGTCTGAAAAATAAGGAAAGTTGAACATTCTGAGTCAAGGCAAATAAATGTTTGAATACATATATTTAGAACTTTATAAACAAAGTGCCCAACCATAGCTAGGAGTGTCACAGAAAATAAGACTTACTTACCCCAGGACACTCATCTACATATAGCAGATAGCCAAACCAGTACTGAAACGAGAATCAGTAGAGGTAATGGTATATATAAGAGTATATCGTCGATCTGAAAAGGGAGGTAAGAGATGAATCTCTACGACCGATAACAGAGAACCTATGAAATAGACCCCTTAGAAGGAGATCACTGCATTCAAATAGGCAATACTCTCCTCACATCCCTCTGACATTCACTGCACGCTGAGAGGAAAACCGGGCTCCAACTTGCTGCGGAGCGCATATCAACGTAGAATCTAGCACAAACTTACTTCACCACCTCCATCGGAGGCAAAGTTTGTAAAACTGAATTGTGGGTGTGGTGAGGGGTGTATTTATAGGCATTTTAAGGTTTGGGAAACTTTGCCCCTCCTGGTAGGAATGTATATCCCATACGTCACTAGCTCATGGACTCTTGCTAATTACATGAAAGAAATATAATTTAAATAAAACGAAATAAGTTTACTATAGTTAAATAAATGAATCCTATTTAAAACTAAAGACTTACCTGTAAAATAAACCCTAAGATAGCTGCAATATAACTAATAGTTACATTGTAGCTATTTTAGGATTTATTTTTATTTTACAGGCAACTTTGTATTTATTTTAACTAGGTACAATAGTTATTAAATAGTTAATAACTATTTAATAACTACCTAGCTAAAATAAATACAAATTTACCTGTAAAATAAATCCTAACCTAAGTTACAATTACACCTAACACTACACTATCATTAAATTAACTAAATAAATGAATCATATTTAAAACAAAATACTTACCTGTAAAATAAACCCTAAGATAGCTGCAATATAACTAATAGTTACATTGTAGCTATTTTAGCATTTATATTTATTTTACAGGCAACTTTGTATTTATTTTAACTAGGTACAAAAGCTATTAAATAGTTATTGACTAATTAATAGCTACCTAGTTAAAATAATTACAAAATTACCTGTAAAATAAATCCTAACCTAAGTTACAATTAAACCTAACACTACACTGTCATTAAATAAATTAACTACAAGTACCTACAATTATCTACAATTAAATAAACTAAAGTACAAAAACCCCCCACTAAATTACAAAAAAAAACAAACACTAAATTACAAAAAATAAAAAAATATTACAAGAATTTTAAACTAATTACACCTAATCTAAGCCCCCTAATAAAATAACAAAGCCCCCCAAAATAAAAAAATGCCCTACCCTATACTAAATTACAAAAGTTAACAGCTCTATTACCTTACCAGCCCTGAACAGGGCCCTTTGCGGGGCATGCCCCAAAGAAAACAGCTCTTTTGCCTGTAAAAAAAAAACACAATCCCCCCCCCCACATTACAACCCACCACCCACATACCCCTACTCTAACCCAAACCCCCCTTAAATAAACCTAACACTACCCCCCTGAAGATCTCCCTACCTTGAGTCGTGTTCACCCAGCCGGGCCGAAGTCTTCATCCGATGGGGCAGAAGAGGACATCCAGACCGGCAGAAGTCTTCATCCAAGCGGGGCAAGAAGAGGTCTTACATCCATCATACAAGTACCAAAATACAAACAAACACTAAATTACCAAAAATAATAAAATATTACAATAATTTTAAACTAATTACACCTAATCTAAGCCCCCGACTAGCTATTAATATAGCTTCAATATAACTAATAGTTACATTGTAGCTATTTTAGGATTTATATTTATTTTACAGGCAACTTTGTATTTATTTTAACTAGGTACAATAGCTATTAAATAGTTAATAACTATTTAATAACTACCTAGCTAAAATAAATACAAATTTACCTGTAAAATAAATCATAACCTAAGTTACAATTACACCTAACACTACACTATCATTAAATTAACTAAATAAATGAATCCTATATAAAACTAAAGACTTACCTGTAAAATAAACCCTAATATAGCTGCAATATAACTAATAGTTACATTGTAGCTATTTTAGCATTTATATTTATTGTACAGGCAACTTTGTATTTATTTTAACTAGGTTCAATAGCTATTAAATAGATATTGACTATTTAATAGCTACCTAGTTAAAATAATTACAAAATTACCTGTAAAATAAATCCTAACCTAAGTTACAATTAAACCTAACACTACACTATCATTAAATAAATTAACTACAAGTACCTACAATTAAATACAATTAAAAAAACTAAACTAAAGTACAAACCCCCCCCCACTAAATTACAAAAAATAAAAAAATATTACAAGAATTTTAAACTAATTACACCTAATCTAAGCCCCCTAATAAAATAACAAAGCCCCCCAAAATAAAAAAAATGCCCTACCCTATACTAAATTACAAAAGTTAACAGCTCTATTACCTTACCAGCCCTGAACAGGGCCTTTTGCGGGGCATGCCCCAAAGAAAACAGCTCTTTTGCCTGTAAAAAAAAACACAATACCCCCCCCCACATTACAACCCACCACCCACATACCCCTACTCTAACCCAAACCCCCCTTAAATAAACCTAACACTACCCCCCTGAAGATCTCCCTACCTTGAGTCGTGTTCACCCAGCCGGGCTGAAGTCTTCATCCGATGGGGCAGAAGAGGACATCCAGACCGGCAGAAGTCTTCATCCAAGCGGGGCAAGAAGAGGTCTTCCATCCATCAGAAAAGTACAAAAAAAAAAAACAAACACTAAATTAGCAAAAATAATAAAATATTACAATAATTTTAAACTAATTACACCTAATCTAAGCCCCCTACTAGCTATTAATATAGCTACAATATAACTAATAGTTACATTGTAGCTATTTTAGGATTTATATTTATTTTACAGGCAACTTTGTATTTATTTTAACTAGGTACAATAGCTATTAAATAGTTAATAACTATTTAATAACTACCTAGCTAAAATAAATACAAATTTACCTGTAAAATAAACCCTAACCTAAGTTACAATTACACCTAACACTACACTGTCATTAAATTAACTAAATAAATTAATCCTATATAAAACTAAATACTTACCTGTAAAATAAACCCTAATATAGCTACAATATAACTAATAGTTACATTGTAGCTATTTTAGCATTTATATTTATTTTACAGGCAACTTTGTATTTATTTTAACTAGGTACAATAGCTATTAAATAGATATTTACTGTTTAATAGCTACCTAGTTAAAATAATTACAAAATTACCTGTAAAATAAATCCTAACCTAAGTTACTATTAAACCTAACACTACACTATCATTAAATAAATTAACTACAAGTACCTACAATTAAATACAATGAAATAAACTAAACTAAAGTACAAAAAAACAAACACTAAATTACAAAAAATAAAAAAAATTACAAGAATTTTAAACTTATTACACCTAATCTAAGCCCCCTAATAAAATAACAAAGCCCTCCAAAATAAAAAAAATGCCCTACCCTATACTAAATTACAAAAGTAATCAGCTCTATTACCTTACCAGCCCTGAACAGGGCCTTTTGCGGGGCATGCCCCAAAGAAAACAGCTCTTTTGCCTGTAAAAAAAAACACAATACCCCCCCCACATTACAACCCACCACCCACATACCCCTACTCTAACCCAAACCCCCCTTAAATAAACCTAACACTACCCCCCTGAAGATCTCTCTACCGTGTCTTCACCCAGCGGGCCGAAGTCTTCATCCGATCGGGCAGAAGAGGACATCCAGACCGGCAGAAGTCTTCATCCAAGCGGGGCAAGAAGAGGTCTTCCATCCATCAGAAGTCTTGATCCAGGCGGCATCTTCTCTGTTCATCCATCCGGAGCGGAGCGGCAGCATCCTGAAGACATCCCACGCAGAGCATCCTCTTCTTTCTTGATCCGACGACTAGGTGACTGTACCTTTAAGTGACGTCATCCAAGATGGCGTCCCTTGAATTCCGATTGGCTGATAGGATTCTATCAGCCAATCGGAATTAAGGTAGGAAAAATCTGATTGGCTGATTCAATCAGCCAATCAGATTCAAGTTCAATCCGATTGGCTGATCCAATCAGCCAATCAGATTGAGCTCGCATTCTATTGGCTGATCGGAACAGCCAATAGAATGCGAGGTCAATCTGATTGGCTGATTCCATCAGCCAATCGGATTGAACTTGAATCTGATTGGCTGATTGAATCAGCCAATCAGATTTTTCCTACCTTAATTCCGATTGGCTGATCCTATCAGCCAATCGGAATTCAAGGGACGCCATCTTGGATGACGTCACTTAAAGGTACAGTCACCTAGTCGTCGGATCAAGAAAGAAGAGGATGCTCTGCGTGGGATGTCTTCAGGATGCTGCCGCTCCGCTCCCGATGGATGAACAGAGAAGATGCCGCCTGGATCAAGACTTCTGATGGATGGAAGACCTCTTCTTGCCCCGCTTGGATGAAGACTTCTGCCGGTCTGGATGTCCTCTTCTGCCCGATCGGATGAAGACTTCGGCCCGCTGGGTGAAGACACGGTAGAGAGATCTTCAGGGGGGTAGTGTTAGGTTTATTTAAGGGGGGTTTGGGTTAGAGTAGGGGTATGTGGGTGGTGGGTTGTAATGTGGGGGGGGGGTATGGTGTTTTTTTTTACAGGCAAAAGAGCTGTTTTCTTTGGGGCATGCCCCCGCAAAAGGCCCTTTTAAGGGCTGGTAAGGTAATAGAGCTGATTACTTTTGTAATTTAGTATAGGGTAGGGCATTTTTTTATTTTGGGGGGCTTTGTTATTTTATTAGGGGGCTTAGATTAGGTGTAATTAGTTTAAAATTCTTGTAATTTTTTTATTTTTTGTAATTTAGTGTTTGTTTTATTTGTACTTTAGTTTAGTTTATTTCATTGTATTTAATTGTAGGTACTTGTAGTTAATTTATTTAATGATAGTGTAGTGTTAGGTTTAATAGTAACTTAGGTTAGGGTTTATTTTACAGGTAAATTTGTATTTATTTTAGCTAGGTAGTTATTAAATAGTTATTAACTATTTAATAGCTATTGTACCTAGTTAAAATAAATACAAAGTTGCCTGTAAAATAAATATAAATCCTAAAATAGCTGCAATGTAACTATTAGTTATATTGTAGCTATATTAATAGCTAGTAGGGGGCTTAGATTAGGTGTAATTAGTTTAAAATTATTGTAATATTTTATTATTTTTGCTAATTTAGTGTTTGTTTGTTTTTTTGTACTTTTCTGATGGATGGAAGACCTCTTCTTGCCCCGCTTGGATGAAGACTTCTGCCGGTCTGGATGTCCTCTTCTGCCCCATCGGATGAAGACTTCGGCCCGGCTGGGTGAACACGACTCAAGGTAGGGAGATCTTCAGGGGGGTAGTGTTAGGTTTATTTAAGGGGGGTTTGGGTTAGAGTAGGGGTATGTGGGTGGTGGGTTGTAATGTGGGGGGGGGATTGTGTTTTTTTTTTACAGGCAAAAGAGCTGTTTTCTTTGGGGCATGCCCCGCAAAGGGCCCTGTTCAGGGCTGGTAAGGTAATAGAGCTGTTAACTTTTGTAATTTAGTATAGGTTAGGGCATTTTTTTTATTTTGGGGGGCTTTGTTATTTTATTAGGGGGCTTAGATTAGGTGTAATTAGTTTAAAATTCTTGTAATATTTTTTTATTTTTTGTAATTTAGTGGGGGGGTTTTGTACTTTAGTTTAGTTTTTTTAATTGTATTTAATTGTAGGTACTTGTAGTTAATTTATTTAATGATAGTGTAGTGTTAGGTTTAATTGTAACTTAGGTTAGGATTTATTTTACAGGTAATTTTGTAATTATTTTAACTAGGTAGCTATTAAATAGTCAATATCTATTTAATAGCTATTGAACCTAGTTAAAATGAATACAAAGTTGCCTGTACAATAAATATAAATGCTAAAATAGCTACAATGTAACTATTAGTTATATTGCAGCTATATTAGGGTTTATTTTACAGGTAAGTCTTTAGTTTTATATAGGATTCATTTATTTAGTTAATTTAATGATAGTGTAGTGTTAGGTGTAATTGTAACTTAGGTTATGATTTATTTTACAGGTAAATTTGTATTTATTTTAGCTAGGTAGTTATTAAATAGTTATTAACTATTTAATAACTATTGTATCTAGTTAAAATAAATACAAAGTTGCCTGTAAAATACATATAAATCCTAAAATAGCTACAATGTAACTATTAGTTATATTGAAGCTATATTAATAGCTAGTAGGGGGCTTAGATTAGGTGTAATTAGTTTAAAATTATTGTAATATTTTATTATTTTTGGTAATTTAGTGTTTGTTTGTATTTTGGTACTTGTATGATGGATGGAAGACCTCTTCTTGCCCCGCTTGGATGAAGACTTCTGCCGGTCTGGATGTCCTCTTCTGCCCCATCGGATGAAGACTTCGGACCGGCTGGGTGAACACGACTCAAGGTAGGGAGATCTTCAGGGGGGTAGTGTTAGGTTTATTTAAGGGGGGTTTGGGTTAGAGTAGGGGTATGTGGGTGGTGGGTTGTAATGTGGGGGGGGATTGTGTTTTTTTTTTACAGGCAAAAGAGCTGTTTTCTTTGGGGCATGCCCCGCAAAGGGCCCTGTTCAGGGCTGGTAAGGTAATAGAGCTGTTAACTTTTGTAATTTAGTATAGGGTAGGGCATTTTTTTTTATTTTGGGGGGCTTTGTTATTTTATTAGGGGGCTTAGATTAGGTGTAATTAGTTTAAAATTCTTGTAATATTTTTTTATTTTTTGTAATTTAGTGGTTTTTTATTTTTTGTAATTTAGTGGGGGGGTTTTGTACTTTAGTTTATTTAATTGTAGATAATTGTAGGTACTTGTAGTTAATTTATTTAATGATAGTGTAGTGTTAGGTTTAATTGTAACTTAGGTTAGGATTTATTTTACAGGTAATTTTGTAATTATTTTAACTAGGTAGCTATTAATTAGTCAATAACTATTTAATAGCTATTGTACCTAGTTAAAATAAATACAAAGTTGCCTGTAAAATAAATATAAATGCTAAAATAGCTACAATGTAACTATTAGTTATATTGCAGCTATATTAGGGTTTATTTTACAGGTAAGTATTTAGTTTTAAATATGAGTCATTTATTTAATTAATTAAATGATAGTGTAGTGTTAGGTGTAATTGTAACTTAGGTTAGGATTTATTTTACAGGTAAATTTGTATTTATTTTAGCTAGGTAGTTATTAAATAGTTATTAACTATTTAATAACTATTGTACCTAGTTAAAATAAATACAAAGTTGCCTGTAAAATAAAAATAAATCCTAAAATAGCTACAATGTAACTATTAGTTATATTGCAGCTATCTTAGGGTTTATTTTACAGGTAAGTCTTTAGTTTTAAATAGGATCCATTTATTTAACTATAGTAAATTTATTTCGTTTTATTTAAATTATATTTAAGTTAGGGGGTGTTAGTGTTAGGGTTAGACTTAGGTTTAGGGGTTAATAACCTTATTATAGTAGCGGCGACGTTGGGGGCGGGAGATTAGGGGTTAATAATTGTAGGTAGGTGGCGGCGATGTTAGGGAGGGCAGATTAGGGGTTAATAAAATGTATTATAGTGTTTGCGAGGCGGGAGTGCGGCGGTTTAGGGGTTAATACATTTATTATAGTTGCGGCGATTTGCGGTCGGCAGATTAGGGGTTAATACTTGTAGTTAGATTGTGGCGACGTTGGGGGGGCAGATTAGGGGTTAATAACTATAATGTAGGGGTCGGCGGTGTTAGGGACAGCAGATTAGGGGTTAATAGCTAAAATGTAGGCGGCGGCGATATTCGGTCGGCAGATTAGGGGTTAATACTTGTAGTTAGATTGCGGCGACGTTGGGGGAGGCAGATTAGGGGTTAATAACTATAATGTAGGGGTCGGCGGTGTTAGGGACAGCAGATTAGGGGTTAATAGTTATAATGTAGGTGGCGGCGATATCGGGTCAGCAGATTAGGGGTTAATACTTGTAGTTAGATTGCGGCGACGTTGGGGGGGGCAGATTAGGGGTTAATAACTATAATGTAGGGGTTGGCGGTGTTAGGGACAGCAGATTAGGGGTTAATAGCTATAATGTAGGCGGCGGCGATATCGGGTCGGCAGATTAGAGGTTAATACTTGTAGTTAGATTGCGGCGACGTTGGGGGGGGCAGATTAGGGGTTAATAACTATAATGTAGGGGTCGGCGGTGTTAGGGACAGCAGATTAGGGGTTAATAGCTAAAATGTAGGCGGCGGCGATATTCGGTCGGCAGATTAGGGGTTAATACTTGTAGTTTGATTGCGGCGACGTTGGGGGAGGCAGATTAGGGGTTAATAACTATAATGTAGGGGTCGGCGGTGTTAGGGACAGCAGATTAGGGGTTAATAGTTATAATGTAGGTGGCGGCGATATCGGTTCAGCAGATTAGGGGTTAATACTTGTAGTTAGATTGCGGCGACGTTGGGGGGGGCAGATTAGGGGTTAATAACTATAATGTAGGGGTTGGCGGTGTTAGGGACAGCAGATTAGGGGTTAATAAAATAATGCAGGTGTCAGCGATAGCGGGGGCGGCAGATTAGGGGTTAATAAGTGTTAGATTAGGGGTGTTTAGAGACTCGGGGTACATGTTAGGGTGTTAGGTGCAGACTTAGTGTTTCCCCATAGGAAACAATGGGGCTGCGGTGTTAGTTTTTTTTCAGCCGAAACTCCCATTGTTTCCTATGGGGAAATGCCGAATTTTAACGAGCTAATTCGGATTTATTCGGAGATACGGCAGCTATTTCGGATTCATTCGGTAGATTCGGAAGTATTTTAATTCGGAAATCCGAATCGATCCGAATCTCCGAATTTACCGAATTTCCGAATTAATCCGAAACGACCCGCACATGTCTACAACACATATATTTAGAACTTTATATAAATACATAAAGTGCCAAACCATAGCTGAGAGTGTCTTAAGTAATGAAAACATACTTACCAAAAGACACCCATCCACATATAGTAGATAGCCAAACCAGTACTGAAACGGTCATCAGTAGAGGTAATGGAATATGAGAGTATATCGTCGATCTGAAAAGGGAGGTAGGAGATGAATCTCTACGACCGATAACAGAGAACCTATTAAATAGATCCCCTTGAGGAAAACCATTGCATTCAATAGGTGATACTCCCTTCACATCCCGCTGACAATCACTGTAATCTCAGAGGAATCGGGCTTCAAAAATGCTGAGAAGCGCATATCAACGTAGAAATCTTAACACAAACTTACTTCACCACCTCCATAGGAAGCAAAGTTTGTAAAACTGAATTGTGGGTGTGGTGAGGGGTGTATTTATAGGCATTTTGAGGTTTGGGAAACTTTGCCCCTCCTGGTAGGATTGTATATCCCATATAAACCTAGCATTACCCCCCTGAAGATCATCCTACCTTGAGTCGTCTTCAGCCAGCCGACCACCGATGGAACCGAAGAGGAGATCCGGATCGGCAGAAATCATCATCCAAGTGGCCCTGAAGAAGTCTTCCATCCGATGAAGTCATCATCCAGGTGGTGCTGAAGAGGTCTTCCAACCGGGCGATGTCATCTTCCAAGCGGCATCTTCAATCTTCTTTCTTCCGGATCCATCTTCATCCCGCCGACGCGGAACATCCTTCTTCCCCGACGGCCGACAACTGAATGAAGGTTCCTTTAAGGGACGTCATCCAACATGGCGTCCCTTCAATTCCGATTGGCTGATAGGATTCTATCAGCCAATCGGAATTAAGGTAGGAAAAATCTGATTGGCTGATTGAATCAGCCAATCAGATTGAAGTTGAATCCGATTGGCTGATCCAATCAGCCAATCAGATTGAGCTCGCATTCTATTGGCTGTTCCGATCAGCCAATGTTGGGGGGGGGGGGTGTATTTTTATTTTACAGGCAAAAGAGCACAATTCATTCGGGCATGCCCCGCAAAAGGCCCTTTTAAGGGCTGGTAAGGTAAAAGAGCTGGTAACTTTTTAATTTAGAATAAGGTAGGGCATTTTTTTTATTTTGGGGGCTTTGTTATTTTATTAGGGGGCTTAGATTAGGTGTAAGTAGCTTAAAATTGTTGTAATATTTTTTAAATGTTTGTAACTTACTTTTTTTATTTTTTGTAACTTAGCTTTTTTTATTTTTTGTACTTTAGTTAGTTTATTTAATTGTATTTAATTGTAGTTATTTGTAGGTAATTTATTTAATTAATTTAATGATAGTCTAGTGTTAGGTTTAATTGTAACTTAGGTTAGGATTTATTTTACAGGTAATTTTGTATTTCTTTTAGCTAGGTAGTTATTAAATAGTTAATAACTATTTAATAACTATTCTAACTAGCTAAAATAAATACAAAGTTACCTGTAAAATAAATATAAATCCTAAAATAGCTACAATGTAATTATTAATTATATTGTAGCTATCTTAGGGTTTATTTTACAGGTAAGTATTTAGTTTTAAATAGGAATAATTTATTAAAGTATAGTGTAGTGTTAGGTGTAATTGTAACTTAGGTTAGTTTTTATTTTACAGGTTAATTTCTCTTTATTTTAACTAGGTAGCTATTAAATAGTTAATAACTATTTAATAGCTATTGTACCTAGTTAAAATAAATTGAAAGATGCCTGTAAAATAAAAATAAATTCTAAGATAGCTACAATATAATTATTATTTATATTGTAGCTATATTAGGGTTTATTTTAAAGGTATTTAGTTTTAAATAGGATTAACTTAGTTAATAAGAGAAATATTATTTAGATTTATTTAATTAATATTTAAGTTAGGGGGGTGTTAGGGTTAGTGTTAGACTTAGGTTTAGGGGTTAATAATTTTATTACAGTGGCGGTGGTGTAGGGGGGCAGGATAGGGGTTAATAAATTTATTATAGGTGGTGACGGTGTAGGGGGGCAGATTAGGGGTTGATAAGGTTGCGTCGGGGTCCAGGAGCGGCAGTTTAGGGGTTAAACTATTTATTTAGTTGCGGCGAGGTCCGGGATCCGCAGGATAGGGGTTAATAACTTTATTATAGGTGGCGGCGGCATAGGGGGGGCAGGATAGGGGCTACTAGGTATAATGTAGGTGGCGGCAGTGTCCGGGAGCGGCGGTTTAGGGGTTAATACATTTATAAGAGTTGCGGCGGGGTCTAGGAGCGGCGGTTTAGGGGTTAATAACTTTATTGAGTTGCGGGGGGCTCCGGGGGCGCCGGTATAGGGGGTAGAACAGTGTAGTTAGTGTGGGTGCTTAGTGACAGGGGTATCAATAAAGCTGTCAAAAAGCCGAAGAGCAGCGTGATCGGATGAGTGATAACTCTCACAGTCTGCTGCTCATCGCCCCGTACTTGGTGCACGGCTTTTTGACAGTTTTATTGATAACTTAGGCGAAATTTTGAAGTCCGCGGCGGCGATGGTAGGCGAGCTTAGGCGGGCATATTGGACCGGCGAAGGCAGGTAAAGTAGACGCGTTGATAACTACCCCCCTATGTATTCTTTGAACATTAAACTACTTTCTTGGAAAGTGTTGTTTCTTTTGGCCATCTCTTCTGCTAGAAGAGTTTCTGAATTATCCGCTCTCTCTTGTGATTCTCCTTTTCTGATTTTTCATCAGGATAAGACAGTTTTGCGGACTTCATTTAGGTCTGGCGGCGGTGTAGGGGGGCAGGATAGGGGTTAATAAATTTATTATAGGTGGCGACGGTGTAGGGGGGCAGATTAGGGGTTAATAAGTTTAATATAGGTTGCGGCGGGGTCTGGGAGCGGTGGTTTAGGGGTTAAACTATTTATTTATTTGTTGCGAGGTCCGGGATCCGCAGGATAGGAGTTAATAACTTTATTATAGGTGGCGACACTATAGGGGGGGGCAGGATAGGGGTTAATAGGTATAATGTAGGTGGCGGTGTGCTCCAGGAGCGGCGGTTTAGGGGTTAATAGGTATTATGTAGGTGGCGGTGGGCTCCAGGAGTGGCGGTTTAGGGGTAAATAAGTTTATTAGGGTGGCGGTGGGCCCCGGGAGTGGTGGTTTAGGGATTAACATATTCATTATAGTTGCGGTGGGGTCTAGGAGCGGCGGTTTAGGGGGTAATACATTTATTTAGTTGCGGCGGTGTAGGGGGAGAAGATTAGGGGTGTTTAGACTTGGGGTACATGTTAGGGTGTTAGGTGTAGACAGCTCCCATAGGAATCAATGGGATGTCTGGCAGCAGCGAACATGAACTTTCGCTATGGTCAGACTCCCATTGATTTCTATGGGATCCGCCGCCTCCAGGGCGGCGGTTTGAAAACCAGGTACGCTGGACCCGGAAAAGTGCCGAGCGTACCTGCTAGTTTTTTGATAACTAGCAAAAGTAGTCAGATTGTGCGGAACATCTGGAGTGACGTAAGAATCGATCTGTGTCGGACTGAGTCCAGCGGATCGAAGCTTACGTCACTAAATTCTACTTTTGCCGGTATCTAGAGCTTGATAACTAAGGCGAATCAGCCTCGACACAAATACGCTGCGGAATTCCAGCGTATTTGAGGTTGACGGCTTAATAACTAGGGGCCATAGGCTCAAACGGAGGAGCCTATAAAGCCTTCAAAACCAAAATAAGACTCCAAGGAGGAGAGATTGATTTAATGACAGACTTGATATGAACCAAAGCCTGCACAAAACAATGAATATCAGGAAGTTTAGCAATCTTTCTGTTAAATAAAACAGAAAGAGCAGAGATTTGTCCTTTAAGGAACTTGCAGACAAACCTTTATCCAAACCATCCTGAAGAAACTGTAAAATTCTAGGAATTCTAAAAGAATGCCAAGAGAATTTATGAGAAGAACACCATGAAACGTAAGTCTTCCAAACTCGATAATAAATCTTTCTAGAAACAGATTTACGAGCCTGCAACATATTATTAATCACGGAGTCAGAAAAACCTCTATGACTAAGCACTAAGCGTTCAATTTCCATACCTTCAAATTTAATGATTTGAGAGCTTGATGGAAAAACGGACCTTGAGATAGAAAGTCTGGCCTTAATGGAAGTGGCCAAGGTTGGCAACTGGACATCCGAACAAGATCTGCATACCAAAACCTGTGAGGCCATGCTGGAGCCACCAGCAGCACAAACGATTGCTCCATGATGATTTTGGAGATCACACTTGGAAGAATAACTAGAGGCGGAAAAATATAAGCAGGCACCAAGGAAGTGTCAACACATCCACTGCTTCCACCTGAGGATCCCTGGACCTGGACAGGTATCTGGGAAGTTTCTTGTTTAGATGAGATGCCATCAGATCTTTTTCTGGAAGCCCCCACATCTGAACAACTTCAAAAAAACACATCTGGGTGGAGAGACCATTCTCCCGGATGTAAAGTCTGATGACTGAGGTAATCCGCTTCCCAATTGTCTATACCTGGGATATGAACTGCAGAAATTAGACAGGAGCTGGATTCCGCCCAAACATGTATCCGAGATACTTCTTTCATAGTTTGAGGACTGTGAGTCCTCCCTGATGATTGACATATGTCACAATTGTGATATAGTCTGTCTGAAAACAAATGAACGGTTCTCTCTTCAACAGAGGCCAAAACTGAAGAGCTCTGAGAATCGCTAGGAGTTCCAAAATATTTATTGGTAATCTCGCCTCTTGAAATTTCCAAACCCCTTATGCTGTCAGAGATCCCCAAACAGCTCCCCAACCTGAAAGACTCGCATCTGTTGTGATCACAGTCCAGGTTGGATGAACAAAACAGGCCCCTAGAATTATACGATGGTGATCTAACCACCAAGTCAGAGAAAGTCAAACATTGGGATTTAAGGATATTAATTGTGATATCCTTGTATAATCCCTGCACCATTGGTTCAGCATACAAAGCTGGAGAGGTCTCATATGAAAACGAGCAAAGGGGATCGCATCTGATGCTGCAGTCATGAGACCTAAAACTTATATGCACAAAGCTACTGAAGGGAATGACTGAGACTGAAGATTTCGACAGGCTGCAACCAATTTCAAACGTCTCTTGTCTGTTAGAGACAAAGTCATGGACACTGAATCTATCTGGAAACCTAAAAAGGTTACCTTGTCTGAGGAATCAAAGAACTTTTTGGTAAATTGATCCTCCAACCATGTCTTCAAAGAACTTTAAATCGTTATTAGCCCCCAGTGAGTTTAGAAGGCAAAGAAAGAAAACGAAAGATTTGGATTTAAGGGTGGAAGAAATAAGAGGTTTTTTCCCTTGTGCAACATGCGTGCAGGTGTGGGACAAAAAAGAAAAATATTTTGATCCCTGGCACTAATAGGGAGTATATTATAAAATATACCATAAGATGCAGCAATAAGGGGGTGGTTTATATGTTACAGTGCTCGTGCAACCTGTTCTATATAGGAGAGACAACAAGAATGCTCAGGGACCGAATTAGAGAGCACATTTGGAATATAGAAAAGGGAAAATTAGAAACCCACCTGTATACACATTTCAGGGAGGTCCATAAGAACAGTATAAAGGATCTGAAATACTGGGGAATATGTATAGTACGTAAAGATTGGAAGGGGGGAGACTTTGAAAATAAACTGATGAAAAGGGAGGCTGAACTAATTTATGACTTTAACACACTATACCCACTTGGTCTGAATTCAGAGTTGGAATTAGCTCCTTTTTTAACATAGAGATGGATAGCTAATATTGGGTTAATTTTTTCTCTATATGAATTATTCTTTAAGGGTAGACTATGTATTCTTCTAGCCTGATTTTTTAGCCTAATTTTTAGCCTGCTTACTGCCTAGAGTAATGTTTATGTAATTATCGTTATTAATTTGGAATAGGGTAATTTCCCTTGATATGGATTTTTAGGGCTAGGTTTGTTTGAACTAGGTTCTAGTCAGATCCTACTTGGATTTTGTCCTACTTTTTATTATGTATGCACTTATTTTAACCCCTTAATGACCACAGCACTTTTCCATTTTCTGTCCGTTTGGGACCAAGGCTATTTTTACATTTTTGCGGTGTTTGTGTTTAGCTGTAATTTTCCTCTTGCTCATTTACTGTACCCACACATATTATATACCGTTTTTCTCGCCATTAAATGGACTTTCCAGAGATACCATTATTTTCATCATATCTTATAATTTATTGTAAAAAAAATTATAAAATATGAGAAAAAAATGGAAAAAAAAACACTTTTTCTAACTTTGACCCCCAAAATCTGTAACACATCTACAACCACCAAAAAACACCCATGCTAAATAGTTTCTAAATTTTGTCCTGAGTTTAGAAATACCCAATGTCTACATGTTCTTTGCTTTTTTTGCAAGTTATAGGGCCATAAATACAAGTAGCACTTTGCTATTTCCAAACCATTTTATTCAAGATTAGCGCTAGTTACATTGGGACACTGATATCTTTCAGGAATCCCTGAATATCCCTTGACATGTATATATTTTTTTTTAGAAGACATCCCAAAGTATTGATCTAGGCCAATTTTGGTATATTTCATGCCGCCATTTCACCGCCAAATGCGATCAAATACAAAAAATCGTTCACTTTTTCACAAACTTTCGGTTTCTCACTGAAATTATTTACAAACAGCTTGTGCAATTATGGCATAAATGGTTGTAAATTTTTCTCTGGGATCCCCATTGTTCAGAAATAGCAGACATATATGGCTTTGGCATTGCTTTTTGGTAAATAGAAGGCCGCTAAATGCCGCTGTGCACCACACGTGTATTATGCCCAGCAGTGCAGGGGTTAATTAGGGAGCTTGTAGGGAGCTTGTAGGGTTAATTTTAGCTTTAGTGTAGTGTAGCAGACAACCCAAAGTATTTATCTAGGCCCATTTTGGTATATTGCATGCCACCATTTCACCGCCAAATGCGATCAAATAAAAAAAAAAGTTCCCTTTTTCACAAACTTTTTGTTTCTCACTGAAATTATTTACAAACAGCTTGTGCAATTATGGCATAAATGGTTGTAAATTTTTCTCTGTTATCCCCTTTGTTCAGAAATAGCAGACACATATGGCTTTGGCGTTGCTTTTTGGTACTTAGGCCGCTAAATGCGCATCACGCGTATTATGGCTAGCAGTGAAGGGGTTAATTAGGTAGCTTGTAGGGAGCTTGCAGGGTTAATTTTAGCTTTAGTGTAGAGCTTAGCCTCCCACCTGAAACATCAGACCCCCTGATCCCTCCCAAACAGCTCTCTTCCCTCCCCCACCCCACAATTGTCCCCGCCATCTTAAGTACTGGCAGAAACTCTGCCAGTACTAAAATAAAAGCTATATTTGGGCTTTTTTTTTTAAGAAAAGGCATATTTACATATGCTGCTCTGTAGGACCCCCCTTTAGCCCCCAACCTGACTGATCCCCCACCAAACAGCTCTCTAACTCTCCCCCTCTGCCTTAATGGCCGCCATCTTGGGTACTGGCAGCTGTCTGCCAGTACCCAGTTTAGAATAAAATGACTGATATTTTTTATTTTTTCCCCTTTTCTGTAGTGTAGCTCCCTGCCCCAGCAAAGACCAACCCCCCACCCCCTCCTAGATACCTCCGATTTATATATATTATAATTTTAATACAGCATTTTTCAAACTTTTAATAAGTTATAGTTTCTGTAGTGTAGCGTTCCCACCCGCTCCCGCCCCGTGCACGCGCCCGCCCGCCGCCCCCCGTGCACGCGCGCGCGCCCGTGCGCGCCCCCATCAGCCCTGCCCCCGATCCCGCCCCCCTCTACATTACCCGGCCCATCGATGGCCGCCCACCCGCCTCCCAAGTCGGCTCCCACCCACCAACGATACCGGCCATCGATGTCCGGTGCAGAGAGGGCCACAGAGTGGCTCTCTCTGCATCGGATGGCCAGACAGTGTTATTGCAGGATGCCTCCATATCGAGGCATCACTGCAATAACCGGAAAGCAGCTGGAAGCGAGCAGGATCGCTTCCAGCTGCTTTCCACACCGAGGACGTGCAGGGTACGTCCTCAGGCATTAACTGCCTTTTTTTTGAGGACGTACCCTGCACGTCCTCGGTCATTAAGGCGTTAAAGTGTGATTTTTTGTAGATATTAATACATGTAGACTTACCTATGTTTTAAGGTTTACCACACTCTTGCTAACTAACCAGAGATTTTCATACGTATTGTATATATCCTTTAATCTGGTTTTGAAATGTTCCCATTTTCTTGAAGTATAGGTAACATGTGATGGTTTATGTATTCATTTATAGCCATAATTCAGTTAGACATATTACTTTTTAACCTAAATTGATGTTATTTAATCTGTTGTAAATTTTAATTTTAAAGTTTTTAGTTTAACTGTGTGGAAGTTAAGTTTGTTTGAATTTGATGTAATAGTAGCGAGTACATTTATATGAGATTGGTACTGGTAGTATCAAATAGGTTCTGTGAAGAATGACATGTGAGGCGTTAAATTTTCCCCCCAGGAAGTACGTACCTGCAGGAAAGGTACTGGAGCAACAGCAAATCACCTGTATAGAGAGGGGATTTAAGGACAGAGGTTGCAGGAAGTGGCATCTTGAAAAAGACCCAGAAAGGGGTTGAAACGCGTAGAGGACTTACCTGCCATCTATTGTGGGCTGTTCGACATTTGCAGCTGAACTCTGCGTACCCTGGTGTACTGAAGTGCAGAGGTTTATTTGGATACAACCGTGAAAAACACGTGCGCAAGTGGTCACCTAGGATCCGGAAACCGGGTGACGTCACTCACGGAATTTCGCATACCAAGAATCGAAGGAGCAGCCGTAGTGTCGGGTCAGGTGAGGAGGCCGACTAGTAGACACTTGAAGGAGGTAAGAGAGCCTCCCGGCTCCGCTCAGTATAACTGACTGTCTTTTCCACTATTACAGCGGCAAGAGGAGGAAATATACCATCTTGCGTTCTATAGCCGCATTGAAAAGGAAGTGACTGAAGGTATAACGAGCTTGTCGGCACTTGGGGGCACATATACAAGTGACTTATGTTGGAGGATTTGAAATTATTCTAGCCCACATTGTCATTCTGGATCTTATTTGGGGATCCCCATAAGAGACAGTGATAGCTGAACACATGTTAGATTGGTATTCATAAAGCAGCTGAATACTGTGTCTTTGAATTCGAGAGATTACATATTGAATGAATAGTGTGAATGCTGAACCAGTTTTAACATACCCTGGTATATTTGTTTGAGTGGTATATGTGACTTTTGTAATTTTTTATCTATTTTTTCTGATTAACCATCGATGAGTTTAATTTTTATTGAATTTATTTTGAACTTTATATTGAACTTTATTAAAATTTTATATTGATTGAAATAACAATTTCGTTTTCATGTTAGTACTGGCTCATTTACCTACATTATATAAAGGTAACATCGACACTATATATACTTAAGTGAGACTTAATACACATAAGTGAAATTTTATATCAATAAATCCTACAGTGTTTTTAGTGTCTTCTATATCCATTGTTTTTTTATGATTTATATTTTTCGAATTGTCTAGGGAGGAGACAATCACCATAGTGAGGCTTAGTAGGTTTAGTCTAACGCTGTACCCTATCCATTTTCGTTATGTCTTCAAAGAAACAACAGTAGTTGATTTGTGTGAGATTCTGCAAAACGTAAAGACTGAGCAAGTACCAAGATATCGTCCAAATAAGGAAACACCGCAACACCCCGCTCTATGATAAAAGAGAGTAGGACACCGAGAACCTTTGAAAAGATTCTTAGAGCTGTCGCTAGGCCAAAAAGGAAGAGCAACATATTGGTAATGCTTGTCTATAAAAGAGAATCTCAGGAACTGAGCGATCTGGATGAATTGGAATATGAAGATATGCATCCTGTAAGTCTATTGTGGGCATATAATGCCCTTGCTGAACAAAAGGTAGAATAGACCTTATAGTCACCATTTTGAAAGTTGGTACTCTTACATATCGATTCAAAATTTTTAGATCCAAAACTGGTCTGAATGAATTTTCTTTCTTTGGGACAATGAATAGATTTGAATAAAACCCCAGACCATGTTCCTGAAAAGGAACTGGCATAATTACCCCAGATAACTCCAGGTCTGAAACACACTTCAGGAAAGCCTGAGCCTTTACTGGGTTTGCTGGAATGCGTGAGAGAAAAAAATCTTCTCACAGGCGGTCTTACTCTGAATCCTATTCTGTACCACTAAGAGAAAATATTCTGAATCCAATGATTTTGGACCGAATTGATCCAAACATCTTTGAAAAATCTTAATCTGCCCCCCACCAGCTGAGCTGGAATAAGGGCCGCACCTTCATGCGGACTTGGGGGCTGTCTTTGATCTCTTAAATGGCTTGGATTTATTCCAATTTGAAGAAGACTTCCAATTGGAAACAGATTCCTTGGGGGAAGAATTAGGTTTCTGTTCGTTATTTAAGAACAAAAACGGTTAGAAGCTTTAGATTTACCCTTAGATCTTTAAAGGGACACTGAACCCAATTTTTTTCTTTTGTAATTCAGAAAGAGCATGCAATTTTAAGCAACTTTCTAGTTTACTCTATTATCAATTTTTCTTCGTTCTCTTGCTATCATTATTTGAAAAAGAAGGCATCTAAGCTTTTTTTTTGTTTCAGTACTCTGGACAGCACTTTTTTATTGGTGGATGAATTTATCCACCAATCAGCAAGGACAACCCAAGTTGTTCACCAAAAATGGGCCGGCATCTAAACTTACATTCTTGCATTTTAAATAAAGATACTAAGAGAATGAAGAAAATTTGATAATAGGAGTAAATTAGAAATTATGAATCACGAAAGAAAATTTTTGGGTACAGTGTCCCTTTAACCTGAGGCAAAAAAACTCCCTTCCCGCCCAGTGACAGTTGAAATTATTAAATCCAACTGTGAACAAATAATTTATTACCTTGGAAAGAAAGAGATAGCAATCTGGACTTAGAAGTCCTATCAGCATTCCAAGATTTAAGCCACAAAGCTCTTCTTGCTAAAATAGCTAAAGACATAGATTTAACATCAATTTTGATGATATAAAAAAATGGCATCACAAATGAAATTATTAGCATGTTGAATCAAGTTAACAATGCTAGACAAATCATGATCCGATACTTGTTGCGCTAAAGTTTTCAACCAAAAAGTTGAAGCAGCTGCGACATCAGCCAAATAAATTGCAGGCCTAAGAAGAAGACCTGAAAATAAATAAGCTTTCCTTAGATAAGATTCAAGTTTCCTATCTAAAGGATCTTTAAAAGAAGTATTATCTTCCGTAGGAATAGCAGTACTTTTAGCAAGAGTAGAGATAGCCCCATCAACTTTGGGGATCTTTTCCCAAAACTCCAATCTAACTGCTGGCAAAGGATACAATTTTTTAAACCTTGAAGAAGGAATAAAAGAAGTACCAGGCCTATTCCATTCCTTATAAATCATTTCAGAAATAGCATCATGAACTGGAAAAACCTCTGGAGTAACCACAGGAGGTTTATAAACAGAATTTAAATGTTTACTAGTTTTAATATCAAGAGGACTATTTTCCTCCATATCCAATGTAATCAACACTTCTTTTAACAAAGAATGAATATACTCCATTTTAAATAAATAAGAGGATTTGTCAGTGTCAATATCTGGGGTAGGATCTTCTGAATCAGATAGATCCTCATCAGAGAAGGATAAATCAGTATGTTGCCGGTCATTTGAAATTTCATCATTTACAGGTATATCTTGTGCATTAGATGTTGAGGGAACAACAACAGGTAATTAACTACTACTGATGGATACATTTTCTGCATGTAAAAGTTTATCATGACAACTATTACAAACCACAGCTGGAGGTATAATCTCCACAAGTTTACAAAAATGCACTTAGCTTTGGTAGAACTGTTATCAGGCAGCAGGGATCCAACAGTGAATTCTGAGACAGGATCAGATTGAGACATCTTGCAAATGTAAGAGAAAAAAACAACATATAAAGCAAAATGATCAATTTCCTTATATGGCAGTTTCAGGAATGGGAAAAAAAGCAAACAGCATAGCCCTCTGACATAGAAAAAGGCAAGAGGCAAATAGGAATGAGGTCCTAAATAATGAAAATATTTTCTGCTAAGTATGGCGCACAACAAACAGAGAAATATTTTTGGGTGCCAAAAACGACACACTCGCGTCATAGATGACGCAACCTTGTGAAGGACTCGGCATCAACTAAGACACCGGAAATGACAAATTTGCGTCAACGAACGTAACTTTGCCGCAAAAAAAGCCTTGCGCCAAGAATGACGCCTAATTCTGCCCATGAATTTAAAAGACATTCAATTTGAAAAAGAGACTATACCCCAGGTAAGAAATACATTTTCATAAAAATGCATTTCCCAGATATGAAACTGACAGTCTGCAAAAAAGGAAATATACTGAAAACCTGAATCATGGCAAATATAAGTACAACACATATATTTAGAACTTTATATAAATACATAAAGTGCCAAACCATAGCTGAGAGTGTCTTAAGTAATGAAAACATACTTACCAAAAGACACCCATCCACATATAGTAGATAGCCAAACCAGTACTGAAACGGTCATCAGTAGAGGTAATGGAATATGAGAGTATATCGTCGATCTGAAAAGGGAGGTAGGAGATGAATCTCTACGACCGATAACAGAGAACCTATTAAATAGATCCCCTTGAGGAAAACCATTGCATTCAATAGGTGATACTCCCTTCACATCCCGCTGACATTCACTGTACTCTCAGAGGAATCGGGCTTCAAAAATGCTGAGAAGCGCATATCAACGTAGAAATCTTAACACAAACTTACTTCACCACCTCCATAGGAAGCAAAGTTTGTAAAACTGAATTGTGGGTGTGGTGAGGGGTGTATTTATAGGCATTTTGAGGTTTGGGAAACTTTGCCCCTCCTGGTAGGATTGTATATCCCATATAAACCTAGCATTACCCCCCTGAAGATCATCCTACCTTGAGTCGTCTTCAGCCAGCCGACCACCGATGGAACCGAAGAGGAGATCCGGATCGGCAGAAATCATCATCCAAGTGGCCCTGAAGAAGTCTTCCATCCGATGAAGTCATCATCCAGGTGGTGCTGAAGAGGTCTTCCAACCGGGCGATGTCATCTTCCAAGCGGCATCTTCAATCTTCTTTCTTCCGGATCCATCTTCATCCCGCCGACGCGGAACATCCTTCTTCCCCGACGGCCGACAACTGAATGAAGGTTCCTTTAAGGGACGTCATCCAAGATGGCGTCCCTTCAATTCCGATTGGCTGATAGGATTCTATCAGCCAATCGGAATTAAGGTAGGAAAAATCTGATTGGCTGATTGAATCAGCCAGTCAGATTGAAGTTGAATCCGATTGGCTGATCCAATCAGCCAATCAGATTGAGCTCGCATTCTATTGGCTGTTCCGATCAGCCAATGTTGGGGGGGGGTTGTATTTTTATTTTACAGGCAAAAGAGCAGAATTCGTTCGGGCATGCCCCGCAAAAGGCCCTTTTAAGGGCTGGTAAGGTAAAAGAGCTGGTAACTTTTTAATTTAGAATAAGGTAGGGCATTTTTTTATTTTGGGGGGCTTTGTTATTTTATTAGGGGGCTTAGATTAGGTGTAAGTAGCTTAAAATTGTTGTAATATTTTTTAAATGTTTGTAACTTACTTTTTTTATTTTTTGTAACTTAGCTTTTTTTATTTTTTGTACTTTAGTTAGTTTATTTAATTGTATTTAATTGTAGTTATTTGTAGGTAATTTATTTAATTAATTTAATGATAGTCTAGTGTTAGGTTTAATTGTAACTTAGGTTAGGATTTATTTTACAAGTAATTTTGTATTTCTCTTAGCTAGGTAGTTATTAAATAGTTAATAACTATTTAATAACTATTCTAACTAGCTAAAATAAATACAAAGTTACCTGTAAAATAAATATAAATCCTAAAATAGCTACAATGTAATTATTAATTATATTGTAGCTATCTTAGGGTTTATATATATATATATATATATATATATATATATAATTTATATATATAATAGGAATAATTTATTAAAGTATAGTGTAGTGTTAGGTGTAATTGTAACTTAGGTTAGTTTTTATTTTACAGGTTAATTTCTCTTTATTTTAACTAGGTAGCTATTAAATAGTTAATAACTATTTAATAGCTATTGTACCTAGTTAAAATAAATTGAAAGATGCCTGTAAAATAAAAATAAATTCTAAGATAGCTACAATATAATTATTATTTATATTGTAGCTATATTAGGGTTTATTTTAAAGGTAAGTATTTAGTTTTAAATAGGATTAACTTAGTTAATAAGAGAAATATTATTTAGATTTATTTAATTAATATTTAAGTTAGGGGGGTGTTAGGGTTAGTGTTAGACTTAGGTTTAGGGGTTAATAATTTTATTACAGTGGCGGTGGTGTAGGGGGGCAGGATAGGGGTTAATAAATTTATTATAGGTGGTGATGGTGTAGGGGGGCAGATTAGGAGTTAATAAGGTTGCGGCGGGGTCCAGGAGCGGCAGTTTAGGGGTTAAACTATTTATTTAGTTGTGGCGAGGTCCGGGATCCGCAGGATAGGGGTTAATAACTTTATTATAGGTGGCGGCGGTATAGGGGGGGCAGGATAGGGGTTACTAGGTATAATGTAGGTGGCGGCAGTGTCCGGGAGCGGCGGTTTAGGGGTTAATACATTTATAAGAGTTGCGGCGGGGTCTAGGAGCGGCGGTTTAGGGATTAATAACTTTATTGAGTTGTGGGGGGCTCCGGGGGCGCCGGTATAGGGGGTAGAACAGTGTAGTTAGTGTGGGTGCTTAGTGACAGGGGTATCAATAAAGCTGTCAAAAAGCCGAAGAGCAGCGTGATCGGATCAGTGATAACTCTCACAGTCCACTGCTCATCGCCCCGTACTTGGTGCACGGCTTTTTGACAGTTTTATTGATAACTTAGGCGAAATTTTGAAGTCCGCGGCGGCGATGGTAGGCGAGCTTAGGCGGGCATATTGGACCGGCGAAGGCAGGTAAAGTAGACGCGTTGATAACTACCCCCCTATGTATTCTTTGAACATTAAACTACTTTCTTGGAAAGTGTTGTTTCTTTTGGCCATCTCTTCTGCTAGAAGAGTTTCTGAATTATCCGCTCTCTCTTGTGATTCTCCTTTTCTGATTTTTCATCAGGATAAGACAGTTTTGCGGACTTCATTTAGGTCTGGCGGCGGTGTAGGGGGGCAGGATAGGGGTTAATACATTTATTATAGGTGGCAACAGTGTAGGGGGGCAGATTAGGGGTTAATAAGTTTAATATAGGTTGCGGCGGGTCCGGGAGTGGTGGTTTAGGGGTTAAACTATTTATTTTATGCCAGGTCCGAGATCCGCAGGATAGGAGTTAATAACTTTATTATAGGTGGCGACGCTATAGGGGGGCAGGATAGGGGTTAATAGGTATAATGTAGGTGGCGGTGTGCTCCAGGAGCGGCGGTTTAGGGGTTAATAGGTATTATGTAGGTGGCGGTGGGCTCCAGGAGTGGCGGTTTAGGGGTAAATAAGTTTATTAGGGTGGCGGTGGGCCCCGGGAGTGGTGGTTTAGGGATTAACATATTCATTATAGTTGCGGCGGGGTCTAGGAGCGGCGGTTTAGGGGGTAATACATTTATTTAGTTGCGGCGGTGTAGGGGGAGAAGATTAGGGGTGTTTAGACTTGGGGTACATGTTAGGGTGTTAGGTGTAGACAGCTCCCATAGGAATCAATGGGATGTCTGGCAGCAGCGAACATGAACTTTCGATATGGTCGGACTCCCATTGATTTCTATGGGATCCGCCGCCTCCAGGGCGGCGGTTTGAAAACCAGGTACGGTGGGCCCGGAAAAGTGCAGAGCGTACCTGCTAGTTTTTTGATAACTAGCAAAAGTAGTCAGATTGTGCGGAACATCTGGAGTGACGTAAGAATCGATCTGTGTCGGACTGAGTCCAGCGGATCGAAGCTTACGTCACTAAATTCTACTTTTGCCGGTATCTAGAGCTTGATAACTAAGGCGAATCAGCCTCGACACAAATACGCTGCGGAATTCCAGCGTATTTGAGGTTGACAGCTTAATAACTAGGGGCCATAGGCTCAAACGGAAGAGCCTATAAAGCCTTCAAAACCAAAATAAGACTCCAAGGAGGAGAGATTGATTTAATGACAGACTTGATATGAACCAAAGCCTGCACAAAACAATGAATATCAGGAAGTTTAGCAATCTTTCTGTTAAATAAAACAGAAAGAGCAGAGATTTGTCCTTTAAGGAACTTGCAGACAAACCTTTATCCAAACCATCCTGAAGAAACTGTAAAATTCTAGGAATTCTAAAAGAATGCCAAGAGAATTTATGAGAAGAACACCATGAAACGTAAGTCTTCCAAACTCGATAATAAATCTTTCTAGAAACAGATTTACGAGCCTGCAACATAGTATTAATCACGGAGTCAGAAAAACCTCTATGACTAAGCACTAAGCGTTCAATTTCCATACCTTCAAATTTAATGATTTGAGAGCTTGATGGAAAAACGGACCTTGAGATAGAAAGTCTGGCCTTAATGGAAGTGGCCAAGGTTGGCAACTGGACATCCGAACAAGATCTGCATACCAAAACCTGTGAGGCCATGCTGGAGCCACCAGCAGCACAAACGATTGCTCCATGATGATTTTGGAGATCACACTTGGAAGAATAACTAGAGGCGGAAAAATATAAGCAGGCACCAAGGAAGTGTAAACACATCCACTGCTTCCACCTGAGGATCCCTGGACCTGGACAGGTATCTGGGAAGTTTCTTGTTTAGATGAGATGCCATCAGATCTTTTTCTGGAAGCCCCCACATCTGAACAACTTCAAAAAAACACATCTGGGTGGAGAGACCATTCTACCGGATGTAAAGTCTGATGACTGAGGTAATCCGCTTCCCAATTGTCTATACCTGGGATATGAACTGCAGAAATTAGACAGGAGCTGGATTCCGCCCAAACATGTATCCGAGATACTTCTTTCATAGTTTGAGGACTGTGAGTCCTCCCTGATGATTGACATATGTCACAATTGTGATATAGTCTGTCTGAAAACAAATGAACGGTTCTCTCTTCAACAGAGGCCAAAACTGAAGAGCCCTGAGAATCTCACAGAGTTCCAAAATATTTATTGGTAATCTCGCCTCTTGAAATTTCCAAACCCCTTATGCTGTCAGAGATCCCCAAACAGCTCCCCAACCTGAAAGACTCGCATCTGTTGTGATCACAGTCCAGGTTGGATGAACGAAACAGGCCCCTAGAATTATACGATGGTGATCTAACCACCAAGTCAGAGAAATTCAAACATTGGGATTTAAGGATATTAATTGTGATATCCTTGTATAATCCCTGCACCATTGGTTCAGCATACAAAGCTGGAGAGGTCTCATATGAAAACGAGCAAAGGGGATCGCATCTGATGCTGCAGTCATGAGACCTAAAACTTATATGCACAAAGCTACTGAAGGGAATGACTGAGACTGAAGATTTCGACAGGCTGCAACCAATTTCAAACGTCTCTTGTCTGTTAGAGACAAAGTCATGGACACTGAATCTATCTGGAAACCTAAAAAGGTTACCTTGTCTGAGGAATCAAAGAACTTTTTGGTAAATTGATCCTCCAACCATGTCTTCAAAGAACTTTAAATCGTTATTAGCCCCCAGTGAGTTTAGAAGGCAAAGAAAGAAAACGAAAGATTTGGATTTAAGGGTGGAAGAAATAAGAGGTTTTTTCCCTTGTGCAACATGCGTGCAGGTGTGGGACAAAAAAGAAAAATATTTTGATCCCTGGCACTAATAGGGAGTATATTATAAAAGATACCATAAGATGCAGCAATAAGGGGGTGGTTTATATGTTACAGTGCTCGTGCAACCTGTTCTATATAGGAGAGACAACAAGAATGCTCAGGGACCAAATTAGAGAGCACATTTGGAATATAGAAAAGGGAAAATTAGAAACCCACCTGTATACACATTTCAGGGAGGTCCATAAGAACAGTATAAAGGATCTGAAATACTGGGGAATATGTATAGTACGTAAAGATTGGAAGGGGGGAGACTTTGAAAATAAACTGATGTAAAGGGAGGCTGAACTAATTTATGACTTTAACACACTATACCCACTTGGTCTGAATTCAGAGTTGGAATTAGCTCCTTTTTTAACATAGAGATGGATAGCTAATATTGGGTTAATTTTTTCTCTATATGAATTATTCTTTAAGGGTAGACTATGTATTCTTCTAGCCTGATTTTTTAGCCTAATTTTTAGCCTGCTTACTGCCTAGAGTAATGTTTATGTAATTATCGTTATTAATTTGGAATAGGGTAATTTCCCTTGATATGGATTTTTAGGGCTAGGTTTGTTTGAACTAGGTTCTAGTCAGATCCTACTTGGATTTTGTCCTACTTTTTATTATGTATGCACTTATTTTAAAGTGTGATTTTTTGTAGATATTAATACATGTGGACTTACCTATGTTTTAAGGTTTACCACACTCTTGCTAACTAACCAGAGATTTTCATACGTATTGTATATATCCTTGAATCTGGTTTTGAAATGTTCCCATTTTCTTGAAGTATAGGTAACATGTGATGGTTTATGTATTCATTTATAGCCATAATTCAGTTAGACATATTACTTTTTAACCTAAATTGATGTTATTTAATCTGTTGTAAATTTTAATTTTAAAGTTTTTAGTTTAACTGTGTGGAAGTTAAGTTTGTTTGAATTTGATGTAATAGTAGCGAGTACATTTATATGAGATTGGTACTGGTAGTATCAAATAGGTTCTGTGAAGAATGACATGTGAGGCGTTAAATTTTCCCCCCAGGAAGTACGTACCTGCAGGAAAGGTACTGGAGCAACAGCAAATCACCTGTATAGAGAGGGGATTTAAGGACAGAGGTTGCAGGAAGTGGCATCTTGAAAAAGACCCAGAAAGGGGTTGAAACGCGTAGAGGACTTACCTGCCATCTATTGTGGGCTGTTCGACATTTGCAGCTGAACTCTGCGTACACTGGTGTACTGAAGTGCAGAGGTTTATTTGGATACAACCGTGAAAAACACGTGCGCAAGTGGTCACCTAGGATCCGGAAACCGGGTGACGTCCCTCACGGAATTTCGCATACCAAGAATCGAAGGAGCAGCCGTAGTGTCGGGTCAGGTGAGGAGGCCGACTAGTAGACACTTGAAGGAGGTAAGAGAGCCTCCCGGCTCCGCTCAGTATAACTGACTGTCTTTTCCACTATTACAGCGGCAAGAGGAAGAAATATACCACCTTGCGTTCTATAGCCGCATTGAAAAGGAAGTGACTGAAGGTATAACGAGCTTGTCGGCACTTGGGGGCACATATACAAGTGACTTATGTTGGAGGATTTGAAATTATTCTAGCCCACATTGTCATTCTGGATCTTATTTGGGGATCCCCATAAGAGACAGTGATAGCTGAACACATGTTAGATTGGTATTCATAAAGCAGCTGAATACTGTGTCTTTGAATTCGAGAGATTACATGTTGAATGAAAAGTGTGAATGCTGAACCAGTTTTAACATACCCTGGTATATTTGTTTGAGTGGTATATGTGACTTTTGTAATTTTTTATCTATTTTTTCTGATTAACCATCGATGAGTTTAATTTTTATTGAATTTATTTTGAACTTTATATTGAACTTTATTAAAATTTTATATTGATTGAAATAACAATTTCGTTTTCATGTTAGTACTGGCTCATTTACCTACATTATATAAAGGTAACATCGACACTATATATACTTAAGTGAGACTTAATACACATAAGTGAAATTTTATATCAATAAATCCTACAGTTTTTAGTGTCTTCTATATCCATTGTTTTTTATGATTTATATTTTTCGAATTGTCTAGGGAGGAGACAATCACCATAGTGAGGCTTAGTAGGTTTAGTCTAGCGCTGTACCCTATCCATTTTCGTTATGTCTTCAAAGAAACAACAGTAGTTGATTTGTGTGAGATTCTGCAAAACGTAAAGACTGAGCAAGTACCAAGATATCGTCCAAATAAGGAAACACTGCAACACCCCGCTCTATGATAACAGAGAGTAGGACACCGAGAACCTTTGAAAAGATTCTTAGAGCTGTCGCTAGGCCAAAAAGGAAGAGCAACATATTGGTAATGCTTGTCTATAAAAGAGAATCTCAGGAACTGAGCGATCTGGATGAATTGGAATATGAAGATATGCATCCTGTAAGTCTATTGTGGGCATATAATGCCCTTGCTGAACAAAAGGTAGAATAGACCTTATAGTCACCATTTTGAAAGTTGGTACTCTTACATATCGATTCAAAATTTTTAGATCCAAAACTGGTCTGAATGAATTTTCTTTCTTTGGGACAATGAATAGATTTGAATAAAACCCCAGACCATGTTCCTGAAAAGGAACTGGCATAATTACCCCAGATAACTCCAGGTCTGAAACACACTTCAGGAAAGCCTGAGCCTTTACTGGGTTTGCTGGAATGCGTGAGAGAAAAAAATCTTCTCACAGGCAGTCTTACTCTGAATCCTATTCTGTACCACTAAGAGACAATATTCTGAATCCAATGATTTTGGACCGAATTGATCCAAACATCTTTGAAAAATCTTAATCTGCCCCCCACCAGCTGAGCTGGAATAAGGGCCGCACCTTCATGCGGACTTGGGGGCTGTCTTTGATCTCTTAAATGGCTTGGATTTATTCCAATTTGAAGAAGGCTTCCAATTGGAAACAGATTCCTTGGGGGAAGAATTAGGTTTCTGTTCGTTATTTAAGAACAAAAACGGTTAGAAGCTTTAGATTTACCCTTAGATCTTTAAAGGGACACTGAACCCAATTTTTTTCTTTTGTAATTCAGAAAGAGCATGCAATTTTAAGCAACTTTCTAATTTACTCTATTATCAATTTTTCTTCGTTCTCTTGCTATCATTATTTGAAAAAGAAGGCATCTTAGCTTTTTTTTGGTTTCAGTACTCTGGACAGCACTTTTTTATTGGTGGATGAATTTATCCACCAATCAGCAAGGACAACCCAAGTTGTTCACCAAAAATGGGCCGGCATCTAAACTTACATTCTTGCATTTTAAATAAAGATACTAAGAGAATGAAGAAAATTTGATAATAGGAGTAAATTAGAAATTCTGAATCACGAAAGAAAATTTTTGGGTACAGTGTCCCTTTAACCTGAGGCAAAAAAACTCCCTTCCCGCCCAGTGACAGTTGAAATTATTAAATCCAACTGTGAACAAATAATTTATTACCTTGGAAAGAAAGAGATAGCAATCTGGACTTAGAAGTCCTATCAGCATTCCAAGATTTAAGCCACAAAGCTCTTCTTGCTAAAATAGCTAAAGACATAGATTTAACATCAATTTTGATGATATAAAAAAATGGCATCACAAATGAAATTATTAGCATGTTGAATCAAGTTAACAATGCTAGACAAATCATGATCCGATACTTGTTGCGCTAAAGTTTTCAACCAAAAAGTTGAAGCAGCTGCAACATCAGCCAAATAAATTGCAGGCCTAAGAAGAAGACCTGAAAATAAATAAGCTTTCCTTAGATAAGATTCAAGTTTCCTATCTAAAGGATCTTTAAAAGAAGTATTATCTTCCGTAGGAATAGCAGTACTTTTAGCAAGAGTAATCAACTTTGGGGATCTTTTCCCAAAACTCCAATCTAACTGCTGGCAAAGGATACAATTTTTTAAACCTTGAAGAAGGAATAAAAGAAGTACCAGGCCTATTCCATTCCTTATAAATCATTTCAGAAATAGCATCATGAACTGGAAAAACCTCTGGAGTAACCACAGGAGGTTTATAAACAGAATTTAAACGTTTACTAGTTTTAATATCAAGAGGACTATTTTCCTCCATATCCAATGTAATCAACACTTCTTTTAACAAAGAATGAATATACTCCATTTTAAATAAATAAGAGGATTTGTCAGTGTCAATATCTGGGGCAGGATCTTCTGAATCAGATAGATCCTCATCAGAGAAGGATAAATCAGTATGTTGCCGGTCATTTGAAATTTCATCATTTACAGGTATATCTTGTGCATTAGATGTTGAGGGAACAACAACAGGTAATTAACTACTACTGATGGATACATTTTCTGCATGTAAAAGTTTATCATGACAACTATTACAAACCACAGCTGGAGGTATAATCTCCACAAGTTTACAAAAATGCACTTAGCTTTGGTAGAACTGTTATCAGGCAGCAGGGATCCAACAGTGAATTCTGAGACAGGATCAGATTGAGACATCTTGCAAATGTAAGAGAAAAAAACAACATATAAAGCAAAATGATCAATTTCCTTATATGGCAGTTTCAGGAATGGGAAAAAAAGCAAACAGCATAGCCCTCTGACATAGAAAAAGGCAAGAGGCAAATAGGAATGAGGTCCTAAATAATGAAAATATTTTATGCTAAGTATGGCGCACAACAAACAGAGAAATATTTTTGGGTGCCAAAAACGACACACTCGCGTCATAGATGACGCAACCTTGTGAAGGACTCGGCATCAACTAAGACACCGGAAATGACAAATTTGCGTCAACGAACGTAACTTTGCCGCAAAAAAAGCCTTGCGCCAAGAATGACGCCTAATTCTGCCCATGAATTTAAAAGACATTCAATTTGAAAAAGAGACTATACCCCAGGTAAGAAATACATTTTCATAAAAAAGCATTTCCCAGATATGAAACTGACAGTCTGCAAAAAGGAAATATACTGAAAACCTGAATCATGGCAAATATAAGTACAACACATATATTTAGAACTTTATATAAATACATAAAGTGCCAAACCATAGCTGAGAGTGTCTTAAGTAATGAAAACATACTTACCAAAAGACACCCATCCACATATAGTAGATAGCCAAACCAGTACTGAAACGGTCATCAGTAGAGGTAATGGAATATGAGAGTATATCGTCGATCTGAAAAGGGAGGTAGGAGATGAATCTCTACGACCGATAACAGAGAACCTATTAAATAGATCCCCTTGAGGAAAACCATTGCATTCAATAGGTGATACTCCCTTCACATCCCGCTGACATTCACTGTACTCTCAGAGGAATCGGGCTTCAAAAATGCTGAGAAGCGCATATCAACGTAGAAATCTTAACACAAACTTACTTCACCACCTCCATAGGAAGCAAAGTTTGTAAAACTGAATTGTGGGTGTGGTGAGGGGTGTATTTATAGGCATTTTGAGGTTTGGGAAACTTTGCCCCTCCTGGTAGGATTGTATATCCCATACGTCACTAGCTTATGGACTCTTGCCAATTACATGAAAGAAATTATATATTTTTTTTTTTATTTTTTTTTTGGTGCATGTTAATGCTATGTGCATTATGCTACTTGGAAAAAGAGGGGAAAATAGTGTAATGGAGGTTAGGGTTGTGTTTTTAGACTTGTCTTGATCTTTAAATTTGCCCTGTGAGCTCATATTCAAAGTAAACATTTGAGTTTGTATTTCTTCTAAGGACTTCACATTGAATAACAGCTGGTGATTTTAATACCTGTCAGAGCAACCATTTTAAACCTACACATCATAAATCCTGAGCCTCATCCTGTCATTTAACTGTACAATTTAATGAAACGTTAAAACTTCATAGGGTTCATTTGAATAAATGCTACCGCTGACACTTCAGCTCTTTACAGCAGGTTGTATAACGTTATACTTTTTACAACCATTCAGGTGACAAGATTTTTTTTTACTACAATAAAAACACAATTTAATTTCTAATGCTGTCACTGGGAATGCCTGAACTTGGGAGGTTTTGAAATGACCTCTTCATGAGGGAACACAGTCTTGAGCTAGTTCTAGCTTTAATGCACTTTTACACCATGTCATCCAGTCACAATTAGAATCATTCACTGAGAAGGAATTTCACTTGCTGCTGTTACATACAGCACACTGCTGGGCACAGACTTTTGTAATCTTCCAACACTTGATATAAAAGCTTCCAGTGCTCTAAAGTTGCAATTTACATTTCTAACCTTGACTGTCCTTTAGCTTCCATGGTATATAAGTGTGATTTCACTTTAAGAGAGAAATTATAGCTTATGGGTCATTAGGAAGATTTCACGGTGCTCTTATATCTCCTACTTGTTTTCTCTGTTGCATAAAATACCTTATATAGTTGCTCTGCTTTTGGTTGAACATTTCAAAGTCTAGTTAATTGTACAAGAAACAGTATTTAAGTGTTCTGAATAGGATGCAATTTTGATAATTGCAACATACTTTCACACTCCATGTGTAATCTTAACATGGTCAATTGCAGCCTTGTTTGTAAAGGTGAATTGTTTGGGTAACATGTATAAACCTTTCAAGCAATAAGTAATATTTAGGCAGTATGACTTGCTCCTTGGTATGTAAAGTGTTAAAGCCCTATTAAGTTTATTCCTATTTGATACACAATCTGATTGAACACATCCTAGTGAAGAGACTAGTCCCCTGGATGTAGAGATTGTAGAGATTGAAAACTGAGAAAGTATGCCTCCCAGTTGTCCACCCCTGGAATATGAATTGCAGATACTAGACAAGAATTGGTTTCTGTCAATGTGAGAATCCGAAACACCTCCATCATTGCCAGGGAACTGTGAGTTCCCCTGATGGTTGACATAAGCTACTGCTGTGACATTGTCTATCTGGAAACAGAGATGAGACTCTCTTTTTAACAGAGGCCAAGCTTTAAGTGCCCTGAAAACATTGGTAACCCAAACAAAAAAACAGCTCCCCAAACTGAGAGACTTGCATCTGTAGTGATCAAACTGATAAATCTGCCCACTTCATTTGCTTTAGAGACTGACTTGTACTAGGTTCCAAAAATATTCTTTGAGACAGCAAAGTATAATTCCTGAACCATTGATACAGCATACAAAGCTGAAGAGGTCTCATGGGAAATCGAGCAAATGGAATTGAATCTGAGGCTGCAATCATTAGACCTAAGACTTCCATAAACAGAGCCACTGAGGGAAACTAGAGAAACACTAAAGGTTCAGACAAGCTGAAACCAATTTTAACCTTCTCTGCTCTTTCTTTTAACAAAAGACTCATGGATACTGAATCTATTTGAAAACCCAAAGATACCTTTGTCTGGGGTACCAAAGAACTCTTTGCAAAATTGATCCTCCAACCATGCTGTTGAAGAAATATCATGAGTCGGAAGGTGTGAGATTCTGCTAAAGAAAAAGATTGAGCTTGAACCAAGATATCGTCCAGGTATTGAAACACTGCAATACCCCGAGACCTGATCACAGACAAAAAGGGCACCCACAACCTTGTGAATATTCTTGGAATTGTAGCCAGACCAAATGGAAGACCAACAAACTGAAAGAGTCTGTACAGAAAAACAAACCTCAGAAACTGGAAATGATCACTGTGAATAGGAATATGAAGGTAAATATCCTTTAAATCTATTATGGATATAAACTGACCTTGCTGAACAAAGGGCAGTGTAGTCAAAATGGTTTCCATTCTGAAACATGGAATCCTTACAAACCTGTTCAGAGCCTTCATCAGATCTAGAACTGGTCTGAAAGTACCTTCCTTATTTGGAACAATGAACTTCTGGATCAGGGGCTGCACCGTCATGTTTTTCAGTTAGCATTGGGTCTTCAGACTGAACCAGAAGTGCCTTGCTTTTAAGCAGAGAAGTGAGCTATTTGTTCCTTATTCTGAAGAAAGGAACAAAAATGATTAGAAGCTTTGGATTTCCCTCTAGATTTTCTGTCCTGATTAAGAAAATCCCCTTTACCTCCAGTAACAGTAGATATAAAAGAATCAAAATCAGAACCAAATAACTTATTTCCCTGAAAGGAACAATATAATAGTCTAGATTTAGACACCATATCCGCAGACCAGGATTTAAGCCATAAGGCTTTCCTGGCAAGGACTGCCAAAGACATGCTTTCAACATTAATCATCATAATATCAAATACAGCATCCAAAATAAAAAAATTGGCACTTTTGTGAAAATCTAGAAAAATTGTACTAACTGAGTCATCAGAAATCTGTTCTGAAAGACTAGACAACAGTAAGTAGAAACCGCAGCTTCATCAGCAATAGAAATAGATGGCCTGAGCATATAAACTGCATGTAAAAAGGCTATTCTATGAAAAGACTTTCTGTCTAAAGAGTCTTTAAAAGAAGTACTGTCTTCCAAAGGAATAGTAGGACGTTTAGCCAGAGTGGAAATGACCCTATCCACCTGTTTCCCATAAATTTAAATTACCAGCAGGTAAAGAATATAACTTTTTAAACCTTGCAGAAGGAGTAAAAAAAATTACCTGGCTTAGACCATTCCATAGAAATCATGTCAGAGACAGCCTCAAGAATAGGGAAAACCTCAAGGAGATTAACAGTCTTAAAAACTGAATTTAAACAATTACAATGCTTATCATCAGAGGCTTTAGGATCTTTAACCCCTAAAGTAATTAAGACCTCCTTTAAAAAAGAGAACAAATACGTTCAATTTAAAAAAAAGAGAGGAAATATCAGGTTCAACATCAGATGAGGAGTTCTCACCCCCAGAGGAAATTCACCATCTGAAAACAGTAGGTGCATCAGTACCCAGAGAGACAGTATTAGATTGGTCTGATTGCATTAACAAATCTAAACATGAGCCACATAAATTAACTGGAGAAGCCTTTTTACAATAATTACACCTAATAATGGTAGAAACGTGTTCAGGAGACTCGGTTTCTTGGGTAGATTTAGGGACAAAATCTGACTGCTCCATTATACCATATGGCAAAGCAATGCAATAAATACTGAAAAGTAAAAATCTCTTGAGGAATGGAAACCACTTACCCCCTCCTAAGTAGCTTTTTTTTTAAGAGTCACAACTGCAAAACAAATCAGGAGAAATTAACATTAAATACAAGGACAGATAACGCTCCTTAGAGAACACGCAAAGAACTGACAACTAAAAATGGGGATTTTTGCGCACCAAAACCCTATGCACGCATAAGCAAGTGAGCGTGCACTAACCCAACATGCGAGTACACTATAGAAAGACTAAAGGGACGTGGGCTAACACGACAAGAGTTAACACAACATGAGCTAGGCCAACACGCAAAAAAAAAAAAAAACTAAGCGTGATAAACAGCAAGGGAATAGTGAAAAGGATCAGTCCCAAGGCTATATATATATATATATATATATATATATATATATATATATATATATATATATATATATATATTGGGAAATATATACATAACTATAAAAGTGCCAAAAAACATAGCAATGAGTGACTAAATGTTAATAAAAAGATACTTACCAATAGACACTCGTCCACTAGCAAACTAGCAGCAGATAGCCAAACCAGTACTGAAACATAAGATAAATATATATAGGGGCGCCCTCGGGCAACAAATAACATGTGTTATATAATATTTATAAATGGTACTACTATGTAACAATATAATATACAATATTGCAATATATCTGAAGCAAAAAAACATTTAAAAATTAGAACCCAGTGATGTATAGTAAATCCAGGTCAAGTTAGCTGTCTGTGTTCGGATCCAAGGCCAAGATCCAAGATCAGCAATGTGCAGAGAATATAAAGGAACAGAAGCACCACATGGCCTAGCACTGTATATATTGTGAGATAATGTATAAGAAGTTTACACTTACATTTAGTGAAGCACCCCTCTTGGTGCAAGTTGAGCAGGCTGGAATCTAACAGTCACCCAGCAGACTGACCTCCAGTGTGGCTTGAACTCCAAAATAGCAGGATGCGATAGCCCAGCAGATAATCCACCAAAAGTCAGGTGTGCAGCAGAATAAATGGTATAAAGGCAAGAAGTGCAAAACTTATAAAAACAAGTATAAAAACAAGTAACGTGTTTCTCAGTCAACCAGTGACTGTTTCATCAGGCTTAATACAAAAGGGTAAAACACTTGCCATATATATCATCAAACAAATTATATACAAAAAGCACCACCTGGAGGGGGGGGGGTTGAAACAATTACATGTATCATAGCAACCAGCATGACCATTCCATATACATCACATTGAGAGAAAACCACCACCTGGAGGGGGTGAACCAATCACATGTATCATAGCAACCAGTATAAACATTCCGTATACATAAGAAAAAAAATATATAGATGAATTCTAACATAGAGAATCTAAACCAATAATCAGCAGAAAATGTGATGTAGCAACACATGATAACTTCATAAATTTGCTAGCAAAAAACGCCCCAGATGGACTCCAATATATGTTCAAAGTGGAAGTTACCCAAAATTTAAAAAGTATATATACACATAAACATCTACATAGAGATCATATTAACATATAAAATATATAAGTTCATTGCCACTCCAAATATGCTTAGCACAAAAAATAGTTCCCCATATGGTCAGTTGAATACAATGCAAATGAATTTAATCATTTCAGGGAAAAATACATAGACTTTTGGGTTACTGATATGTAGTACAGGGCATCAATTTAATCATTATTATTGAAATCCACGAGTGTCCAAGATATTGAATCTGTATAATGTAAAGTCGTTGTGGTACTAACTAGAAAAATAAAGCATAAAAAGGCTGTGAAATCTACGTTGTAAATAAAACAGAAATAGGGATGTGCCGTGGGTGTGAGAACACAATCCTGTGGTGATAGGTTATTAAACGATCACGTCTAGATAGAAAAAAAAAACACCCCCTAGATGACACGATAGGATGAAGACTTCGGACCCTCTTCTGGACGGATCGGTGATACCCGGCGTGGTGAAGATAAAGTAGGGAGATCTTCAGGGACTTACTGTTAGGTTTTTTAAGGGGTGTTTGGGTTAGATTAGGGGTATGTGGGTGGTGGGTTCTAATGTTGGGGGTATTGTATGTTTATTTAAATGCAAAAGAGCTGTTTTCTTTGGGGCATGCCCCGCAAAGGGCCCTTTTAAGGGCTGGTAAGGTAAAAGAGCTGTTAACTTTTTATTTTAGAATAGGGTAGGGCATTTTTTTATTTTGGGGGGCTTTGTTATTTTTTTTAGGGGGCTTAGAGTAGGTGTAATTAGTTTAAAATTCTTGTAATCTTTTTTTATTTTTTTGTAATTTAGTGTTTGTTTTTGTAATTTAGTTTAGTTGATTTAATTGTAGATAATTGTAGATAGTTTAGTTAATTAATTTATTGATAGTGTAGTGTTAGGTTTAATTGTAACTTAGGTTAGGATTTATTTTACAGGTAATTTTGGAATTATTATAACTAGGTAGCTATTAAATAGTTATTAACTATTTAATAGCTATTGTACCTAGTTAAAATAAATACAAAGTTGCCTGTAAAATAAATATAAATCCTAAAATAGCTACAATATAATTATTCGTTATATTGTAGCTATATTAGGATTTATTTTACAGGTAAGTATTTAGCTTTAAATAGGATTAATTTATTTAATAAGAGTTATTTTATTTTGTTAGATAAAAATTATATTTAACTTAGGGGGGTGTTAGTGTTAGGGTTAGGCTTAGCTTTAGGGGTTAATACATTTATTATAATAGGTCCGGTCGGCAGATTAGGGGTTAATAATTGAAGTTAGGTGTCGGCGATGTTAGGGAGGGCAGATTAGGGGTTAATACTATTTATTATAGGGTTTTTGAGGCGGTTAGGGGTTAATACATTTATTAGAGTGGCGGCGAGGTCCGGTCGGCAGATTAGGGGTTAATAAGTGTAGGTAGGTAGCGGCGACGTTGGGGGGAGCAGATTAGGGGGTAATAAATATAATATAGGTGTCAGCGATGTTAGGGGCAGCAGATTAGGGGTACATAGGGATAATGTAGGTTGCGGCGGTGTCCGGAGCGGCGGTTAATAATAATATGCAGGGGTCAGCGATAGCGGGGGCGGCAGATTAGGGGTTAATAAGTGTAAGGTTAGGGGTGTTTAGACTCGGGGTACATGTTAGGGTGTTAGGTGCAGACTTAGGAAGTGTTTCCCCATAGGAAACAATGGGGCTGCGTTAGGAGCTGAACGCTGCTTTTTTGCAGGTGTTAGGTTTTTTTTCAGCTCAAACTGCCCCATTGTTTCCTATGGGGAAATTGTGCATGAGCACGTTTTAGCTGCTTACCGCTACCGTAAGCAACGCTGGTATTGAGAGTTGAAGTGGTGGTAAATTATGCTCTACGCTCCCTTTTTGGAGCCTAACGCAGCCCTTCAGAGAACTCTAAATACCAGCGTTGTTTAAAAGGTGCGGGGGGAAAAAAACATGCGTAGCTAACGCACCCCTTCTAACGCAAAACTCTAAATCTAGGCGTATATCTTTCTTACTGGATTGATGTATATCTTTAGTAAAATATTTGTTCCTATCGTCATTTAAGGCTCTTAGGTAGCCTTGTTGTATAAGGTCCAAGGGGTAACCCTTTTCGAGGAATCTATCCCTAAGAATGTTTGATTGTATTTCGTATTTTTCGTTAGTACTGCAATTTCTCCTTATATGCCTAAATTGTCCGTAAGGACATTTTTCTTCCAGCTTAAATAATGATTGCTGTTAAAATCGAAAAAACTATTGCAATCAACTTTCTAAAAAAAGGTTTCTGAAATTATATAGCCTGAAGATGAAAATGAAAGAGTGAGATCTAGAAAATCTATCTTTGTAGATTGGATATTACTTGTAAACTCTAAACCAAAAATATTACTATTAAGGGAATCTGTAAATAAAGAAGCTTCAACCAAAGAACCCTTAAACAGAAAAATCAAATCGTCAATGTAGTGGCCATAGAACACCAGACTTGCCCCCATGGGAGAGTTGTAAATATAATTATCCTCAAAATGTCCCATATAGAGGTTAGCAAAACTGGGGGCAAATCTGGTGCCCATGGCCGTACCCTTTATCTGTAAATAATAATGTCCTTGGTATTTTAAATAGTTGTGGTGTAAGATAAAGTGAATAAGTTCACTACTGTAATTTTGTTGCTTAACAGTCATATATATAAATCTGTTTTAAGATAAGCTTGGATCGCTAGCAAACCTTTATCGTGGGGGATATTAGAATAGAGTGAACTCACGTCACTAGTGATTTACTACAATTCATCATCAGTTTTAGTCATTCCTAGATTTGTTAGTTTAGTCAAAAGATCTGAAGAGTCTTTAATAAATGAAGGCAGTGCTATTACATGTTTCTGTAAAAAAAAGAGTCAATATAAGGTGAAAGGTTGTCTGTAAGGCTCCTGATACCAGCTATTATTGGACGTCCAGGAGGGTTTTTGGCATTCTTATGCACTTTTGGTAGATTATAGTAAAAAGTTGTTTTAGGGTCTTTCGGATATAGATAGTCACTTTCTTTCTTAGTAAGAATACCTTCTTCCAAACCCTCTTGCAATAAAGAATATCCTTTCTTTGAGAAAATAATGGTGGGGTCATTGTTTAAAATCCGACAATAGCTGGCATCACTGAGAATGCGGTCGGCTTCTGCTATGTAGTCCGTAATGTTCTGAAGGACTATTCCTCCCCCCCTTATCCGCCTGGCGGATCACTATATTTTTGTTGTTCTTTAAATTATTAAAGGCATGTTGTTCTCCTGAGCTTAAATTGTGTCTATATTTAATTTTTTTGGGGAGTTTCTCTAGATCTTTCAGAACCATTAATTGAAAAATGTTTATATGTGAATTTTTAATTCTTGGTGGATTGAAACTAGACTTAGGTCTGAAATCGGTGTGTTGCTAATTGTCGATTAACTGATCCAATAAGGTGTCAGGCTCATTAAGCACACAACCGTCTTTCAGGCGTTCATCCATTGTATCTAACACAATAGGGGTGTTGGCAGTATTTTTGGTACATTTCTCTGCAAAATATTTTTGTAATGATAATTTTCTAGTGAATTTATTAACATTCATAAAGGGTTGAAACATATTGGGTGTATTTGAAGGACTGAAAGATAAACCCTTTCCCAGGACTCTAAATTCATTAGTATTGAGTACATGGTCAGACAAATGATATATTCCTTTTTGATATTTTAAAAGTTTCTCTTTTTTGGCAGTTGTTGATTTCCCTCTGGCGCCATGTTTGCGTGAGCTCTTTTTTGACGTGGCAGTCAGGGGGACAACGACCATTGTTCCAACTGGTGGTTCTTGCCTATCTCTAAAAAAGAAGTGGAACATTGTTCCCCTTGATAGGGTATGATGGGATCAGGAATGGATTTGGGGACCTCAGGGCTATCAGATCTCAAAGGGCGAAATCTGTTTTGAGTCTCAAAAGATTTAGGATAAGGCAGATTATATGTGGGTCTTTCATTGTAGGAGCGGGAAGTTTGTCTATTAAATGATGACATCATATTATTGTGTGATTGTTGTTGCCCATAGTATTTATGATTGTCAAACCTGCCCAATTATTATGTGGAGGTCTCGATAATGTTGTTTGTATTGATAATCATTATTTTTATGATATCGGTTAGTGGGGGGATTGTTATTATACTGTCTATTTCCAGAGGAATAAGTCCTTGGTGATGGTTCATATGTTTTAGGGTTCCTCATAATAAGAGTGTACCCCATCATGTGTATATATGTTCCTATTTGGAAAAGTATTGGTATTGTTATGGTTACGATAAGGATAGGGCTGGTTATGAGTCTTAGTGTTCCTATTACTAAAAGTATGATATTGGAAGTATTTATTTGATGAAACTACCAATGTTTTGTAGAAGGACTGATTTTGATGAAAGGTTTTTGTGTTATTATTATTATTATTATTATTATTAGTAGTAGTAGTAGTAGTAGTATTGCAATTGAAATTATAACTTCACCTTTGGAATAATCCTCTTCATCCTTAGCAATTTTTTTATTCTTCCTTTGAATAATCTCATTTTGATCATTATCAGCTCCATCATATACTATTTTCCTCTGTGATTTAAAATCATTATGTATGTATGTATGTATTGGGTACTTGTAAAGTGCGGCTAATCACCCTTAAGGGTCTCAAGGTGCTGCTCATTTTATCGACCTCAGAAGGATGAAAGGCTGAGTGGACCTCGCCGGGGAACGAACCTGCAACCCTTGGGTTGCTACAGAGCTCAGCCACAGTGCCTTAGCATGCTGATTTATACATTTCTCTAAATCGTTTTGGGTTTTATCGATCTCTACACCTGTTTCATCATATAATTTTTGACGATGTTTGATCAAAGTATCCAAAAAGGTATTGGAACAAGCAAGTGCATCTTCCCACTCCTTAAGTACATCAGTATTGTTCTTAAAAGAACAGTTTTTAAAAACTCTGAGACCTCTTGGGATTTGTTTTTTCAATTTGTATTTTTTTGAGAGATTCTGCATCCCACCAATGTCTATGTTCTTCCTTTAACAGATTTTCTAATGTGTTGAAAAGGGTAGACATGGATGGATCAGTAGGACTATTATTAATATTATGCTCCATAGTCTCAATATTGGTGTTATTTTTACGTGTATTAGATATTTCTATAGATGAAAGCATAATAACCAAAGTCGACTACCCCTAGTGGACCAAAAATGGTATAAGCCTCAAAAGCGACTATACTGGCAAAAAAAGTAAATATATATAGGGGGCGCCTAAGAGTGGGAAGATACACTTAATGCATGTTCTAATACCTTTTTGGATATTTTGATCAAGCATCATCAAAAATTATATGATGATCATGTGTAGAGATCGATAAAACCCAAAAAGATTTAGAGAAAGTTATAAATCATAATGATTTTGAATCGCAGAGGAAAATAGTATATGATAGAGCTGATGATTTTCAAAATGAGATTATTAAAAGGAAAAATAAAAAAAATTGCTAGGGATAAAGAGGATTATTCCAAAGGTAAAGTTTATACTTTCAATCGCAATACTAATAATAATAATAATTATACAAAAACCTTCTATCAAAATCAGTCCTCCTACAAAACATTGGTAGGTTTGTCAAATAAATACTTCCAACATCATACTTTTAGTAATAGGAACACTAAGACTCATAACCAGCCCTATCCTTATCGTAACCATAACAATACCAATACTTTTCAAAATAGGAACATATACACACATGATGGGGCAAATTCTCATTATGAGGATCCTAAAATGTATGAACCATCACCAAGGACTTATTCCTCTGGAAATAGAAAGTATAATAACAATCCACCCACTAACCGATATCATAACAATACAACAACATTATCAAGACCTCACACATAATAATTGAGGCAGGTCTGACAAGCACGAATACTATGGGCAACAACAATCACACAATATGAGGTTATCATTTAATAGACAAACTTCCCGCTCCTACAATGAAAGACCCACACATAATCTGCCTTATCCTAAGTCTTTTGAGACTCAAAACACATTTCGCCCTTTGAGATCTGATAGCCCTGAGGGCCCCAAATCCAATCCTGATCCCATCATACCCTATGAAGGGGAACAATGTTCCACTCCATTTTTAGAGATAGGCCAGAACCACCAGTTGGAACAATGGTCGATGTCCCCCCAACCACCACGTCAAAAAAGAGCTTACGCAAATGTGGAGCCAGAAGGAAATCAACAACCACCAAAACAGAGAAACTTTTAAAATATAAAAAATGAATATATAATTTGTCTGACCATGTACTCAATACTAATAAAATTTGAATCCTGGGAAAGGGTTTATCTTTCAGTCCTTCAAATATGCCCAATATGTTTCAACTCTTAGTGGATGTTAATAATTTCACTAGAAAATTATCTCTACAAAAATATTTTGCAGAGAAACGCACCAAAAACACTGCAAACGCCCCTATTGTGTTGGATACAATGGATGAACGTCTAAAAGAAGGGTGTGTGGTTTATGAGCCTGACACCTTATTGGATCAGTTGATTGACAATTACCAACACACCGATTTATGACCTAAGTCCATTTTCAATCCACCATGAACATTACGGACTACATAGCAGAAGCCGACCGCATTCTCAATGATGCCAGCTATTATCGGATTTTAAACAATGACCCCACTATTATTTTCTCAAATAAATGATATTCTTTATTGTAAGAGGGTTTGGAAGAAGGTATTCTTACTAAAAACGAAAGGGACTATCTATATCCGAAAGATCCTAAAACAGCTTTTTACTATCATTTACCGAAAGTGCATAAGAATGCCCAAAACCTTTCTGGACGTCCGATAATAGCTGGTATCGGGAGCCTCACAGACAACCTTCCAGCTTATATTGACTCTTTTTTTACAGAAACATGTAATAGTGCTGGCTTTATTTATTAAAGACTCTTCAGATATTTTGACTAAACTAACAAATCTAGGAATTACTAAAACTGATGATGAATTGTGGTGGATCACTAGTGACGTGAGTTCACTCTATTCTAATATCCCCCACAATAAAGGTTTGCTAGCGATCCAATCTTATATTAAAACAGATTTGTATATATGACTGTTAAACCACAAAATTACATTAGTGAACTTATTCACTTTATCTTACACCACAACTATTTTAAATACCAAGAACATTATTATTTACAGATAACGGGTACGGCCATGAGCACCAGATATGCCCTCAGTTTTGCTAAACTCTATATTGGACATTTTGAGGATAATTATATTTACAACTCTCCCATGGGGACAAGTCTGGTGTTCTATGTCCGCTACATTGACGATTTGATTTTTCTGTTTAAAGGTTCTTTGGCTGAAGCGTCTTTATTTACAGATCCCCTTAATAGTAATATTTTTGGTTTAGAGTTAACAAGTAATATCCAATCTACAAAGATAGATTTTCTAGATCTGACTCTTTTATTTTCATCTTCAGGCCATATAATTTCAGAACCTTTTTTTAAAAAGTTGATTGTAATAGTTTTTTGGATGTTAACAGCAATCATTATTTAAGCTAGAAGAAATATGACAATTTAGGCGTATAAGGAGAAATTGCAGTACTAAAGAAAAATACAAAATAAAATAAAAAATTCTTAGGGATATATTCCTCGAAAAGGGTTACCCCATGGACCTTATACAACAAGGCTACCTAAGAGCCTCTAATGATGATAGGAACAAATATTTTACTAAAGACATACATCAATCCAGTAAGAAAGATATAGTGACTAAGAGGGTATCTGGTAGCTCTCAAACTCCTTTGTTTGTCACTGGCATTAGTAGCCATCATCGTGAGATCAAGAAAAATATCTCTAAACATTGGTCCATTTTATGTGATGACCCTTTTTTGAAAAATCAAATCTCTCCTAAACCTAAAGTGGTCTTCAGAAGAGCCCCTACAATTAAAAATAAATTTGCGGTGCGGAGTAAGCAGCCGTAAGATATGGCCGCACTGTAAGTGAGCTCCATATGCCGAAAACCCAGATAAACGCTGCAACAGGGTGATTTTGCACACTCGAACCCTAAAACACATCCTAATACCTTCAGGGATGTGATGTGATGTAGCCGGAGGGCCGTTGACTTCAGGATCCCATGTTTTTGGAGCGTTCCGGTTTGGGGCCTACACTCCGCCCGCCATTTTGAGGCCATGATTGCAGCAGAGACTGTTGCATATAGAGGCAAAGTGATCAAGAAGCCTATGTGTAATCGTCATAATGGATCATCAAGCTGACCGCCAGTAGATGACAGAGTGCAACCACAACTGATAAGGACTGTACCCAATAATTCTGAATGGTCTTCAGTTTGTATTGCATATATAGGACATCTGCTACCCTAAGACAGCAAATTCACTCTATAAGCCGCATGCTAATATAGCACTCTAAGCAGCATGTCCCTGGGAACACTTTACCCAAATTCAACCAGACCTCAGCAAAACTCACTTTAAAATACTATGTGACGATAATCACATAATATATCACTTAAACAGCATGGCCCATTGCAGCATATCATGTGAATGTAGCTCTCTGCCTTACAAGCAATATAATTTTATACTCCCTACCACAACACACTAAACCCTTAGTGTGGGAGACAAGCTGATAGTGAAGTGAAATTGCCAGCAGTAGGGAAAACCAGTGCAAGGAACATAAACTACAAAAGAGACTTCATCTTACATTTACAGGATGTCACCAAAAAAACTGCCAAGTTCAGACAAACAGAGTAAAGCATCTGTTACTACTCGCCCTTCTGTGAGTTCTTTTTTCAAGCTTTCAGAACCTACTCATACTGGTTCCACTGAATCTCCTGGAAAACAAAGACAAACCTCACCAACTTCAGAAAGGGAGGAAAGCACAATGGAGGAGACAGTGCAAATCTCCACAGCCTTCTTAGCCACCATACCTTCTAAACTTGACTTGGACAACCTAGTTGTAAAGGTCCATGACTGCATTAAAGAAGAAATTGCATGCCTCAGAAAAGAAATAACTAAAATAGGAAACCGCGTAGAGGCATTAGCGGAAGATAAAGATTTTAATCAATCTAAACTTTCCACCTTACACACCACAACATAAACGCATGCTTTACTAATTCTCCAGTTACAGGATAAATTAGAAGACCTGGAAAACAGAGAACTCCGCCAAAATGTATGCATAAGAGGATTTCCAGAGTCAGTTCTACCCAATACCCTTCCTGAATGTCTACAAATCCTTTTTTCACACCTCTTGGGCCCATCAGTAACTTGTGACACATCTATGGATAGAGCTCACAGAGCGCTCAGACCATGACCCTCGGACCAAGCACCACCTTGTGATGTAGTTCTTAAACTTAAAAACTACCAAGCTAAAGAAGACATCCTCAAAGCTGCAAGACTACACAAAGCTATTACTTTTCAGAATTGCCATCTTCAAGTCTTTGTCGACTTGGCTCCACGCACCCTACAGAAAATAAGGGGATTTCAACCCCTCACAACAATCCTCAGAGCAAAGGGGATTCCATACAGATGGGGATTCCCCTGCTTTCTTACGGTGACACAACAGGGTGGCAAATACACCTGTAAATCCTTAAAAGAAGCTCCAGCTCTATGCACCTCCATTGGCATAGACCCTCCACAAAATTTACCACAGACAGAAGACAGCATCCCTACAGGTATGCCTCACCAACACCGGCCCACATGAGCTCCTTGGCAACTTCAACCTGCAAAGAAAGCTAAGAAAACACGTGCAACTTTACCCACAGTTACTACATAGAGACCTATAATTTCACAGTTTGGTGAGAAATATTTTGTGACAATTGTTCACTGTTCATACTACAATGTGATTCTTTTCAGAATTGAACTACCCTTAGGTAGAGAGCTAGGTTTAACAATCAGAAATGCTATTCTAGTTTATACCAATTTTTAGCAACCTGTATTACATTAAGCCCTGTTGACTAGTAATGTATGTAACTTAAGAAATGGGATAGGCTATTCTTCCCCTAAATTGTGACAATCAATGTTGTATCATTTGTTTTTGTTATTATTGTTTTTATGTTGTTTACTTGTTCATAATAGTTATTACCATGTATTGTTTAGTATAATGTTTCCATAGTTATTTGACATCTGCACTACATGTTCCAAGATGCACATTAACCTCACTAATCAGACAGAGACTGACAAATGACTCACACCTTCCACTTAAGCTTACTCTATTGAACTTAACACAAAAGGTATGAAACCAATAAGAATTCTTACACAAAATGTAAAAGAGTTCCACACACCACATAAAAGATCAGTGGCATTCACTGAAATCAATCGGAAAAAAATTGATATCTTATTTTTACAGGAAACGCACTACATAGCAGGACAAGGACCACCATTTTATACTTCAACTTACCCCATTCAGCACCACAGTAGCACCACAGTAGCCACACAGGAGTCAGCATTTTGATCCACAGATTCATACCATTCCACCTACAAAGAGTTGAAAAAGACAATGATGGGAGATATTTGGCACTACTGGGTTTGTTGTATGGCAGACCAGTCACATTAGTGAATATATACGCACCCAATACACACCAAGCATCCTTCTTCCGGAAAATAACTAACGACATACTATCATTTTCTAAAGGCTCTCTTATAATAGGAGGAGCTCTTAATACCCCCTTGATCCCAACCTTAGACAACTCCATAGCAAGATCACATATGTCCAAACGCACCCTCAAATCAATAAGAGACGATTTGAATTTATTGGGAGTACACGACACATGGTGCATTCAACACCCCACTAAAAAGAATTACACTTTTTATTCTGCACCTAATCACACATATTCGTGTATTGACTACATCCTCATAGACCATGTAACTATCTCATCGGTGGTGCATATTGATATTCTCCCCACAGTCTGGTCAGACCATTCACCTGCCTTTTGTAGCATAAACCCTTTGAAACCTTTCAATGGCGCCTAGATTACACCTTACTAAAAGACAAACTCACATTCCAACAAATTGAACCATCCTTAAAAAAAAATTTCAATTTAACTATTTGCCAGAAACAATACCTGATATATTGTGGGAATCATACAAATGCTTTCTGAGAGGTGAGATGATAAAGATTAAATCTGTACAACAGTAAAAACATAGATTGATCTATCAAGACCTGACCATTTAACTACAACTTGACCAAGCCCATAAAATGAATCCCAATGATGAAGTTATAACATCAAACTTAGAACAAATGAAAAATAAGTTGACAGAGTTTTTGGATCTCTCCGACTCTCAGACTCAATAACAACAACGTTTTTTTGTAGAGGGAAACAAACCCGGTAAATTGTTAGCAAGAGCCCTTAAAGCCAAACAATCCACCCACTATATTGCAAAAAGCCAGGACCCCCTAATGACCCAGCTGTAGTGTCGTTAAGAATTGCAGAAATTTTTCGGTACTGCTATTCACAACTTTATAACCTAACAGAGACGTTCAGAACCACTCTGATAAATGCAATCAATACCTAGAATCAATACTTCTCTCCACCATTCCACAAGATAGTTTAGAATCTCTCACTACACCGATATCAGGAAAGGAAATTGAGATAGCAATTCAGAAATCCCTGGTCTTGGTGGCCTTTCCAGCACTTACTACAAGAAATTCAAACATATCCAAATACCCCATTTGTTATCCATCTTCAACTATATAGATGGAGGAAATACGTTGCCCACATCAATGCTGGAAGCTATTGTGACTGTTATACCAAAGCCAAATAAAGACCCAACCCTCCCCTCAAATTATCACCCAATATCCCTCCTTAATATTGATATTAAATTATATGCGAAAAACATAATTTATTTAAGAACTTACCTGATAAATTAATTTCTTTCATATTGGCAAGAGTCCATGAGCTAGTGACGTATGGGATATATAATACTACCAGGAGGGGCAAAGTTTCCCAAACCTCAAAATGCCTAGAAATACACCCCTCATCACACCCACAATTCAGTTTAATGAATAGCCAAATAGTAGGGTAATAAAGAAAGGAGTAAAAAAGCATCGACAAATCAATTTAGAAATAATTGTGCTTTATACAAAAAAATCATAACCAACATTAAAAAAGGGTGGGTGTCATGGACTCTTGCCAATATGAAAGAAATGAATTTATCAGGTAAGTTCTTACATAAATTATGTTTTCTTTAATGTAATTGGCAAGAGTCCATGAGCTAGTGACGTATGGGATAGAAATACCCAAAATGTGGAACTCCACGCAAGAGTCACTAGAGAGGGAGGGATACAAATAAAAACAGACATTTTCCGATGAAAAAATTAATCCACAACCCAAAATATAAATTTATTCTCATAAATGAAAGGAAAAAAATTAAATCAAAAGCAGAAGAATCAAACTGAAACAACTGCCTGAAGAACTTTTCTACCAAAAACTGCTTCCGAAGAAGCAAATACATCAAAATGGTAGAATTTAGTAAATGTATGCAAAGAAGACCAAGTAGCAGCTTTGCAAATCTGATCAACGGAAGCTTCATTCTTAAAAGCCCAGGAAGTGGAAACTGATCTAGTAGAAAAAGCAGTAATTCTCTGAGGCGGGGCTTGACCCGACTCCAAATAGGCTTGATAAATCAAAAGCTTTAACCACGAAACCAAAGAAACAGCAGAAACCTTCTGACCTTTCCTAGAACCAGAAAAGATAACAAATAGACTAGAAGACTTCCTGAAATCTTTAGTAGGTTCCACATAATATTTTAGAGCTCTCACCACATCCAAAGAATGTAAAGATCTCTCCAAATAATTCTTAGGATTAGGACACAAGGAAGGAACAATAATTTCTCTATTAATGTTGTTAGAATTCACAACCTTAGGTAAGAATTTAAATGAAGTCCGCAAAACTGCCTTATCCTGATGAAAAATCAGAAAAGGAGAATCACAAGAGAGAGCGGATAATCCAGAAACTCTTCTAGCAGAAGAGATGGCCAAAAGAAGCAACACTTTCCAAAAAAATAGTTTAATGTCCAAAGAATACATAGGCTCAAATGGAGGAGCCTGTAAAGCCTTCAAAACCAAATTAAATTAATTAAGGAGGAGGGATGGATTTAATGACAGGCTTGATACGAACCAAAGCCTGCACAAAACAATGAAAATCAGGAAGTTTAGCAATCTTTTTGTGAAATAAAACAGAAAGAGCAGAGATTTGTCATTTCAAGGAACTGGCAGACAAACCTTTATCCAAACCATCCTGAAGAAACTGTAAAATTCTAGGAATTCTAAAAGAATGCCAAGAAAATTGATGAGAAGAACACCATGAAATGTAAGTCTTCCAAACTCGATAATAAATCTTTCTAGAAACAGATTTACGAACCTGCAACATAGTATTAATCACGGAGTCAGAAAAACCTCTATGACTAAGCACTAAGCGTTCAATTTCCATACCTTCAAATTTAATGATTTGAGATCCTGATGGAAAAATTAACCTTGAGATAGAAAGTCTGGCCTTAATGGAAGTGACCAAGGTTGGCAACTGAACATCAGAACAACATCCGCATACCAAAACCTGTGAGGCCATGCTGGAGCCACCAGCAGCACAAAAGATTGCTCCATGATGATTTTGGAGATCACTCTTGGAAGAAGAACTAGAGGCGGGAAAATATAAGCCGGTTAATAAAACCAAGGAAGTGTCAACGCATCTACTGCTTCCGCCTGTGGATCCCTGGACCTGGACAGGTACCTGGGAAGTTTCTTGTGTAGATGAGATGCCATCAGATCTATTTCTAGAAGCCCCCACATCTGAACAACTTGAAAAAACACATCTGGGTGGAGAGACCATTCTCCCGAAAGTAAAGTTTGATGACTGAAGTAATCCGCTTCCCAATTGTCTATACCTGGGATATGAACCGCAGAAATTAGACAGGAGCTGATTCCGCCCACACAAGTATCCAAGATACTTCTTTCATAGCTTGAGGACTGTGAGTCCCACCCTGATGACTGACATATGTCACAGTTGTGATATAGTCTGTCTGAAAACAAATGAACGGTTCTCTCTTCAACAGAGGCCAAAACTGAAGAGCCCTGAGAATCGCACAGATTTCCAAAATATTTATTGGTAATCTCGCCTCTTGAGATTTCCAAACCCCTTATGCTGTCAGAGATCCCCAAACAACTCCCCAACCTGAAAGACTTGCATCTGTTGTAATCACAGTCCAGGTTGGAAGAACGAAAGAGGCCCCTAAAATTATACGATGGTGATCTAACCACCAAGTCAGAGAAAGTCAAACATTGGGATTTAAGGATATTAATTGTGATATCCTTGTATAATCCCTGCACCATTGGTTCAGCATACAAAGCTGGAGAGGTCTCATATGAACACTGAATCTATCTGGAAACCTAAAAAGGTTACCTTGTCTGAGGAATCAAAGAACTTTTGGGTAAATTGATCCTCCAACCATGTCTTCGAAGAAACAACAGTAGTTCATTCATGTGAGATTCTGCAAAACGTAAAGAGTGAGCAAGTACCAAGATATCGTCCAAATAAGGAAACACTGCAACACCCCGCTCTCTGATATCAGAGAGTAGGACACCGAGAACCTTTGAAAAGATTCTTGGAGCTGTCACTAGGCCAAAAAGGAAGAGCAACAAATTGGTAATGCTTGTCTAGAAAAGAGAATCTCAGGAACTGATAGCGATCTGGATGAATCGGAATATGAAGATATGCATCCTGTAAATCTATTGTGGGCATATAATGCCCTTGCTGAAAAAAAGGCAGAATAGACCTTATAGTAACCATTTTGAAAGTTGGTACTCTTACATATCGATTCAAAATTTTTAGATCCAAAACGGGTCTGAATGGATTTTCTTTCTTTGGGACAATGAATAGATTTGAATAAAACCCCAGACCCTGTTCCTGAAACAGAACTGGCATGATTACCCCAGATAACTCCAGATCTGAAACACACTTCAGGAAAGCCTGAGCCTTTACTGGGTTTGCTGGAATGCGTGAGAGAAAAAATCTTCTCACAGGCGGTCTTACTCTGAATCCTATTCTGTACCCCTGAGAGACAATATTCTGAATCCAAGGATTTTGGACCAAATTGATCCAAACATCTTTGAAAAATCTTAATCTGCCCCCTACCAGCCGAGCTGAAATAAGGGCCGCACCTTCATGCGGACTTGGGGGCTGTCTTTGATCTCTTAAATGGCTTGGATTTTTTCCAATTTGAAGAAGGCTTCCAATTGGAAACAGATTCCTTGGGGATAGAATTAGGTTTATGTTCCTTATTTAAGAACGAAAACGGTTAGAAGCTTTAGATTTACCCTTAGATCTTTATCCTGAGGCAAAAAAAACTCCCTTCCCCCCAGTGACAGTTGACATTATTGAATCCAACTGTGAACCAAATAATTTATTACCTTGGAAAGAAAAAGATAGCAATCTGGACTTTGAAGTCATATCAGCATTCCAAGATTTAAGCCACAAAGCTCTTCTTGCTAAAATAGCTAAAGACATAGATTTAACATCAATTTTGATGATATCAAAAATGGCATAAAAAATGAAATTATTAGCATGTTGAATTAAGTTAACAATGCTAGACAAATCATGATCCGATACTTGTTGCGCTAAAGTTTCCAACCAAAAAGTTGAAGCAGCTGCAACATCAGTCAAAGAAATTGCAGGCCTAAGAAGAAGACCTGGAAATTAATAAGCTTTCCTTAGATAAAATTCAAGTTTCCTATCTAAAGGATCTTTAAAAAAAGTACTATCTTCCACAGGAATAGTAGTACGTTTAGCAAGAGCAGAGATAACCCCATCAACTTTGGGGATCTTTTCCCAAAACTCCAATCTAACTGCTGGCAAATAATACAATATTTTAAACCTTAAAGAAGGAATAAAAGAAGTACCAGGCCTCTTCCATTCCTTAGAAATCATATCAGAAATAACATCAGGAACTGGAAAAACCTCTGGAATAACCACAGGAGGTTTATAAACAGAATTTAAATGTTTACTAGTTTTAATATTAAGAGGACTAGTCTCCTCAATATCCAATATAATCAACACTTCTTCAACAAAGAACGAATGTACTCACTTTAAATAAATAAGTAGATTTGTCAGTGTCAATATCTGAGGAAGGATCTTCTGAATCAGATAGATCTTCATCAGAGGAGGATAATTCAGTATGTTGTCGGTCATTTGAAATTTCATCAACTTTATGAGAAGTTTTAAAGACCTTTACATTTATTAGAAGGCATGAGAGCAGACAAAGCTTTCTGAATAGAATCAGCAATAAATTCTTATAAATTCACAGGTATATCTTGTACATTAGATGTTAAAAGAACAGCAACAGGCAATGTACTATTACTGATGGACACGTTCTCTGCATGTAAAAGTTTGTCATGACAACTTATTACAAACCACAGCTGGAGATATAATCTCCACAAGATTACAACAAATGTACTTAGCTTTGGGAGAACTGATATCAGTCAGCAGGATTCCAACAGTGATTTCTGAGACAGGATCAGATTGAGACATCTTGCAAATGTAAGAGAAAAACAACATATAAAGCAAAATTATCAATTTCCTTATATGGCAGTTTCAGGAATGGGAAAAAAATGCAAAAAGCATAGCCCTCTGATAGAGAAAAAAGGTAAGAGGCATATAGGAATGGGATTTAAAATATTGAAAATATTTGGCGCCAAGTATGATGCACAAACAAACAGAGAAAATGTTTTGGCGCTAACAACACTCGGAAATGACACACTCGCGTCAATGAAGACGTAACCTTGTAAAAGGACTCAGCGTCGTCAAAGACGCCGGAAATTATGAATTGGCGTCATGGAACTTTGCGCACAAAAAATCTTGCGCCAAAAATTACGCAATATAGTTTGGCATTTTGCGCCCTCGCGAGCCTAATTCTGCCCGCAAATTTAAAATGACAGTCAATTGAAAAAAGACTAAACCCCAGGTAAGAAATAAATTATTTTTTCACCTCTATTAGTCATCAATCTTAGTACTGCACATCTTGTGTCTGACTATCTACACAGCATCTCTTTTTGGAAATTATTATGGTCATTTAACCCCTTGAGTGCTATATATGTAGTCTTTTTCAAGAATAGGCTGGTTCAGCCTCTTTTGTTAGTTGTTGAATTGTTCTTTTACTACATAGCACCTAATTTTCCTATCTCACAATTAACGTGACTGAGCTCACACATTATATTAGGAATAATAGGGGTAGAATAACTATCTCTTATGTTAGTAGTGCCATTAGTTTTTTCTTTGCTCCTTATCTCAAGAAATAAATTTTCCTAAAAAATGCATTTCCCAGATATGAAACTGACAGTCTGCAAAAGGAAATATACTGAAACCTGAATCATGGCAAATATAAGTACAATACATATATTTAGAACTTTATATAAATACATAAAGTGCTAAACCATAACTGAGAGTGTCTTAAGTAATGAAAACATACTTACCAAAAGACACCAATCCACATATAGCAGATAGCCAAACCAGTACTGAAACGGTTATCAGTAGAGGTAATGGAATATGAGAGTATATCGTCGATCTGAAAAGGGAGGTAGGAGATGAATCTCTACGACCGATAACAGAGAACCTATGAAATAGATCTCCCGTGAGGAAAACTGTTGCATTCAAAAGGTGATTCTCCCTTCACATCCCTCTGACATTCACTGTACTCTGAGAGGAATCGTGCTTCAAAATGCTGAACTTAGAATCCTTAGCACAAACTTACTTCACCGCCTCCATAGGAGGCAAAGTTTGTAAAACTGAATTGTGGGTGTGGTGAGGGGTGTATGTATAGGCATTTTGAGGTTTGGGAAACTTTGCCCCACCTGGTAGGATTGTATATCCCATACGTCACTAGCTCATTGACTCTTGCCAATTACATGAAATCCTGGTCAATAGGATGAATAATATCCTACCCATACTTATACATCTGGACCAGGTGGGGTTTGTGCCATAGAGAGAGGCAAAAGATAACACTGTCAAGGTCCTTCATCTCATGCAATACACCTCAGAACACCAATTTCCTTTCGTACTTCTCTCAACAGACGCTGAAAAAGCTTTATTAGAGTAAATGGCATTTTATCTCCCCCCTTGCAAATTAACAACGGAACCTGACAGCGATGCCCCTATCCCCTCTACTATTTGTGTTATCAATGAAAATACTGGCTATAATATTACATAACAACCCAGATATCCATGGACTCACTATAGGCACCAGTCATCACAAATTAGCATTATATGCTAACGACCTACTATTAACCCTGACTTCTCTGACTCTCTCTCTCTCTGCGGCACAGAGATCCCTTGAGGAATGTGTTTCTTTCTCCAACTACTCGATCAATCTGAGCAATTCAGAAATCCTCCCTATTAACCTCACTAATACAGACATTCAGGCACTTCAACAACAAACCCCATATCTAATCCAACAAAATCCCCTAAAATACTTGGGCATTCATCTCTATAAACCCACAGCTGTTAATAGAGCTGAATTACAAAACCCTCCTTACCACACGTCTGCATTGCTCAATAAAAAGATATCTTGGATAGGTAGAATTGGGGTGGTCAAAATGACAATCCTTCCAAAAATCCTTCCTATACAACTCCTAGAAGCATATCTTCCCAGATTACAAGCCACAGTGAATTCATACATTTGAAAAAAAACATCCAGAATTGCTAAAACCACACTATACCTCCCAAAGAAATCTGGAGGCCTGGGGGTCCCAGATTGAATTAAATACTGTATAGCCGTATTCTTACGGAGGATTATAGATTGGTGTACACTCTCCACAAAGTGAGATAAATCATGGATACCTTTAGAAAACGCTATAACAAAAGTGCCTCAACTAGGTGCATACTGCTGGCAAACTGTATCTAACCAACCAATCTACATTAAAAATTATTTGATCATCAAAGAAACATTTGAGGTCTGATCATGTCTGCTACGTTCATAACATAGCCTCTCTACAATCCCCTCACCACTGAAAATGGCATTATCCAATCCCGACTTCCCGATAGGACTATCTATAACACCATCATTAATAGATAACCTACACAACCTACTACCACTTTACACCTTATTAGATGCACATAAACTAATGCCAAAACAACACTTGGAAAGCCTGAATATCCTACAATTCTCCCACTGGTTCAGATAGCTTCAACTAAGACACTTCTTCGACACTCACAAACTAAAACACTTGATACTTAGAGATCTTACACCCTTTGACAAATGATGTACTCTTGATTCTCCTAACCCACATACCATATCTTTATTATATACACTTCTTATAACACCCACTGAAATTATTCACACAGCAACTATCACTTCATGGCATAAAGAGCTTCTATATATCTTATAACAGAACAAGAATGGTATACCTTATTCTACAAAACCTCAAAATCCCCTCATTCTGCTACCCTTCTAGAAACTAACTACAAGTTTCTTCTTATGTGGTATCTCACTCCACATAGGCTGAAATATATTTCCTGAGGCGTCCGACCGTTGCTGGAGAAAATGTACTGAAATAGGCACGTGCCCCAAATTTGCAAAATTCTGGCAAGATATTAACTCCACCATGAGCACACTCCTAGACCATGATATACCTCTGGATCCTATAATATATATATTTCATGATATTACTAAATTGCCCTTTAAACGCTACAAATTGCTTCTTCAATGTAGCGCTAAGTAAATAATCCCAAAACTGAAAAATGATGCCATCCCCGTTTTAGCCATGTGGATTGAACAGATGAAGCGTAATCTAGCTTTAGAAAGGTACTTTTATTACACCATTGATAAACTTGATTTCTATGCTGAAATGATGTTCTTCTGGGAATCTCACTTTTCACCTAGACAGACCAGACATAACCCGTAATTAATACAACCTTAAGCTTCTATATACCCCCACGAGTCACATTGTTTTCTTTTTTGAGTCTCAAATGTTAAACACACCTGTCAATTAACAAATAACAAACAACAAATTTACCTCTTAAATAACTTAACAAAGTACTAAACACATGCTTAAAATCCTTAAATCTTGCTCCTTCTAATCAATCAAAATCAAGTTAGCATGAATGTCTATGCCCACTTGTCATCTTACCCCAAATTGTTAAAAAAAAGTGTTTTCAATAACAATGGTATACCTGTGCTCTATGGGTGTATGCATGCCGCCATATTGTGACGTGCGTTACACACAGGTACACCAGTCACATGACACACACGCATAGTGTTCTATTATGTATTTGCTGCTTACTTAGAAGGAATCACATCTGCAGCACACGCTCACTGCTGTGATGCATACAACAGCAGCACATGCGATTCTTGCAGAGCGTGTGCTGCAGTGTTTGTGGAGATAATGTTTAAAATGTGACAACACAGCAATACATAAGTTAGTAAATGCACGGCGTCATGAACAGTGTAGCACTATACAAAACATATCTATATTAAAGCTATTTATACCGGTGTGTATTTAGTACCATGGGAAATAACATATAGCATGATGCTACAGCGATTCTATATATTGTAACATGATAAGGATTGTGAAAGCCAGAACTGTAAATCAGGGGGGAGGGGAGCGGACTGTCTCATGCGAGAAAAGGCCACACAGGGATTAATTACACCGGATCCTACTGCCCTGTATATCTGTACACACTGGATTAAGCCTGGTGACCCTGGTGTAAATGTTAGCCAGGAGCTCACTGCAATGTACAAGTCCCCATTCAGTGCCCGAGATCACCTTGACTCCCAGGATTCGCGCACACATACATCCGGCGGTGACATGATGATGGCTGGTGTAGTCTGAAGGGGAGCAAACGATACGAACAAGACAGGACAGAGAGATCACACAGAGCAGTTGTAATCGGCTAAGCTGACGGTGCCTGAAAGGCTGACTGTGCCTGAAAGGCCGGAGCCGGGACAAGGTTGAAAAGAATGTCACTCCACACACTAATGTCACTCCACAAGCCCGCTAACAAAAGGCAGTCTAGTCTGTCACTGCCGGCTTGTGGAGTGACATTAATTTTGTTGACCAAGAGGCGTGGTTCACGACTTCCTTTTCAACCTTGTCCCGGCTCCGGCCTTTCAGGCACCGTCAGCTTAGCCGATTACAACTGCTCTGTGTGATCTCTCTGTCCTGTCTTGTTCGTATCGTTTGCTCCCCTTCAGACTACACCAGCCATCATCATGTCACCGCCGGACGTATGTGTGTGCGAATCCTGGGAGTCAAGGTGATCTCGGGCACTGAATGGGGACTTGTACATTGCAGTGAGCTCCTGGCTAACATTTACACCAGGGTCACCAGGCTTAATCCAGTGTGTACAGATATACAGGGCAGTAGGATCCAGTGTAATTAATCCCTGTGTGGCCTTTTTCTCGCATGAGACAGTCCGCTCCCCTCCTCCCTGATTTACAGTTCTGGCTTTCACAATCCTTATCACGTTACAATATATAGAATCGCTGTAGCATCATGCTATATGTTATTTCCCATGGTACTAAATACACACCGGTATAAATAGCTTTAATATAGATATGTTTTGAATAGTGCTACACTGTTCATGACGCCGTGCATTTACTAACTTATGTATTGCTGTGTTTTCACATTTTAAACATTATCTCCACAAACACTGCAGCACACGCTCTGCAAGAATCACATGTGCTGCTGTTGTATGCATCACAGCAGTGAGCGTGTGCTGCAGATGTGATTCCTTCTAAGTAAGCAGCAAATACATAATAGAACACTATGCGTGCGTGTCATGTGACTGGTGTACCTGTGTGTAATGCACGTCACAATATGGCGGCATGCATACAACCATAGAGCACACAGAAGCACAGGTATACCATTGTTATTGAAAACACTTTTTTTGAACAATTTGGGGTAAGATGACAAGTGGGCATAGACATTCATGCTAACTTGATTTTGATTGATTAGAAGGAGCAAGATTTAAGGATTTTAACAGGCAGGTGTTAAGTGTCCCTTTAATCTTGTACATGATTTACCCACCTATGACCCAGTTACCCCTTCCCTCCCCCTCTCCTTACCCATAATTTCTTATATATTGGAAAAAAATGTTTTAACTTCACAATTGGTCTATTTATTACTTACTGCATCATCAGTTTGAAGCCTTCAATATGGACTTTAAAATGAGGCATTCTAAAAGGACTTTCCAAAGGACCACAGCAGCGCTAGAGCTAACTTGGCAATTGCAAAGTAGCTACAATGGTATAGATTATAGACCAAGACACAAACATGTTGTAAATTATTTATTTTACAGGTAGCCCTCAGTTTACGCCGGGGTTAGGTTCCAGAAGGAATGGTTGTAAATCGAAACCGTTGTAAATTGAAACCCAGTTTATAATGTAAGTCAATGGGAAGTGAGGGAGATAGGTTCCAGGTCCCTCTCAAAATTGTCATAAGTAACACCTAATACATTATTTTTAAAGCTTTGAAATTAAGACTTTAAATGCTAAACAGCATTATAAACCTAATAAAATTAGCCCACAGCACAGAATATATAATTAAACTAAGTTAAATGAGCAAAAACATTTGCTAAACAGCATTATAAACCTAATGAAATAATCACACAACACAGACTTCACTTGCATTTTTCTGCAAACAGTTCTTTCTATGAATTCCAATCTGGACTGATTTATAAACAGGAAGATCTTGTTCCTTTGAAATCTGCTTGATAGCTCAGGTCTGGTTAAACTGATTAATTTCAGCTTGCTTGGCTTTGCTGCAACACAAGCGGACAGCTCCACCTACTGGCTATTTTAATAAATGCACTGCTCCTCAATGCTTTTCAATAGCAGTCACATGACTGGAAAAAAAGGTTGTTATTCTGAAACGGTGTAAATTGAACCGTTGTAAAACGAGGGCCACCTGTATTTGTTAAACTTTGACATAAAAAAAAGATTGGGAAAAAATAAAAAATTTGCACTGAGCAAAATAGTTAGAGAGAAAATGAACCCTAGCAAAATAACTGTGGCTAAAAATAATAAAAAAAACTTTTTGGGGTAATTTTTTACCCCAATGTGGTGTTTTTAAATGTCATAAGTCTAGATGTAGCATGTGTAAATTTGTAAAAAAAATGGTACTAAGAATTTTCAGTCGAATTTTACAGGTGAACAATTTGCTATAAAGAAATGTCTTACATGTGAATCCACTTATGTCATCTATTTAGTACAGTGTATGTGTGGGGTCCAGTATGTAGGGCGCACGAGCCGTAAGGTCAAGAGACGCTGGAGTGAACACATCCACAATGTTAAAAGGAAATGTTTTTAAACCTAGTGTTTCAAGGCACTGTACTCATGTTCACAGAGGAAGTTCCAAAACACTCTCCATTCTGCCCATTGAACAAATATCCAGAAATACTCACAATGCCTTATTGCTACTCAAACGTAGAGAAACTTTCTGGATCCATAAATTATATACTTTGATACCAAAGGGCTTCAATGAATGTGTTGATCTGGCAGCCTTTGATTTATAATCCTTGAGTTGTTGATCACTTTCATTATTATATATTAGTAATGTCCCCACATAGTATTATTATTCTCTCACACTAATTCACTAGTTTATTCTCATGTCCATCACAATATAGTATGTGTCTCATACAAATATACACTATTATATTTATATTATATTTTTCCCCAAGGTAGTTATTTTATTTATTAACTTTTCCATCAACACTCAATCTGACACTGCTATCTTTCACAAAGTGCACTCTGATATCACATAATGAAATAATAATGTTCAAGATTTTATTAATGTATTACATTTTGGCCATAACAGTTAGTATCTTAGATCCATATCACAAATCAGATCAATTGTACTTCAATTCTGCAATATTCTTTCCGGATTTTCCTATTATTCCCAATTTGTTCTTTTTTATATATAAATCACATATCCTTTTTATTTCTCAGACAAATTAATCCTTACCACACATAACAATTGTACACATGTTAATAGGCTATTTACAGCCTTTCCCCCATCTCACATTCGTCAATGTTTCTCAGCCTCTCTGGCACACAGCCTTTAGGAGAACACACCAGCGAGAGAGTTGTAGGCATTGACGATGCCCCAATAATATCAAGCCAGCATGGATAGGACCACCTACCAGCGTCTTCTTTTCTTTGACCATCGATCGCGTCATCTAGGGGGAGTTTTTTTTTTCTATCTAGTGACGTTTTTGTTTTATAACCTATCACCGAAGGATTGTGTTCTCACACCCACACAACGTAGATTTCACTGCCTTTTTATGCTTTATTTTTCTAGTTAGTACCATAATGACTTTACATTATACGGATTCAATATTTTGGACACTCGTGGTTTTCAATAATAATGATTAAATTGATGCCCTGCACTACATATCAGTAACCCAAAAGTCTATGTATTTTTCCCTAAAATGATTAAATTCATCTGCATTGTATTCAACTGACCATATGGGGAACTATTTTTGTGCTAAGCATATTTGGAGTGGCAATGAACCTATATATTTTTATATGTTAATATGATCCCTATGTAGATGTTTATGTGTATATATACTTTTTTAATTTTCTGTAACTTACACTTTGAACATATACAGGAGTCCATCTGGGGTGCTTTTTGCTAGCAAATTTATGAAGTTATAATGTGTTGCTACATCACATTTTCTGCTGATTAATGGATTAGATTCTCTATGTTATATATATATTTTTTTTTTTTTATGTTTACGGAATGTTTATACTGGTTGCTATGATACATGTGATTGGTTCACACACACCCCTCCAGGTGGTGGTTTTCTCTCAATGTGATGTATTTGGAATGGTCATGCTGGTTGCTATGATACATGTAATTGTTTCACACACACCCCCCTCCAGGTGGTGCTTTTTGTATATGATTAATTTGATGCTATGTATAGCAAGTGTTTTTAACCTTTTGTATTAAGCCTGATGAAACAGTCACTGGTTAACTAAGAAACGCGTTGCTTGTTTTTATACTTATTTTAATATAGTCAGTTTTGCACTTCTTGCCTTTATACCATTTATTCGGCGGCACACCTGACTTTTGGTGGATTATATGCTGGGATATCGTATCCTGCTATTTTGGAGTTCGAGCCACACTGGAGGTCAGTCTGCTGGGTGACTGTTAGATTCCAGCCTGCTCAACTTGCACCAAGAGGGGTGCTTCATTAAATGTGAGTGTAATTTCTTACACATTATCTCACAATATATACAGTGCTAGGCCATGTGGTGCTTCTGTTCTTTTATATTCTCTTCAGTACTGAAATATATCAGCAGAGGTTATGGAATAGGAGTATATTGTAGATCCATAAAGGGAGGCAAAAGACAAATCCCTGTGACCAATTATAGAGGGTTTATGAAAAACATCCCATAAGGTGAAAAAAAGAATCACAAACCATACCCCATATACATTCCTCTGACAAGGACTGTACTCTGAGGGAAAACCAGGCCCAATATAGAGTGAAAACCCCTCTCTCAACCACCTCTAGCGGAGACAAAGTAAAGACTAAAGTATGTGAGAGGTTGGAGGGGTTACATAGAGCTCTTGGGGTTTGGGAATCTTTGCCTCTTCCTAGTGGAAAAGAAGAGTAATTCCCAAGAGTAATGGATTGTGGACTTTCGCCACCTGTATGAAAGAAGGAAAGAAAGATTACTACGAGCCATTTGTAGATGTCCTAATATGACTTTTCAAGAGTGCCCTAAATGCCAAGATACACGTGGCATTCAGATGGTTAATGAGTGGTGAAGATGGATATGGATTATAATAAGATAATGTTACACATTACTAAATAAGTATTTCTCTTCCACAGTGAACAAAGGAGCTAATAAAAAGAAACATAAATTATGCTTACCTGATAATTTCATTTCCATTTGTGGGAGGACAGTCCACTGCTTCATTCATTATTTGTAGGAATTAAGAACCTGGCCACCAGGAGAAGGCAAAGACACCCCAGCCAAAGGCTTTAATACCTCCCTCACTCCCCTCATCCCCCAATCATTCTGCCAAGAGAACAAGGAACAGTAGGAGAAATATCAGGGTATAAACAGTGCCAGAAGAATAAAATTAAATTTAGGTCCGCCCACCGGAGAAATGGGCAGGAGCAGTGGACTCTCCTCCTACAGATGGAAATGAAATTATCAGCTAAGCATAATTTATGTTTTCCACATTAATGGGAGGAGAGTCCACTGCTTCATTCATTACTTGTGGGAACGAATACGCAAGCTCTAGAGGACACTGAATTAAGAAAACGGGAGTTAAAAGGAGGCAGACCCTAAACTGAGGGCACCACAGTCTGCAGAACCTTTCTCTAAAAGCTGCTTCCGCCAAAGCAAAAACATCAAATTTGTAAAATTTTGCAAAAGTATGTAAAGAATACCAAGTCCCTGTCTTACAAATCTGCTCCATAGAAGCCTCATTCTTAAAGGCTCAAGAAGAGGCCACAGCCCTAGTTGAATGAGCCATAATCCTCTGAGGAGGCTTATGTCCCGCTGTCTCATAGGCCAGACGGATCATCCTCCTCAACCAAAAAGACAGTGAAGTGGAAGAGGCCCTCTGCCCCCTGCGCTTCCCTGAATACACAACAAATAAAGACGAAGTCTGTCTGAATTCCTTTGTGGCCTGAAGTTAAAACTTCAAGGCTCAAACCACGTCCAAATTATGAAGCAACCTTTCCTTTGACGAAGAAGGGTAAGGACACAAGGAAGGAACTACTATTTCCTGATACGATTCGACACGACCTTGGGAAGAAAACCCAATCCAGTGCGAAAAACAGCCTTAGCGTGAAAAAACAGGTAAGGAGGCTCACATTGCAAGGCCGCTAACTCAGAAACTTTGCGAGCTGATGCAATAGCCAGTAGGAATAGAACTTTCCAGGAAAGAAGAAGTTTAATGTCAAACGCATGCATAGGCGCAAATGGAGCCCTCTGCAAAATCTTAAGAACCAAATTTAAGCTCCAAGAAGGAGCAGAATTTCTAAAGACAGGTCTGATCCTAGACAGAGCCTGAACAAAGGACTCAATATCAGGAAGCTCCACTAGCTTCTTGTGTAAAAGTACAGATAAAGCCGAAATCTGAGCCTTTAAGGAACTGGCAGCAAGACCCTTATCCAGTCCATCCTGGAGAAAGGCCAGAATCCTGGATACCCTATCCTTGTGCTAGGGATATCCACGTTTCTCACACCAGGACAAGTAGGTCCTCCACACCTTATAATAGATGCGCTGAGTGACCGGCTTTCTGGCCTGAATGAGAGTATCAATTACTCTCTCCAAAATCCTCTCTTGGCTAAGACTAGGCATTCAATCTTCACTCAGTAAGCCTCAGAGAATCGAGATTTTGGTGTAGAAATGGACCCTGAACCAGCAGATCTCTGCGACAGGGTAGCCTCCATGGAGGAGACAATGACATCCCCATCAGATCCCCAAACCACGTCCTCCACAGCCACAACGGAGCAATCAGAATAGCCAAAGCTTGTTCCTGCTTGATGCGGGCCACTACACGAGGTAGAAGTGGCACCTATCAGCTCCGCCTGGGGATCCCTGGACTGCGACCTGTATCTGGGTAGCTTGAAGTTGAGTCTGGACGCCATGAGATCTATCTCTGGCGTCCCCCATCTGTTGCAGATCTCTGCGAACACCTCGGGATGGAGAGACCATTCACCTGGATGAAACAATTGTCTGCTGAGAAAATCTGCTTCCCAGTTGTCCACACCCGGAATGTGGATCGCTGAGAGCAAACAATTGTGGATCTCTGCCCATTCCAGAATCCGAGATACTTCCCTCATGGCTAGGGAGCTTATTGTTCCCCCCTGATGGTTTATGTAAGCCACCAAGGTAATGTTGTCCGACTGGAACCTGATGAATCAGGACGACCCCAGGGGGGCAAAGCCCTCAGAGTGTTGAATATCGCCCGGAGTTCAGGAATATTTATTGGTAGACTCGACTCCTCTCGAGTCCACCTGCCCTGTGCCTTTCTGGCACCCCAAACAGCTCTCCATCCTGATAGACTTGCGTTTGTGGTCATAATCTCCCAAGATGGTCTCAGGAAGGATGTCCCCTGGGACAGTTGTCCCGGACAGATCCACCAAGAGAGAAATTCCCTCGTTCGGATGTCCATAGATATCTGTTGGGATAGATCTGAGTGATCGCAGTTCCATTGTCTCAACATGCACAGCTGAAGAGGCCTGAGATGGAACCTGGCATATGGAATGACATCTATGCTGAATACCATGAGCCCAATCACCTCCATACACCTGGCTACAGATGTCCTTGAGGAGGTCTGAAGGGCAAGACAGCTGGATGCAATCTTGCAACGTCTCTGGTCTGTTAAGAATATCTTCATGGATAAGGAATCTATTATCGTACCCAGGAATTTCACCCTGTTGCTGGGAACCAGAGAACTCCTTCCTTAGTTTATCTTACATTCGTGGGATCGAAGGAGAAAGAGAAGAGCCCTCGAGTGTTCCTCCACAAGACTGAAGGACGGAGCCTGGACCAGGATATTGTCCAGATAAGCAGCCACTGCAATACCTCTGGCTCTCGCCACCGCGAGAAGTGCTCTCAGAACCTTCGTAAAGACTCTTGGGGCAGTCGCCAGACCGAAAGGTAGGGCCACAAACTGGAAGTGTTGGTCCAGAAAAGCAAACCTTAGGAACCTGAAGTGATCCCTGTGTATTGGAACATGAAGGTAAGCTCCTTCAAATCTATTGTTGTCATGAATTGTCCCTCTTGAACAATGGGCAGAATCGACCTGATCGTCTCCATTTTGAAGATGGGAATGACAGAAACTTGTTTAGACACTTTAGGTCCAGAATCGGGCGAAATGTGCCCTCCTTCTTTGGGACCACGGAAAGGTTTGAATAATACCCCAGACCTCTTTCTGCTAGAGAAACTGGGACGATTACTTTGAGAGAGGAGAGATCCCTCACGCATCCTAGGAAGGAATCCCTCTTCTCTGGATTTGAGGATAAGTTTGACAAGAGGAATCTGCCTCTGGGCGGATGAGTCTTGAATCCTATCCTGTAGCCCTGGGCTATGACCTCCAGAAGCCAGAGCCCCTTCATGCCGATTTTGTCTCAGCAAGCTTCTTGCTCTGCTTGGATTTGTTCCAAGAGTGATCTGGTTTCCAAGATCCCTTGGACTTGAGAATTGTCCAAATAAAAGGGACGAACAGTAGACCCCATAGGCTTATTCTTCTTATCCTGCGGTAGGAAAGCACCCTTGCCACCCGTCACCGTGGATATGATAGAGTCCAGGCCTGGACCAAAAAGAACCTTCCCTTTAAATGGGAGGGAAAGTAATCTAGACTTGGAAGTCATGTCAGCGGACCATGACTTTAACCACAGAGCCCTACGGGCTAGAACAGAAAAACTGCATGTCTTGGCGTTCAGGCGAATAATCTGCATATTTGCATCACAGATGAATGAATGAGCTACCCTTAAGGTCTTAATTCGTTCTTGTATCTCTTTGAGGGGAGTCTTCACCTTGACCATAGCAGATAGAACGTCGCACCAATAGGTAGCTGCTCCAGGCACTGCAGCAACTGCTGCTGCCGGTTGAAAAACAAACCCCGTGAGTTGGAACATCTTCCTCAACATGGACTCCAATTTTTTGTATCCATGGGCTCCTTGAACGAAGAGCTATCTTTGAGCAGGATAGTTGTTCGCTTAGCACCAGGAGATAGCTCAAGCTGCGAGTCCGGAACGTGGAATAGCTTTTTAAAAGAAGTTTCTCCCCTTCATTCTTAATAATATTAGCCATTTTAATGGGGACTGGGAAAGCCTGAGGCACCAACCTGTCCTCATAAACCCTATCTAGTTTAGGGATCGAAGATTCCTCCAGCAGTTTCGGTTAAGGAACCTCCAACGTAGCAAGTACCTCTTTCAGCAAAAAGCGCAAATGCCCCATCTTAAATTTAAAATCTGGCTCCTCCGCAGATGTAGGTCTAGAAGTCACCGATTCCAACCCAGAAAAAATGTCCTCTGAAGAGACGGATTCGTCTTCATCGGTGGATAATCTGTCAGAGACTTCCAGTGGAAATGACCCCCGGGACAGATAGCTATGTATCACCTTTCGCTTGTGCTTAGCAGGGAGTGGTAAGGCATTGAAGGCAGCAGAAACCGCCGTTTGTAACTGATCAGCGAAATCTGGTGGCCAAAGGGCCCCTCCCACAGGAGGATTAGTAGTGCCCTGGGGAGCTGAATGTGTAATCGGAGATGAGTGTAGGTAACACACCTCGCGGGTCGGAGAACCCTCAGAGGGGGATGGCTCAGTTGTACTAAATATCTTATTCTTTTTAGATATTGCAATTTTATCAAAGCATGTTGTTCTACTAATCCTTCTGAGGGCCGCCAGATTTCGCTGATCAGTTACAAACGGTGGCTTCTGCTTCAATTTCCTTCAATGCCTTACCACACCCTGCTAAGCGCAAGCGAAAGGTGATACATAGCTATCCGTCTCAGGGGTCATCTACTCCGCTGGATGTCTCTGACAGATTATCCGCTGGCAGCGGATGGCAGCGTTATAGGGCAGCGCTATAGAGGGTTAAATAACACAACTTTTGTTGCGTTCTTTACTTTCCCTATAGTGCTCAAAACTTGTAATCTAGGTGAGTGTTGGTTAACCTCCCAGTTGCTCTCTCAAAAATATGTACTTTACACACGAAAAAGGCTTTTCTGTTGAAAAGGCGTGCATGGCTGCAGACTTTTTTTAAATATCTTCATTTATTGGGGACCCATACGGGTGCATCACAACAAGAAACAACAATACAGGGAGTGCAGAATTATTAGGCAAATGAGTATTTTGACCACATCATCCTCTTTATGCATGTTGTCTTACTCCAAGCTGTATAGGCTCGAAAGCCTACTACCAATTAAGCATATTAGGTGATGTGCATCTCTCTAATGAGAAGGGGTGTGGTCTAATGACATCAACACCCTATATCAGGTGTGCATAATTATTAGGCAACTTCCTTTCCTTTGGCAAAATGGGTCAAAAGAAGGACTTGACAGGCTCAGAAAAGTAAAAAATAGTGAGATATCTTGCAGAGGGATGCAGCACTCTTAAAATTGCAAAGCTTCTGAAGCGTAATCATCGAACAATCAAGCGTTTCATTCAAAATAGTCAACAGGGTCGCAAGAAGCGTGTGGAAAAACCAAGTCGCAAAATAACTGCCCATGAACTGAGAAAAGTCAAGCGTGCAGCTGCCAAGATGCCACTTGCCACCAGTTTGGTCATATTTCACTGGAGTGCCCAAAAGCACAAGGTGTGCAATACTCAGAGACATGGCCAAGGTAAGAAAGGCTGAAAGACGACCACCACTGAACAAGACACACAAGCTGAAACGTCAAGACTGGGCCAAGAAATATCTCAAGACTGATTTTTCTAAGGTTTTATGGACTGATGAAATGAGAGTGAGTCTTGATGGGCCAGATGAATGGGCCCGTGGCTGGATTGGTAAAGGGCAGAGAGCTCCAGTTCGACTCAGACGCCAGCAAGGTGGAGGTGGAGTACTGGTTTGGGCTGGTATCATCAAAGATGAGCTTGTGGGGCCTTTTCAGGTTGAAGATGGAGTCAAGCTCAACTCCCAGTCCTACTGCCAGTTTCTGGAAGACACCTTCTTCAAGCCGTGGTACAGGAAGAAGTCTGCATCCTTCAAGAAAAACATGATTTTCATGCAGGACAATGCTCCATCACACGCGTCCAAGTACTCCACAGCGTGGCTGGCAAGAAAGGGTATAAAAGAAGAAAATCTAATGACATGGCCTCCTTGTTCACCTGATCTGAACCCCATTGAGAACCTGTGGTCCATCATCATATGTGAGATATACAAGGAGGGAAAACAGTACACCTCTCTGAACAGTGTCTGGGAGGCTGTGGTTGCTGCTGCACGCAATGTTGCTGGTGAACAGATCAAAACACTGACAGAATCCATGGATGGCAGGCTTTTGAGTGTCCTTGCAAAGAAAGGTGGCTATATTGGTCACTGATTTGTTTTTGTTTTGTTTTTGAATGTCAGAAATGTATATTTGTGAATGTTGAGATGTTATATTGGTTTCACTGGTAAAAATAAATAATTGAAATGGGTATATATTTGTTTTTTGTTAAGTTGCCTAATAATTATGCACAGTAATATTCACCTGCAGACACAGATATCCCCCTAAAATAGCTATAACCAAAAACAAACTAAAAACTACTTCTAAAACTATTCAGCTTTGATATTAATGAGTTTTTTGGGTTCATTGAGAACATGGTTGTTGTTCAATAATAAAATTAATCCTCAAAAATACAACTTGCCTAATAATTCTGCACTCCCTGTATACATGTAGCAATAGTTCACATAAGATATGTACAAGTCAATTATATTCCTGAAGCGACTAACACCCGACCGAGCATTTTTAACTTTTCTGGAATAACCAGGGATGAGGAAGAGGGAAAAAGGAGGGGGAGGGAGGAAGGGGAGGAAGCAATAATGAGAACTACAATTCAAGTTACATAAAACAGTATCCTGGTACAAATCTTGCATCCTGAGGTGCGTGCAGGTTAATCTACCTGGAGTTATAGAATTAGGGTGGGGAGGGGGAGGGAGGAGGAAGAGGAAGGGAAGGGAAGAGGGGGGGGTAATGGTAATGTTCAACCAGGGACGGGGAAGGGGGGGGAGAGGGAGGGGAAGGGGGGAAATAATTAGGGAGGGGGGGAGTCGCAACGTCAACAAGAATCACAATTTCAATTACACAGAACGGTGTCTTGGGACTGATCTTACATCCTAAGATATGTGCAGGTTAATTACACACCTGGAATTGGAAGGAGAGGGAAAGGGAAGGAAAAAGGGGGGGGGACCTGGAATCAGGGCAGATGGGGGGGAGATTAAGGTAAGAGAGACATTTTCCATTCTTACAAGTAAACTTTAGCTAGGTTTCAAACAATCAGGGTGATACAGCAATGTAGCCAAACTCGACTCACAAAGATGTGAGTAGTGGAAAATCTTGGAGTTGCTGAAAAGTTGAAGTTGGATAGGAGGAGACACCCGGTCCACCCTGTGTGGAGCATGGTAAGGCTCTTTGTGCATGATGGCCTCTTGATGTGCAAAGAGAGGGAAGGGGGAAAGGGTAAGCGATGGGAAGGGAGGGGTTAGGCAGCGCCTGGGTTGCCTGAGGGCCAGTTTCCTTTCAGTCTCTCTGTCATGAGATACGAGCTGTTAGCAAAGGGAGATAGTATCTGTGTGCAGATGTTAGTAGGTAGGGACAGTAGGTAAGGTCGCCATTATGTGCAGAAAGCTTTGATTCTTCTCTCTAGGTCCCCTTTAACATCTGCCTGTTCGACTAGTAGTTGCGCATGTAGGGAGCTAGTGAATTGTGATATGTGTGGTGGCTTGCTCGAAACCCATTGTTTTAAGATCAGTTTTCTAGCTAATAGGATGACGGTGTTCAGAAAGCGGTCCTGTGGAGTGCTTTGTGTGTGTCCCCTAAGAAAGAAAGCATCCTGAACTGTTAACTCTATGATTGTACCACAGATCTTTGTCAGCCAGTGTTGGATTCTTCCCCAGTATTGAGCTATTTTGGGGCAGTTCCAGAACAGGTGCATGGTGTCTGGGTCAGGTGAGGAGCATCTAAGGCAAGCATCTGATGCATCTGGGACCCACTTGGTTCGTAAGTGAGGGGTGATATAACTTAAGTGTATAAATCTAAGATGCTTTTCCCTGTATGACATAGCAAGAGTACAACCAGCTGCAAGTCTAAAACTGTCTGAGATAGTGCCCTCACTGACCTCAACGCCAACATTGTTCCTCCATTTAGCACTCAAGTTCTGAAGGACCTCAGTTGATTTTTGCTCCATGATTAAACCATAAATGTATGAGATAGAGTGTAGTCCTTGTTTGGTCAAGGAGCAGATAGTGTCTATCGGAGTGGTGTTTCCCCCACAGAGCCCGTCAGATAGTAACTTGTGAGCATAGTGGGTGGCTTGGAGGTACGCAAATGTGCTGTGTCTAGGAAGATCAAATCTTTCTTGTAGGTTCGCTAACAGGAATGGTTTGTTCGTGAGGGGATCTATTAGCTGTGAGATTGCGGTTAGGCCCTTTTCCCCCCATATTGCAAAGATTCGGGTGGTCATACCCGGAAGGAAAGTAGGGTTGCCCTGTAATGGAAGATGTTTAGTTATTTCACTGGGAAGTTTCCACCACCTACATAACTTTTTCCAGGCTCTACGCGGATCCTTAAATAAGATGTTGTCTTTTATTTTGGCGGGGAGAGTATGCAGGGGGGCATGGGGGAGGAATGCCAAGTGGAGTGGGTGAGCTAAGGACTTCTCAAGGTTTTCATTGTTAAAGACTGATGTGCGTGCAAGCCAAAGACTAACTTTGCTAACGTCGCCCAATTGTACCACTCAACGTTCAGGAGTTTCAGTCCCCCTTTGTCGTTCGGCAAGGCCAATTTCGTTCTGCTGATTCTGTGTTTCCTAGAGTTCCACACAAAGGTGCCAAAGGCACTAGTAATACTCCCCAGGTCTTTCCGTGTTAGTAAAAAGGGAAGTAGTTGCAGAAGGTATAATAATTTGGGCATTGCTATCATTTTGATTAGGCTCACTCGACCCGACAAGGAGATTGGTAATTTAGCCCAGCTCGTGAGTAGTGAGCAGATCTGAGCGATCACGGGCGGTATGTTCAGTCTATAGATTAGATGTGGGTTGACATGCAAGCGAAGGCCTAGATATTTGAATGAGCCATCTGTGACCCTAAGCTTGGTTAATAATGGCGTAGGTGGGTGTGTTTTAGTGAGATATGTCAGTTCCGACTTTTCCAAATTTACTTTGTAACCTGAAATGCCTCCAAACTGGTGGAATATGGAAGCCAGCTTGGGTATGGTGGCGTTTGGGTCGGATACATATAGGAGCAGGTCGTCAGCGTACAATGACAAGTGCATTGAATGGGACCCTATCTTTATTGCCGGTATCGTATTTCTTATATATATGGCTAAAGGTTCTATGGCTAGATTGAACAAGAGAGGGGATAAAGGGCATCCCTGCCTAGGGATGTCCAGGGAGAAGGGGTGGGACACCGTGCCGTTCACTATGATTGAGGTGCGTGGGTTATGGTATAATTTCCGAATGAGACTATGGAAGTTCCCAGTTATGCCAAATTTTTCCAGGGTGGTCAAGAGGTGGTCCCACTCCACTTTGTCGAATGCTTTTTCCGCGTCGACAGAGAGAAGGCACGCCTCCTGCGGAGTGTTAATGATGTTTTGGCCCCCATTGCCATCCCAGTGTTCCTCCCGCCAGTAGTAGTCTATGACCGCCAGTGTCTTGCGTATGTTGGCAACCGAAGAGCGATGTTTCATGAAACCTGTTTGGTCCTTATGAATGACCGTGCCTAGGACTGTCGCCAGTCTACCCGCCAAAATGGCAGTGAAGAGTTTGTATTCATTGTTAAAAAGTGCTATTGGTCTATAGGAGGCTGGGTTCGTTGGGTCCCTGTCTGGCTTTAGAATTTGGCACATGAGAGCATCAGTAAAGTCAGCTGGGGGTGTCAGTGAGCCCTGCAGGTAACCCGTGAATGTCTGTGCTAGTAGGGGGCTAAGTTCCGTCTGTAGCAGCTTATAATATTCAATTGGCAGCCTGTCGGGACCTGGTGCTTTACCCATTTTGGCCACTTTGATTGCTTTCATGACTTCCGATGCGTGAATCGGAGCATTTAGGTGTTCTAAGTGTTCTCTACTGAGGGTTGGGGGATCAATCCTGTCCCAAAAGCGGTCTTTGTCATGTTTCGTACATGGTTGGGCTGTGTAGAGTGTGGAGTAAAAATTTAGGAATTCAGTTGTAATTGATTCAGTATCTGAGAGGAGTACCCCTTGTGCTTGGATGGAGGGAATGATTGATTTGGGGTTGGTCAATTTTACCATGTTGGCTAGTAGTCTCCCTGTCCTATCCCCGAATCTATAGAACTTGCCTTTTCTGTGTGTTTGGAAGAGATGGTCCTGTTGGGCCAAGGCATCCTCCTTTAGCTTCTTCTTTTCATAGTAATTGCGTCTATGTTTAGGGGAAGGGTGGGCTAGGTATTGGTTGTATGCGGTTGTGACTTCTGCAGTGGTAATGGTTTCTACCTTTTTTTGTTTGGCATTGTAATGTGCGGTGAAGCTGGTGATCTGACCTCTCATAACTGCCTTAGATGCTCCCCAAAACACCCCCGGGTTGTTAAAGTGCTGGGTGTTGAAGCTGCGATATTCCTCCCAGTGGGTTTTTAAGTGTTGTCTGAAGTCAATGTTGTGATACAGGTAGGTAGGGAATCTCCAGTTCCCGAAAGTAGGGGTGTTGAGTCGAGGGCCGAGTTGAAGCCATATGGGCGCATGGTCTGATATTATTATGTCTGAGATGTCCGTTAGCGGGATCTGTGTGTGTAGCTGTTGGGAGCATAAAAAGTAGTCGATATGTGAGAGTGTCTTGAGCATTTTAGAAACACATATGAAGTCTCTCCTGGTCGGGTGGCGTGAGCGCCATGGGTCCATAAGATGTAATGCTGTTTTGAAGGCAGCAATGATTGCCGTCTCCTTTTTTAGTTTTTTAGCCTGACATTTCTCTTGTCTTTTTGTATGTTTGTCTGCCCTGCGGTCCAATGGTAAGTCTTGGGCTAAGTTGAAGTCGCCTCCCAACAGTAATGGTTTGTAAGCATGAGAGGTCAGGATAGTCTGAAGGGCGTGCCAGAATTGAGGGTTCAATTGGTTAGGGCCGTAGACATTGCCTATGATGTATGTTTGATTGTCAAGATGCAGGCTAGCTATGATGTATCTGCCTCCTTGATCTATTGTAATAGGATTAATTTGGACTGATAACCCCTTTCTGACTAATATTGCCACTCCCCTTTTGCGTCCCCTAGTGGGAGTGTAGAAGACTTTGCCTACCCATCTGCATTGTAGTTTCTCATGCTCTACTTGCGTAAGGTGTGTCTCTTGTAAAAGAGCAATGTCTGTTTGAAGACGTTGCAGGTGTTGTAGAACTATGCTGCGTTTGGCCGGGGAGGTGATACCTCCCACGTTCCAGGACACTATCTTAAGCGGGTGTGTCATATTGTGGAGAGATGAGGGGTAAATTTAAATGATATCCTGTAATGGGTGTATGGAGTTTGAGTCTGTGCTGTCCCAAGTCCCCAGAGTGAGACGTGGTGAATTTGACATGCAGTATGGTCAAAGGTAGACAGATAGGGTTGGTAGGGTTAGGGATATGTATCTGAGGTGTATGTGACTGGTATGGCAGTAACTTACATTCCATGAAATCCACATTCAAGTAGCTGGGCGGGATCCGGGTTTTCCTCCTGTAGACAAATGAGACAAGAAAACACAGTTGAAAACGTTTGGCAACATTGCTTATAACATAACATACGGTATGGGGGAGATAGAGAGGGAAGGGGGAAAGAGGGGAGCGCCAACAAGACAGTATAGGAATGTGTAAATCTCCAGCGCCAATGAGTAATACTACTCTAGCTCCTATATGCAAGATCTCTTGACCAGATCATATAAAATAACAGAAAATAGTAGCTAAAAGGAGCGCTGAGAAAACCTATAATAGGAGTCTCGGCTGGGTAGAGTCAAAGGGGGTTCCAATAAATACTATATGAACCAAACTTAAAAAATGTACATATTTATTATAGCGAAAAAATATATCAAAAATATAAAAATGCAATGATATTAAGCATTAGCAAATCCTATATTCCATTATACCCTGATCAAATGTTCAAAGTGGTCTAAGTTACATTTGGTTTCAAGGATGTTAATCACAAGAGTTTGATAAACAGTGAACAGAGGTGAAAAAATACAAAATGAAAAAATGCAATTGCTCAAAAGACAAAAAAGGTAAAAAAGTGAAAAATTGAGATAGGTGTACACCTTCTAAAATCTTAGTGCAATTATTCCATGGCGGGAGAGTGGGGGGAAACACAGAGGGCAGATGGGAACTTAACAGTAGTCCCAAAATGGACACCAACATGTGCATACTCAAAACTGCCTTAGCAGTAACAAACAAGATTGAAATAAGTAAGGACAGATACTTAGACTGTAGGTTAAACAGCGGCAACAATAAAAGTCCCTGTATCTTTGTGTCCATTGCACCAAATGGGCAGGATAAGATGGTGGACATGATCTACATGCTTTCTTCAACCCTCTCCACTGCGGTTTTCAGCGTCCAAGAATTCCTGCAACTGCTGTGGGTTCTGGAAGAACTTGGGGCCTCCGGGCGTTGTCAGCCTCAGCTTGGCAGGGTAGAGTAGTGAGGCTTGCCGACCCATAGAGTGCAGTTTGGAGCAGAGGGGGGCAAATTCCTTCCGTTTTCTAGCCACTTCGGCGGAGAAGTCCTGGAAGATTAAGAGCCTATGGCCCTCGAAGTGTAGATCAGTTTGGGATCTGTATGCCTTTAGGACCGCCATCTTCTCCTGGTATCTGAGTAACTTAAATATAACTTGTCTTGGCCTCCGATTAGAGTTAGCAGGTGAAAGTTCTGGGCCTATTCTGTGCGCCCGTTCTATGTCTAGAGACATTGTTTCCTGATCCATTTTTAACAACTTAGGTAGTGTGTAAGCTGTGAACTCCACAAGATCCTTATTTTTGATTGATTCTGGGACCCCGACAACCCTTAAGTTGTTGCGTCGGGATCGATTCTCGAGGTCATCGAGCTTGTCTTGTAGCATTGAATTTTGGTGCACTAGGCGTTGCACTGCCAAAGTGGATGTTTGTTGAGAGTCCTCCACATCGGATATCATTTGCTCTGCGTGTTGCAGTCTGGTGGAGTACTGGCGAATCTCAGTAGTGAGAGTGTCCATTCCCGCCTGTAGTGTCTCCATTTTGGGGAGGAAGAAAGCTTTTAAATCGTGAAGTAAGTCTGGTGGCGGGTCTAAGCTACTGTCTCTTTGGGAAGGAGAGGCTGGCTCTGGGTGTACTTCCGCCGCATGCTTTTTGTTTCTATCTGATGTTTTTTGCTTGCCAGCCATGATGAGTATAGCTTGGGATGCTGATACCTTGAAGTACTTGTCAACTTTCATAGGGGATGGTGCTTTGTACAGCCTCTCCGAATGTAGTTGAAGTGCGCAATTCAAAGTGCGCGAAATAGGTGTGATTGCTGCTGCGTGGGAATTCTCTTTGTTGGCGGCACTTAGTATGGCATGTGAATAAAGTTTTATCACGCTTCACTCTCAGCAGAAATTTTCTAGATGAGGTTACCAGTCAGGTTCCTACTTGTAGTATAGGGGGGTGCTGGCAAGGCTCAGCGTTGCGTCCAGACAGTTGTGGCAGTTCTAGCGAACTGTGATGCCACCTGACTAGAAACCTGAAACCCAGCCAAGTGTACAAACATAAGCAAAGACACAGTAATGGTGAATTGCTGAATGTGTTAAAGTTTCCCCAAAAGGTAGTTTCTTATGCTGTCAGCTCTGCTGTGTTATCATACCAATTCAGAAAATTCACACATCGGCTCATGCAGTTTTCAGAGGTGGAAAGGGTGTAATGAACGTTGTTTGTATATTAGTAAACCTGTAGTTATTTGGTCCTAAGATGTGCAACATGCAGGAAATGCACAATCCTCAGATCTGCCAGACCTTTTATCTGCCCTGTGTATGAGGAAAGAGCCTTTCGTTCAAGCACACCAGCTAGCAGAGCCACGTGTGCGTAGTAATGTCCAGAGCTCTAGGGGCTGGGATAATACAACCTTGGCCAGACTTATAGACTGCCTCCTGTTTGATCCCCAGTGTGGGGGTTCTAAGTGTAGTATGTCTCTTATGAGGCAGGTAGGCACAGTCACTGGGGCAGCTGCGTGTGAGGCGCGTGGGCAAGATGGCGGCAAGATGGCGGCCGTGGACTGGGCCGCAACTAAGCTTGTGGTGTTAGGTGGTGCCTTTGGAGTATTTCCCCAGCTGCAGTGTGAAGATCCTGCTTACAGAGCGGTCCGCAGACCGGAGCTGGAACGGGAGGCTGGGGATGGTGCCGCAATCAAGTGCGGCCTTGTCTCTTGTCTGCAGGCTCCTCCGTTGCAGCCTCAATATCTGAATGTCCTGCCGGTGGGGGAGTAGATGTCGGGACTACTCGCCTATCGATGTCGGGCAGGTCCTGGTGTCATCCATTTTGGGACCAAATTGCTCACAGATTGTATTCAACCCAAATATGTTTTACTAAATGCCTCAGATCAAACTCCATGTAGGAGGGTTTGTACATCTATCGCTGTCCATAGTCAAATAATGACCTAATTTGTATATTTTTCAACACAAATAGACCCAAAGGCCCCAAGATCCCCATGGATTGCTGATTAAATTATTGGTTCTCCGGTTCAGGTTCAAGCAATAATTGGAAGCCATAAGTTAATTTTTATTTTTCAACAATGATGGCAGTGTTAGGAATCAGACTCTGTAGGCAGCTTTGGAAGCCTTTGTCCAAGTGTTATCAAAGTAGAAGCAATGTTTAAAAACATAATTTATGCTTAGCAGATAAATTGATAAATTCCTTTCCTTCCTGGTAGGGAGAGTCCATGACTTCACTCCTTACTGTTGGGAAATACAACACCTGGTCACCAGGAGGAGGCAAAGACACCCCAACCAAAGGCTTAAATATCCCTCCCACTTCCCCTATCCCCCAGTCATTCTGCCTAGGGAACAAGGAAAAGTAGGAGAAACATCAGGGTATAAAGGTGCCAGAAGAAATAATATAAAAAGGGAGCCGCCCATCAAAAACATAAATTACAGGCTGGGTCGTGTACTCGTGTACTCTGGAATGAAAGGAATTTATCTAGTAAGCATAAATTATGTTTTCCTTCCATAAGGCAGTTAGAGTCCACAACTTCATTCCTTACTGTTGGAAAAACTATACCCAAGCTCCAGAGGACACTGAATGAATAACGGGAGGGAACAAAAAAAATAAAAATAAAGAGGCGGACCCTATTCTGAGGGCACCACAGCCTTCAAAACTTTTCTCCAGAAACTTTGCTCCCGAACTTGTAAAATTTAGAAAAAGTGTGTAAGGAGGACCAGGTAGCCACCTTACAAATCTGATTCATAGAGGCTTTTTTCTTAAAAGCCCAGGAGGAAGCCACTGCTCTAGTGGAATGAGCCGTTATCTTCTCAGAAGGCTGTCCCCCCGCTGTCTCATAAGCTAAGCGGATGACACTCCTCAACCAGAAAGATAGGGAAGTCATAGTAGCCTTCTGCCCCTTACGCTTCCCCGTATAGATGGCAAAGAGGAAGATTGTCTGAATTCCTTAGTAGCCTGAAGATAGAACTTCAAGGCATGAACCACATCTAGATTATGAAGCAAATGCTGAAGAAGGACTAGGACACAAGGAAGGAACAACAATTTCTTCATTAATGTTACTGTCAGTATATTTATAAGAATCTTAGCAGTACTCTCCAAATAATATGTGAGTATATGGCAGTATTATAACTGAATATATTTAACAATCTTTCTTTAAAATTAACCCACAATCAAATATGCATATATACTAAGACAATAAAATTAATATAAATACCTGAATTCTTTATTATTAGTTAATATCTATGAACACATTGAAATATATTGTGTAGGAACCAGAATATGAGTTAATACTATACACGTTTAAAAACTATTAAATATGCTATGCAAAATTCATACACGTTTACCTTATTCACAATAGCCTTTCTTACAATAGAATTTCATTCAGTTAACACAATGAGATTTCAAGATCTTTAACTGCTAACATCCAAGCAATACTATTAACAGTGCTAAGCTAAACAATAGTACCATATACACCTCTATTAAAACATCAGAAATTGTATATATTATTTGTGCCAATAGCCAAACTCTGAATTATAACTCTATATTTGCACAGATAAAACAATTTAGCATTAAGGATATATGTTTAACAATACATAGACTATGAATATGAGCTAAAATACAAACTGCTCTTTAAATTTATTTACTACAGCAATCTTTTAATACATTACCAAGATGAACACCAATCGATATCCAGTATTTCTTAATAGGAATAATCTCACCTCATATAAAAATAAGTGTAATTGCAATTGATAAGAAAAGTATGACCCACTTTGCTTATAGTTTGACTGTCTCCCACGCAACAGTTTTCAGTCAGTTTAGCAAAATCCTTAGCAGCCAGCCTTCTTTACTCATCCTACCTTTCACTTATATTGTCTAATCATAGGTGAGGAGAATACGGGTGGCCCTTCGGAACATTGTCCCTTCTGATTGGGCTGCCTGGGATATATGGTTGCTAGGGAAAATGCACCTTTGTTAGTAACCAATTTTCCTCTAGTTGTAATTCCTGCATCACAACACCGGAATCTGTCCATCGGGGGGGGCCACATGACAAACAAACAGATTCATTTAACCATTTCTAAACATTTTACAATATTTCCCATATAATGATTATATTAAACAATACTATAACATTGCATTAATCAATTACAATATTAATTATAGATGGGACAGTATCATATAATTTTTCTTGATTATTCTGATACCAAATACGTTATGTTTTCAACATTATATTATATTAAAGTAATTATACTGCCAATTATTCCAGATTGATAACATTTAAAATCCTGACATTGCATTCATGCAAATACAGCATATTTCACATTTTTAGCAAATTCTGAATGCATGAATCTTGTCTATGGTCCATCTGAAATAAAAATAAGGGTTATTAATCATTTCTTTTTAGGTCCACAAATATTCTTAAAAACACAGAGGTTAAGACATTTTATGCTTTCAATATATATATATATATATATATATATATATATATATATATATATATATATATATATACACATTTATTTCTATGCAGTGTTCAAAATTATACAAAAATCCAGCAGACCATAGATTGTTATATAGTCATTTAAACTTTCATTTAAACATGTGTCTCTGCTGGTCAACTTTCAATTGACACAGCAGGTATTAATTTGCATTCAAATGTAAATGGTTAAAGTTCTCACAAAAATATGTCACTTAAATCAGACTATCAGGCAACGCTGCAGAGAAATAGGAGATTTTATCACATATTTCCAGGTAATGATCACATGGTCTCTGTTAGCAGATGTTTCTTTTCAAGTCACAAAGATAATTGGCTCCAAATAACTAAGGGGTTTATTTGAAATGGTTCAATGGTCCTTGTACTATCTCAAACCATAAAACTCTGCATATAGTTAAATAAACATGGTCATTTTACAAGCCTGTGCTAATTATAAGTTCCTTTAAACAAATTGCTTTTCCTTGAAGTTTTTCACCTCCAGCTAGGGAGCAAATGTTGTATTTTAAAGTTTCTGGAGACATCCTGTCTGTATTTAAGTCTTGAGATGTGTATTCAAATCATGTGGGGTTTTTTTTAGTTAAATCCTGACATCAGAATTGCAATCCTATTTTAATAATACCTGATAAAAAACATAATTTATGCTTACCTGATAAATTTATTTCTCTTGTGGTGTATCCAGTCCACGGATCATCCATTACTTGTGGGATATTCTCATTCCCAACAGGAAGTTGCAAGAGGACACCCACAGCAGAGCTGTTATATAGCTCCTCCCCTAACTGCCATATCCAGTCATTCGACCGAAAAAACGCAGAGAAAGGAGAAACCATAGGGTGCAGTGGTGACTGTAGTTTAAATGAAAAAAACTACCTGCCTTAAAATGACAGGGCGGGCCGTGGACTGGATACACCACAAGAGAAATAAATTTATCAGGTAAGCATAAATTATGTTTTCTCTTGTAAGGTGTATCCAGTCCACGGATGATCCATTACTTGTGGGATACCAATACCAAAGCTAAAGTACACGGATGAAGGGAGGGACAAGGCAGGTACTTAAACGGAAGGTACCACTGCCTGTAAAACCTTTCTCCCAAAAATAGCCTCCGAAGAAGCAAAAGTATCAAATTTGTAGAATTTTGAAAAAATATGAAGCGAAGACTAAGTCGCCGCCTTGCAAATCTGTTCAACAGAAGCCTCATTTTTAAAGGCCCATGTGGAAGCCACAGCTCTAGTAGAATGAGCTGTAATCCTTTCAGGAGGCTGCTGGCCAGCAGTCTCATAGGCTAAGCGGATTATGCTTCTTAGCCAAAAAGAAAGAGAGGTTGCCGAAGCCTTTTGACCTCTCCTCTGTCCAAAGTAGACAACAAACAAAGCAGATGTTTGACGAAAATCTTTAGTAGCTTGAAAGTAAAACTTTAAAGCACGAACCACGTCCAGATTGTGTAATAGACGTTCCTTCTTTGAAGAAGGATTAGGACTCAAAGATGGAACAACAATCTCTTGATTGATATTCTTATTAGATACCACCTTAGGTAAAAACCCAGGCTTGGTACGCAGGACTACCTTATCCGCATGAAAGATCAGATAAGGAGAATCACATTGTAAAGCAGATAACTCGGAAACTCTACGAGCCGTGGAAATAGCTACCAAAAAAAGAACTTTCCAAGATAAAAGTTTGATATCTATGGAATGAAGAGGTTCAAACGGAACTCCTTGGAGAACTTTAAGAACCAGATTTAAGCTCCATGGCGGAGCAACAGGTTTAAACACAGGCTTGATTCTAACTAAAGCCTGACAAAATGCCTGAACGTCTGGAACATCTGCCAGACGCTTGTGCAAAAGAATAGACAGGGCAGAAATCTGTCCCTTTAAGGAACTAGCTGACAATCCTTTTTCCAAACCTTCTTGGAGAAAGGATAATATCCTGGAAATCCTGACCTTACTCCATGAGTAACCTTTGGATTCACACCAATAAAGATATTTACGCCATATCTTATGGTAAATTTTCCTGGTGACAGGCTTTCGTGCCTGTATTAAGGTATCAATGACTGACTCGGAGAAGCCACGCTTTGATAAAATCAAGCGTTCAATCTCCAGGCAGTCAGTCTCAGAGAAGTTAGATTTGGATGATGGACCTTGTAGCAAAAGGTCTTGTCTTAACGGCAGAGTCCAAGGTGGAAAGGATGACATGTCTACTAGATCTGCTACCAGGTCCTGCGTGGCCACGCAGGCGCTATCAAGATCACCGATGCTCTCTCCTGCTTGATCTTGGCAATCAGGCGAGGGAGCAGAGGAAACGGTGGAAACACATAAGCCAAGTTGAAAGACCAGGGCGCTGCTAGAGCATCTATCAGCGTCGCCTTGGGATCCCTGGACCTGGATCCGTAACAAGGAAGCTTGGCATTCTGGCAAGACGCCATGAGATCCAGCTCTGGTTTGCCCCAACGATGAACCAATTGTGCAAACACCTCCGGGTGGAGTTCCCACTCCCCCGGATGAAAAGTCTGACGACTTAGAAAATCCACCTCCCAGTTCTCTACACCTGGGATATGGATAGCTGACAGGTGGCAGGAGTGAATCTCTGCCCAGCGAATTATCTTTGAGACTTCTAACATCGCTAGGGAACTCCTTGTTCCCCCTTGATGGTTGATGTAAGCCACAGTCGTGATGTTGTCCGACTGAAATCTGATGAATCTCAGAGTCGCTAACTGAGGCCAAGCCTGAAGAGCATTGAATATCACTCTCAGTTCCAGAATATTTATTGGAAGGAGTGTCTCCTCATGAGTCCACGATAGCTGAGCCTTCAGGGAGTTCCAGACTGCACCCCAACCTAGAAGGCTGGCATCTGTCATTACAATTGTCCAATCTGGCCTGCGAAAGGTCATACCTTTGGACAGATGGACCCGAGATAGCCACCAGAGAAGAGAATCCCTGGTCTCTTGATCCAGATTTAGTAGAGGGGACAAATCTGTGTAATCCCCATTCCACTGATTGAGCATGCATAGTTGCAGCGGTCTGAAATGTAGGCGTGCAAACGGTACTATGTCCATTGCCACTACCATTAAGCCGATTACTTCCATGCACTGAGCCACCGAAGGGCGAGGAATGGAATAAAGAATCCGGCAGGAATTTAGAAGTTTTGATAACCTGGACTCCGTCAGGTAAATTTTCATTTCTACAGAATCTATCAGAGTCCCTAGGAAGGAAACTCTTGTAAGGGGGGGATAGAGAACTCTTTTCCTCGTTCACCTTCCTCCCATGCGACCTCAGAAATGCCAACACTATGTCCGTATGAGACTTGGCAATTTGGAAGCTTGACGCCTGAATCAGGATGTCATCTAAATAAGGGGCCACTGCTATGCCCCGCGGCCTTAGGACCACCAGAAGCGACCCCAGAACCTTCGTAAAAATTCTTGGGGCTGTAGCTAACCCGAAGGGAAGAGCTACAAACTGGTAATGCCTGTCTAGAAAGGCAAACCTGAGAAACCGATGACGATCTTTGTGTATCGTAATGTGAAGATAAGCATCCTTTAAATCCACTGTAGTCATGTACTGACCCTCCTGGATCATAGGTAGGATGGTACGAATAGTCTCCATCTTGAATGATAGAACTCTGAGAAATTTGTTTAAGATCTTTAGATCCAAAATTGGTCTGAAGGTTCCCTCTTTTTTGGGAACCACAAACAGATTTGAGTAAAATCCCTGTCCCTGTTCCTCCTTTGGAACTGGATGGATCACTCCCATAACTAGGAGGTCTTGTACGCAGTGTAAGAATGCCTCTCTCTTTATCTGGTTTGCAGATAATTGTGAAAGGTGAAATCTCCCTTTTGGGGGGGAAGCTTTGAAGTCCAGAAGATATCCCTGGGATATAATTTCCGACGCCCAGGGATCCTGGACATCTCTTGCCTACGCCTGGGCGAAGAGCGAAAGTCTGCCCCCTACTAGATCCGTTACCGGATAGGGGGCCGTTCCTTCATGCTGTCTTAGAGGCAGCAGCAGGCTTTTTGGCCTGCTTACCTTTGTTCCAGGTCTGGTTAGGTCTCCAGACCGTCTTGGACTGAGCAAAAGTTCCCTCTTGTTTTGCATTAGAGGAAGTTGATGCCGCACTTGCCTTGAAGTTTCGAAAGGCACGAAAATTAGACTGTTTGGCCCTTGATTTGGACCTATCCTGAGGAAGGGCATGACCTTTTCCTCCAGTGATATCAGCAATAATCTCCTTCAAACCAGGCCCGAATAGGGTCTGCCCCTTGAAGGGAATGTTAAACAGCTTAGACTTTGAAGTACCATCAGCTGACCATGATTTAAGCCATAGCGCTCTGCGCGCCTGGATAGCAAAACCAGAATTCTTAGCCGTTAGTTTAGTCAAATGAACAATGGCATCAGAAACAAAAGAATTGGCTAGCTTAAGTGCTCTAAGCTTGTCAAGTATGTCATCCAATGGAGTTTCTACCTGTAAAGCCTCTTCCAGAGACTCAAACCAGAACGCCGCAGCAGCAGTGACAGGAGCAATGCATGCAAGGGGCTGTAGGATAAAACCTTGTTGAATAAACATTTTCTTAAGGTAACCCTCTAACTTTTTATCCATTGGATCTAAAAAAGCACAACTGTCCTCGACAGGGATAGTAGTACGCTTTGCTAGAGTAGAAACTGCTCCCTCCACCTTAGGGACTGTCTGCCATAAGTCCCGTGTAGTGGCGTCTATTGAAAACATTTTCCTAAAAATAGGAGGGGGAGAGAACGGCACACCTAGTCTATCCCATTCCTTAGTAATAATTTCTGTAAACCTTTTAGGTATTGGAAAAACATCAGTACACACCAGCACTGCATAGTATTTATCCAGTCTACACAATTCCTCTGGCACTGCAATTGTATCACAGTCATTCAGAGCAGCTAAAACCTCCCTGAGTAACACGCGGAGGTGTTCAAGCTTAAATTTAAATGTAGAAATATCAGAATCAGGTTGCATCATCTTCCCTGAGTCAGAAACATCACCCACAGACTGAAGCTCTCCTTCCTCAGCTTCTGCATATTGTGAGGCCGTATCAGACATGGTTCTTAAAGCATCAGTATACTCTGTATTTAGTCTAACTCCAGAGCTATCTCGCTTTCCTCTAAACTCAGGTAGTCTGGCTAATACCGCTGACAGTGTATTATCCATGACTGCCGCCATGTCTTGTAAAGTAAACGCTATGGGCGCCCTGGATGTACTTGGTGCCATTTGAGCGTGTCAGCGGTATTAGCCAGACTACCTGAGTTTAGAGGAAAGCGAGATAGCTCTGGAGTTAGAGCTCTGAAAATTGCACGGAGTTCCAAAATATTAATCGGTAATCTCACCTCCTGAGATTCCCAAACCCCTTGTGCTGTCAGAGACCCCCAAACAGCTCCCCAACCTGTCAGACTTGCATCTGTTGAAATTACAGTCCAGGTCGGAAGAACAAAAGAAGCCCTAAACGATGGTGATCTGTCCACCACCTCAGAGAGTGTCGTACAATCGGTGTTAAAGATATTAATTGAGATATCTTTGTGTAATCCCTGCATCACTGGTTCAGCATACAGAGCTGAAGAGGCCGCATGTGAAAACGAGCAAAGGGGATCGCGTCCGATGCTGCAGTCATAAGACCTAGAATTCCCATGCATAAAGCTACCGAAGGGAATGATTGTGACTGAAGGTTTCGACAAGCTGATATCAACTTTAGACGTCTCTTGTCTGTCAAAGACAGAGTCATGGACACTGAATCTATCTGAAAACCTAAAAAGGTTACCCTTGTCTGAGGAATCAATGAACTTTTTGGTAAATTGATCCTCCAACCATGATCTTGAAGAAACAACACAAGTCGATTCATATGAGATTCTGCTAAATGTGAAGACTGAGCAAGTACCAAGATATTGTCCAAATAAGGAAATACCACAATACCCTGTTCTCTGATTACAGACAGAAGGGCACCGGGAACCTTTGTAAAAATTCTTGGAGCTGTAGCTAGGCCAACTGGTAGAGCCACAAACTGGTAATGCTTGTCTAGAAAAGAGAATCTCAGAAACTGATAGTGATCTGGATTAATCGGAATATGCAGATATGCACCCTGTAAACATAATGCTATTGCTGAACAAAAGGCAGGATAGTCCTTACAGTTACCATTTGAATGTTGGTATCCTTACATAACGATTCAATATTTTTAGATCCAGAACTGGTCTGAAGGAATTCTCCTTCTTTGGTACAATGAAGAGATTTGAATAAAACCCCAGCCCCTGTTCCAGAACTGGAACTGGTATAATTACTCCAGCCAACTCTAGATCTGAAACACATTTCAGAAATGCTTGAGCCTTCGCTAGGTTTACTGGGACACGGGAAAGAAAAAATCTCTTTGCAGGAGGCCTTATCTTGAAGCCAATTCTGTACCCTTTTGAAACAATGTTCTGAATCCAGAGATTGTGAACGGAATTGAACCAAATTTCTTTGAAAAAACGTAATCTGCCCCCTACCAGCTGAGCTGGAATGAGGGCCGCACCTTCATGTGGACTTGGGAGCTGGCTTTGGTTTTCTAAAAGGCTTGGATTTATTCCAGACTGGAGATGGTTTCCAAACTGATACCGCTCCTGAGGATGAAGGATCAGGCTTTTGTTCCTTGATGTGACGAAAGGAACGAAAACGATTATTAGACCTAAATTTACCTTTAGATTTTTTATCCTGTGGTAAAAAAGTTCCTTTCCCTCCAGTAACAGTTGAGATAATAGAATCCAACTGAGAACCAAATAATTTATTACCCTGGAAAGAAAGGGAAAGCAGAGTAGACTTAGAAGACATATCAGCATTCCAAGTTTTAAGCCATAAAGCTCTTCTAGCTAAAATAGCTAGAGACATATACCTGACATCAACTCTAATGATATCAAAGATGGCATCACAAATAAAATTATTAGCATGTTGTAGAAGAATAATAATGCTATGAGAATTATGATCTGTTACTTGTTGCGCTAAAGCTTCTAACCAAAAAGTTGAAGCTGCAGCAACATCCGCTAAAGATATAGCAGGTCTAAGAAGATTACCTGAACACAAGTAAGCTTTTCTTAGAAAGGATTCAATTTTCCTATCTAAAGGATCCTTAAAGGAAGTACCATCTGCGGTAGGAATAGTAGTACGCTTAGCAAGATTAGAGACAGCCCCATCAACCTTAGGGATTTTGTCCCAAAATTCTAATCTGTCAGATGGCACAGGATATAATTGCTTAAAACGTTTAGAAGGAGTAAAAGAATTACCCAAATTATTAAATTCCCTGGAAATTACTTCAGAAATAGCACCAGGGACAGGAAAAAACTTCTGGAATAACTACAGGAGATTTAAAAACCTTATCTAAACGTTTAGATTTAGTATCAAGAGGACTAGAATCCTCAATTTCTAATGCAATTAAAGTAAAGAACGAATAAATTCCATTTTAAATAAATATGAAGATTTATCAGCATCAACCTCTGAGACAGAATCTTCTGAATCAGAAGAACCAATATCAGTATCAGAATGATGATGTTCATTTAAAAATTCATCTGAAAAATGAGAAGTTTTAAAAGACTTTTTACGTTTACTAGAAGGAGGAAACTGATTTGTGGGTGTGGTGAGGGGTGTATTTATAGGCATTTTGAGGTTTGGGAAACTTTGCCCCTCCTGGCAGTAAATCAAACAAAATTTTTACAGTGTGTATAATAAGCTAGCAGAGTATTGCACCCACTTGCAAATGGATGATTAACCCCTTAATTCAAAAAATGGATTTTAACAGTCACAACAAACTGCCACAGCTAACAGTGGAAAGCCTCAGGAAACTGTTTCTATGCAAATTTAAGCCAGCCATGTGGAAAAAACTAGGCCCCAATAAAGTTTTATCACCGAAACATATATAAAAACGCTTAAACATACCAGCAAACGTTTTATATTGTAAATTTATAAGAGTATTACCTCTGAAAGTAAGCATGATACCAGTCTCTATTAAATCACTGTATCCAGGCTTACCTTACATAAATCCGGTATCAGCAGCATTTTCTAGCATTTACATCTCTAGAAATTTTTTTAATTGCACATACCTCATAGCAGGATAACCTGCACGCCATTCTCCCGCTGAAGTTACCTCTCTCCTCAGTCATATGTGAGAACAGCAATGGATCTTTGTTACAATCTGCTAAGATCATAGAAAAAGCAGGCAGATTCTTCTTCTATTTACTGCCTGGGATAAAATAGTACAACTCCAGTACCATTTAAAAATAACAAACTTTTGATTGAAGAAAAAAAACTAACTATATTTCACCACTTCTTTCTTACTACCTCCATGCGTGTTGAGAGTTGCAAGATAATGACTGGGTATGGCAGTTAGGGGAGGAGCTATATAACAGCTCTGCTGTGGGTGTCCTCTTGCAACTTCCTGTTGGGAATGAGAATATCCCACAAGTAATGGATGATCCGTGGACTGGATACACCTTACAAGAGAAATATGGTTTCATACATAAACACACTCCCCTGTCCTATTTACATATATATATATATATATATATATATATATATATATATATATGTCATTTACCTGTACCCTGACATTACGGTTCGACACCACCTTAGGGTGGAACCCTAATTTATAACGTAAAACCTCCTTATCAGCATAGAAAACAATATAAGGGGAGTCACATTGTAAAGCAGAAATCTCAGAAACTCTGCATGCAGAGGCAATAGCCAGCAAAAAAAGAACCTTCCAAGGAAACATTTTAATGTCAACAGTATGCATAGGCTCAAGTGGAGCTTGCTGCAAGACACTAAGAACAAGATTTAAGCTCCAAGGTGGAGCCCCAGATCTAAACACAGGTCTGATCCTAGTCAGAGCCTTAAAGGACTGCACATCCGGAAGCTCAGTCAATCTCTTGTGCAGTAATACCGACAGGGCCAATATCTGTCCCTTCAGGGAACTAGCAGATAGAACCTTCTACAGTCCATCCTGGAGAAAAGATAAAATTCTGGCAACCTTAACCTTATGCCAGGAAAAGCAATGCTCTTCACATCAGTACAAGTATGTCCTCCACACTTTATGGTAGATACGACGAGTAACTAGCTTACAAGCTTGAACCAGAGTGTCGATAAAACTCGCAGAGAACACTCTCTTGGCTAAGACTAAGCATTCAATCACCACGCAGTCAGCCTCAGAGAATTTAGATTTTGATGAATGAAGAGACCCTGTATCAGCAGATCTCTGCGACAAGGTAACCTCCACTGAGATGATGACATCCCCACTAGATCCGCAAACCACGTCCTTTGCGGCCATGACGGAGCAATCAGAATCACTGATGCTTGCTCCTGCTTGATGCGAGCCACCACACAAGGGAGAAGCAGTAATGGAGGAAAAAGATATATGAGTCTGAACCTCCATGGTACTGATAAGGAATCAATCAATTCCGCCTGAGGATCCCTCGACTTCGACCCGTACCTGGGTAGCTTGGTATTGAGGCGGGATGCCATGAGATCTTTCTCCGGCGTCTACCACTCACTGCATATCTCTGCAAACATCTCGGGTGGAGAGAACATTCCCCTGGGTGAAAGGATTGCCTGTGGAGGAAGTCTGCTTCCCAGTTGTCCACACTCGGAATGTGGATCGAAGACAGCGTACATCTGTGAGTCTCCGCCCACTCTAGTATCTGAGATACTTCTCTCATCGCCAAGGAACTTCTCGTTCCCCCCTGATGGTTGATGTAGGCAACCAAGGTTATATTGTCTGATTGGAATCTGATAAACTGGGACAAACCCAGAAGGGGCCAAGTCTTCAAGACATTGAAGATTGCCCGGATTTCCAAAATATTGATTGGAAGGGAGGTCTCCTCCTGAGTTCAAAGACCTTGTTCCTTCTTGGCACCCCAAATTGTAGTCACAATCTCCCAGGATGGTCTCAAAAAGCATGTGCCTTGGGACAGATCTGGACAGAGCCACCAAAAGAGCGAGTCTCTCAACAGGTTGTCCAGCATGATCTGTTGAGACAGATCTGAATGGTCGCCGTTCCATTATCTCAGCATGCATAGTTGTAACGGTCTGAGATGGAATCTGGCAAAAAGAATGATGTCCATAGAGGACACCATGAGTCTGATCACCTCCATACACTGAGCCACTGAGGGTCTCAAGTAGGCCTGGAGGGCAAGACATGGAGAAGCTTGCAACGTTTCTGATCTGTGAGGAATATTCTCATGGATATGGAGTCTATTATTGTTACCAGGAAATTCACCCTTGTACTTGAAGAAAGAGAACTCTTTTCCAAGTTTATCTTCAATCCATGTGATCATAGAAGCTTGAGAAGGGACTTTGAATGTTCTTACACTAGACGAAAAGATGGTGCCTGTACCAAGATATCGTCCAGGTAAGGCGCTACTGCAATACCTTGTGTTCTGGCAATGGCTATAAGAGTCCCCAGAACCTTCGAAAATATCCTTGGAGCAGTAGCTAGGCCAAACGGAAGAGCTATGAACTGGAAGTGCTGGTCCAGAAAAGCAAACCTCAGGAACTGAACATTTTCCCTGTGTATCGGGATGTGAAGGTATGCATCCTTCAGGGCTATTGTGGTCATAAACTGTCCTTCCTGAACCAGAGGAAGGATTAACTGTATTGTCTCCAGCTGTCAGAGCTTTATTATTGAAAGCCCACAAGAGGAAACAGCCCTTGTGGAATGACCTATAATTCACTCAAGAGGCTGCTAACCAGCAGTTTCAAAAACAAAACAAATTATACTTCTTAATCATGAAGTACCAGGAACTTACTGACCCTACATCTGCCGGAGAAACCCCCAACAAAGCTGTAGGTAAAAGTCTTATAACACGCATAGTATCCAGAATGTGCAACAGACCATCCTTATGAGAAGAAGGATTAGGACATAGAAAAGGAGCAACAAGTTCCAAATTAATATTTATATTTAGAAAAAAAACGCCTTATCAGAAAGATAAGGTAAGGCGATTCACACGGTAAAGCCGAGAGTACTAAAACTTTGAAGATAAAAACTTAATATCTATGGAAAGCAATGGCCCAAACTGAATCTGCTGCAAAATTCTTAGAAACAAGGATAAGGCTCCAAGAGGAGCAACAGACTTAAACAGAGGCCTGATTCCAACCAAGGCCTGACAAAAAGAAAGCACAACTGGCACATAATGCAGAAATCCCTTCAGAGAACTGAATGACTAACCCTTCTCCAAATGTTCTTGGAAAAAGTACAAAATAGCAGGAATACTAACTCTACTCAAAGAGTGACCATAGGATATGCACCAATAAAGGTAATAACACCAAACCTAGAAGTAAACCTTCTAGCAACAGGCTTGTGAGCCGGAATCATGATCTCAATGACCAACTCAGAAAAACCCCGATTAGCCAGAACTAAGTGCTCAAACTCCAAGCACTCATCTTCAGAGAAACAAAATCTGGAAGAAGGAATGGACCCTGAGTAAAAGATCCTTCCTCAGAGGCAACCTCCAAAGTGTAAAAAATTACATCTTTACTCGGACTGCCTAGCAATTTCTGCAAAGTCACAGCTAACAAAAGCAAGGATGCTTCCTCATGTATGATAGGAGCAATGACTTGTGAAAGGAAAACAAACAGAGCCAACAATAAAGACTATCAGGGCGGCCTGTGAATCTCCTGACCTAAACCGTACCTAGGAAGTTTGGTATTCCACCAAGATGCTATCAATCCAACTCCAGTCCCCCCCCCCCATGTGAGGATTAACCTTGAGAACACCTCTGAAAGGAGAACCCACTCCCAGGGGTGAGAATTTCTATCCGCAAAGGAAGCCCTCTTCCCAGATGTCCACTCCTAGAAAGTGGATGGCAGATAGACAGACAATGTGAGCTAGCGCCCACCAAACAAAGCCGAGCCAACTCCTTCATGGCTAAGGAACCCCAAGTTCCTCCTCGAGTCACTGAGGTGAAATCTACTGACTGGAACCTGATAAACCAGCCAAGGATAACAGAGAACAAGCCCTCCGAGAATTGAAAATCGCTCTCCACCCTAAGATGTTGTTGGAGAACAGACTCCTTATGATTCACAGTCCTTGCACCGTAAAAGAATTCCAGACTGCTCCCCAGCCCAGCAGGCCGGTGTCCATGGACACAATAAGGAATGTCTCTAGAGACATGCATCCTGAGACAATAACCACGGAAAAAAGTCTCTTAAAGCTGAACCCGATCTATCTCCTGAGAGATTTCCGAATGGTCACCGCTCCATTGACTGAGCATGCAAAACTGCAGAGCTCTCAAAATAGACTTGAGAAAAAGGAAGACGTCCCTGAGACCTCAGACCAAACATTGAGCCACTGAACAGAGAAGGAAAAATCAGCTATAGCTAGATTCAATTCCCATCCGTTGGTTACAAGATGGCTAAACATCTACCGGACCACTATAGCCCGCTGTTTACCGAACCGTAGACTGTAGCAAGAGAAAGAACAAGAAAACATGATTATCTAACCTCTGACAGAAATATTCTCATGGATAGAGAATCTATTAAGGTCCCAAAAAAATCACCCTTGTAGAGGAAACAAGGAACACTTTCCATGGGAACCTAAAAGGGACAAGATCTCTTGAAAGATAGATTGCTCGAAAAATAAATGACACCTGAACCAAATAGATGTCCAAGATGGCACCCTTGCATCCTAGAATGACGAATCTCAGAAGCTTGAGATGATCCCGGATAATTGGAACCATAAAGTACAAATCCTTCAGGGCTATGTTCGTCCTGAACAGACCCTCTGATTCAAAGGAAAATGGATACTACTCTGCAGGACTGTACTCTGAGAAACTTAAGGTAATAAAAGAAATAATTACACCCGACTGCAGAAAACTGCAACCAGGTAATTGACCACTGCTGCGCTATCTCAATAGATTGCTAAATGAGTGCAGCAACCAGAACTGAAGGGGTTATCTCTAAAAATATTTTTAATTATAATGAACCCTATTGGTAAAAGTTGAAAATCACATAAAATGGCACAATAAAAATATAAATGCAATACATAAAATAAACATATACAATAAACATATAAAATATATCACAATATAACAACAAATAAATTCAAGTGACACACTGGTAAAAAAGGAGAACAAATGCACAGTCTCTTTGCTAGAAATCGTCCGTTGGTTAAAAGTCTTTTTGTATGCCAGTTGGTGTGTTAAAAAGCAGAAAGGGCGTCAAGCAAGCTCCTGATGGGTTAATAGCCAGCATAAAAACGAAGTGATAGGGCGAGAAGAAGGATATAAAAAATCCTTTAAACAATATGAAGGTACAAAAACATAAGGTGCACACTTTTACTTACACCAGATGTTGATGAGCTGTCACAGGGGGCTCCTCTCAAGGGCAAGCCGCTTGTATTTTCTCAGCGTGTCCCAGGGGTCTTGCAGCAAACAGAGGTCCGTTTGGCTTGCTGTATTATACAGCCTCCAAAATGCTCAGCCCGCCAGACGAAACTTCAAAACTGCAAGGCGCTCCCTTACGCCAAAAGTTAAGATGAAATCACTTGTTTCTGTACAGCTGTAAGGTATTAAGTTAAAATTACCTGTTTTTGCTTATATATGAATCTTATTTGCATATGAATTTTAAACTGTATATGAATTCTCAAATTGCAAATGTACTACATAATTAACCATAAGGTGTAAAGTTGAAAGTATCCCTTTTGTGCAAATATGAACTTTTCGATGAAAATACCCCTTTAAGTGAAAGCGTATAAAGGTTGTAGGAATGATACCGTCAGTATTGAGCTTGAGAAAGGCTGTGAATCAGCCGAAACGCGTTGCTTAGTACTTTGGTCTTTGTGGGCTTCCGTAGCCTGAAGTCTCTGCTTTGGCGTAAGGGAGCGCCTTGCAGTTTTGAAGTTTCGTCTGGCGGGCTGAGCATTTTGGAGGCTGTATAATACAGCAAGACAAAACGGACCTCTGTTTGCTGCAAGACTCCTGGGACACGCTGAGAAAATACAAGCAGCTTGCCCTTGAGAGGAGCCCCCTGTGACAGCTCATCAACATCTGGTGTAAGTAAAAGTGTGCACCTTATGTTTTTGTACCTTCATATTGTTTAAAGGATTTTTTATATCCTTCTTCTCGCCCTATCACTTCGTTTTTATGCTGGCTATTAACCCATCAGGAGCTTGCTTGACGCCCTTTCTGCTTTTTAACACACCAACTGGCATACAAAAAGACTTTTAACCAACGGACGATTTCTAGCAAAGAGACTGTGCATTTGTTCTCCTTTTTTACCAGTGTGTCACTTGAATTTATTTGTTGTTATATTGTGATATATTTTATATGTTTATTGTATATGTTTATTTTATGTATTGCATTTATATTTTTATTGTGCCATTTTATGTGATTTTCGACTTTTACCAATAGGGTTCATTATAATTAAAAATATTTTTAGAGATAACCCCTTCAGTTCTGGTTGCTGCACTCATTTAGCAATCTATTGAGATAGCGCAGCAGTGGTCAATTACCTGGTTGCAGTTTTCTGCAGTCAGTGTAATTAATTCTTTTATAGCATCTGTTAGTAAGGAACAAGGGAATCCTTAATTTCACACTGCAGCTTTGAGTTGTTTTTTCCAGCGCTAAGGTTACACTTTTATCTTTGAAACTTAAGGTAATACCTAGAATCCGTTCCCAGACTGGGACTAGAACTATCACTCCCAGAGAGGAAGGTCCTGAACCCAGTTCAAGAATACCTCTCATCATACCTGGGTTGCAGATACCCTAGAAAGGAAAGATCTACCCCTAGAAGGAAATCTTAGCTTGCTATCTAGCATTCCGGATTCCAAAAGACTAAACTGTCCCTGCAGTAAGAGGGTAAGTATGTATGTATATATTGGGTACTTGTAAAAGTGTGACTAATCACCCCTAGGGGTCTAAAGGTGCTGCTTATTTTATCGACCTCAGAAGTATGAAAAACGGAGTAAACCTCGCCGGGGATCAAACCTGCAACCCTCGGGTTGTTAAAGAGCTCAGCCACAGTGCATTAGCATGCTGAAATATCTGTCCGGCTGTTAAGACCGCCAGTCCAGGTCCAAACAAGGTCTCACACTTGTAAGGAAACGTCAGAAGTCTAGACCTGGAATAACAATAAAAATATATTCCAAATGCGATCCTGGTCAGAAAAGGGTTACCACTTAAGTTCACCGACACATATATAGACGCGAAGGGTCGGTACATTATTACTAACTTACACATAGCTTCCAGAACCTACTTGTTACGTAATTTATATGGCCCAAACAATCTCTCTCCTCAATTCTGGCACCAGATACAGACACACCTAACTAGACAAAATCAATTTCCAATCATTATAGGAGGAGATTTTAGCATGGCACAACTTTCCCCACTCGATAGATTTGTGGAGCCTTCATCCTCTCCAACTGTAAGAGTGTAATGCTAGTTAGCAGTGATGGATCTATTTTTGCAGAAAGATACAAGGAAACATAATCAACTGATAATAAAAACTGATAATAAAAAAACATGTTTTGTACTTAGGGTTTTGTAGCTTAATTCAAACTGTGAAATATTACTGAATAAATCAGTCCTTGAAACAAGCAGTTAATATATAAACAGTGTTGGGAAGTGTTTATATAAAATAATGGCAAAATAATCACTTATGGCAACACACTAGTTAATAGCAACAATTGTTACAGAAAGAGATATAGCAAAAGTGCTATAAAGAACTAGTAATTAGATCTCTATTGAAAGTAATAAAGTGTACACAAATAGACTAGAGTCCATATTAATATTACATATCCCGAGGCTTTGAGGGAATACTGTAAGACCGGTACTTACGTTTAATTATATTTGCTTTACTTGGAGACTTGGTCCGGATCCAGGAGGGTTGAGGAGGACGCTATGGTCCGTTGCCGGTTAGAGAGAGAGTGAATAGAGCGGGCGGCGTGACCGCAAACACTGGAAGTAGTTCCGGCAAAACACTGAAAGTGAACAGTGAGACTGAACAGCTGCGGTAGCAGCAATTTGAAACCGGGAGAGCTGAACCAGGCTGTTAGCAGTGAAATGACGACAGGGAGGTAATCACTGTGAACAGAAGTTAGGAATATTCCCAAGAGCTTGTTAGTACATATTGTAGAATATACAGCTTGTTATAGTTAGCTTTTAAGAGAGGAAGTCCCAAGATATACTCACAAAAAATAAGAGAAATACAAGCTCCTGTATAAAGTGTGGATAGCAAGCACAAACGATTTTCCTCAAATTCAGCAACGGCTGGGCAAGAGAACGGCTAGTGTTACCTAGCCAGGATTCAAATTACCAAGCAATCAGTTAGGGGAAAGGTGAGGCTTTATAGGCAGGATGTTAAACAGGTGATCGAACTTCCTTAAAGGTGTATGCATGACAGTACCCCCACACAAAAGGAAACCCACTGGGTTTCAATGAGAGGGTCTATCAGGGTGTCGATTATGAAACAGGGTAACTAGACGATCAGCAGAAAGATTCGTAGAGGGTTCCCAAGAATCTTCATCATGTGAGTAACCTTTCCAATGTACCAAGTATTCAAAAAGTCTCCCTCGTTTCCTAGAGTCCAAGATGTCAGCGACTTCATAATCAAGTTGATCAGTAATAACCGAATGATTGATAGGTAATGGAGAACCCCTGATGTGAGTATAAGGTTTCAACAAAGAGACGTGGAACGTCGGATGAATCCGAAGTTCTCGTGGCAGATCCAAAGTAACTGCATTATTGTTTATTATCCTACTAATCTGATAGGGTCCGATGAATAAGGAAGTCATCTTTTTACTAGGAGAATTCCACCGCAGATTTTTAGTTAACAGCCAAACTTTGTCGCTCTTCTTGTACTCAGGTACCTAATATGCCTAAGATCGTAATAATGTTTTTGTACGCCCTGAGCTTCAGAGATATTGGCTTTGAGGTTGGTGTGAATCTGTGAGAGGCTGTGAGTTCCTGAACAGAAGCTGAGTTGGTTGAATGATCAGAGAATGGATGAAAAGCAGGATTGAATCCATAGTTTGCATAAAAGGGAGTGTATTTTGTAGATGAGTTGATTGTATTATTGTATGTAAACTCGGCATAAGGTAGGTAATCAAACCAGGAGTTTTGTTGGTCAGAAAAATAAGCTCTTAAATATTGCTCAAGTATTTGATTAACCCCTTCTGTCTGGCCGTTGGATTGAGGGTGGTATGCGGAGGATAAGTTCCTTGTGATGCCTAGAGTAGAACACAATTCCTTCCAGAACCTGGAAGTAAATTGGGATCCTCTGTCAGTGGTAATTGATTTAGGGAGACCATGTAATTTTACAACATTGGTGAGGAATAATTGAGCAGTTAAAGAGGCTGATGGTAATTTAGGAGTAGGAATGAAATGTGCCATCTTCGTGAAATGGTCCACAACAACTAGTATAGTAGTGTGATTTGAAGATTTAGGTAACAACAATAAAGTCCATAGCTACTTCAGACCATGGCACAGAGGGTATATGCAAGGAGAGAAGGAATCCATATGGTTTATGTTTCTGAGGTTTAGTTTGAATACAAGTAGGACAGGATCTAATATAGGCGGTAATCTTGTTAATCATCTTTGGCCACCAAAAATTATGCTGAAGAAGTTCTACTGTCTTTTTAATGCCAGGATGTCTGGCAAGCACTGTGTCATGTACTAAACGGATTATATTATCCTGTTCAGATGGAGGAATATAGAGGAGGTTACCATGGTAGTACAAATTATCAGACTCCTTTCTCAAAGGTAAATTAAGAAGATTGGTATCATTCTGCTGTGCAGTTTGTATTTGGTCCTGAACCGTGTTGTTCAAGGCAACAATATGTTCTGTTGGTATTATGGTTGTGGGATTAGAAGATAATGATGGTGGGTTAGGAAGCCGAGATAGAGCATCTGCCTTCCCGTTACGTGAGCCTGGACGATGATATAGTGAAATCTAGCGAAATATAGACTCCAACGAACCTGTCTCGCGGAGAGGGTCCGATTTGTTTGTAAATATTGTATGTTTTTATGATCTGTGTAGATGATGATAGGTTTCTCTGTACCTTCCAGAAGGTGCCTCCAATGTTCTAATGATGTTTTTATGTCGAGAAGCTCTATATCCCCTATGGGGTAATTTAGTTCAGAAGTCGTCATAGCTCTGGAATAGTATGCTATGGGATGTAGGGGAGTCTCTAAAGACTGTCTCTGTGATAAGATAGCACCAACCGCATATTCACTAGCATCAACCTCCAAAATATATTGCAATTTATGATCCAGGAAATGTAGTATTGGTGCAGTAGTAAATTTGTTTTTCAATGACTGAAAAGCTTCTTGAGCTTCAATGGTCCAAATGAATTTGGTATTTTTTCCAGTTAGTCTAGTGAGTGGTTTCACAATTGAGGAAAATCCACTGATAAATTTTCTATAAAAATTAGAAAATCCAAGGAATTTTTGGACATGTTTTTTAGAAGTGGGTGTTGGCCAATTAGTGATGGTGGATACTTTGTCATCTTGCATTTTAATCCCTTGAGGACTAATTCGATAACCAAGAAAAGATAATTCTGTAATATGAAATAAACACTTCTCGGGCTTTGCGAATAATTGATGCCTTCTTAACCTCTCCAATACTGTCCTGACATGTTGAATATGTTGATCTAAAGTTTTTGAATAAATCAAAATATCATCTAGATAGATGATCATATATACATCTAGAAGGTCATGGAAAATGACATTTACAAAGTATTGAAAAGTTGCAGGGGCATTGCAAAGCCCGAAGGGCATGACCCTGTACTCAAATAACCCGTACCGGGTACAAAAAGCCTTCAACCATTCATAACCACTACGTATCCTAACCAAATTATAGGCACCTCGGACATCTAGTTTGGTATATATTTTAGCAGAGGATAGTCTTTCCAGTAATTCAGGGATAAGTGGGAGGACGTACCTGTTTTTTCTGGTAACCTTATTTAAAGCTTTGTAATCTATGATGGGTCTTAGGGTATCATCTTTGTTTCTAACAAAGAACATCCCAGCACCTGCTGGAGAAGTTGAGGGTGTGATAAAACCTTTTCTGAGATTTTCATCAAGATATTGTTTTAAGTCTTTTAATTCAGGCTGTGAGAGTGGATAAATATGTCCTACCAGAATTGGGGAACCAGGGAGGAGTTCTATCGGGCAGTCATAACTCCTATGCGGCGGAAGTGTCTCTGCTTCTTTTTAGTCAAACACATCTAGGTAGTCATGGTATGTTTTAGGAACAGTTTCAGTATTGGTTAGTAGTACGTGACAACATGAGAAAAAATGCAGTGTACAATATTGTGAAGTAAATGTGAGTGATAAATCAGACCATTGTATGTTGGGTTGATGTAATCGCAACAAATTCAAACGAAGTACTATAGGGAATAGTGAGTATTTATCTTTTGATGTTACTACCTCGCCTCTATGTCCATCATGTGTTGAAACTAAAAGTGGTATAGTATGTGTGGTGATTGGACCATATGATGAGGAAGTGCCATCAAAAACCCGCAAAACAACAGGAGAAGATTTTTTAATAGTGGGTATTTTATTCTTGTTAACAACAGAACAATCAATGAAAGCACCAGATGCCCCAGAATCAATTATGGCATGGACTTTAGTCTGATGGTGGTCCCACTGTAAAATAACAGAAAGACAACAGTGATGTGAGGTAGCAATTTGCGAGTTGAACATTGAATAATTCTGTTGTATTTTACCTCTTTAATTCTTCAAGAGATTTGGGTAATCTTTCAGTCCATGTGCTTTTGATCCGCAATACAGACATAGATTGTGCAGCTTCCTTCTGACCTTTTCTTCTGGTGAGAGTGGTCCTCTGACAGCACCAACATCCATTGGTTCTTCTGAAGGCTTTTGTGTGGGTGTGTATGGTTTATATTTAAGTATATCTACTATTCCCCTCTCTTTTCTCCTCTCTCTTAATCTCCTATCAATTGATATTGAGAGTGACATAAGATTTTCTAGAGTTTCTGCGATGTCTGTTCTTGCTAACTCGTCTTTCAAAGCTTCAGCAAAGCCTAACCTGAACTGATTTTTTAAACTTATATTGTTCCATTCACTATCCATTGCACATCTTTTAAAATCGGCAATGTACTCCTCTACTGGCCTTTTTAATTGCTTTAATGTACGTAAATTATTTTCAGCGGTCAGTTGTTTTTGGGGATCATCATACAAATTTGCCATAGCTGCAAAAAAGGAGTCTAACGAATTAAGGATGGGGTCATTTGTCTCATAAAAAGTATTCGCCCAGGCTCTTGGTTCAGCACTCAAGAAGGAAATGACAGTGAGAACCTTTTGTCTATCATTAGAATAGGACCTGGGTTTTAAATCAAATAGCAAATAACAAATAACAAGAATTTGTAAATTGAGATCTGTCCCCATAAAACTTGTCAGGTGGGCTAACTGGGAATGGGAATCTGCGTTAGTAGATTTAGCAGTTACTGTATCTTTAATTACTGTTCTCAATGTTTCATTTTGTATCTGTAACTCCCTTAGACCTTGGCCTAATTGGTCAACTCTCTGTGAGAGGTTTTGCATGTGTGTTGTGATATCTGCAGGATCCATAGAGGCTTGGTAATATGTAATGCTAGTTAGCAGTGATGGATCTATTTTTGCAGAAAGATACAAGGAAACATAATCAACTGATAATAAAAAACATGTTTTGTACTTAGGGTTTTGTAGCTTAATTCAAACTCTGAAATATTTACTGAATAAATCAGTCCTTAAAACAAGCAGTTAATATATAAACAGTGTTGGGAAGTGTTTATATAAAATAATGGCAAAATAATCACTTATGGCAACACACTAGTTAATAGCAACAATTGTTACAGAAAGAGATATAGCAAAAGTACTATAAAGAACTAGTAATTAGATCTCTATTGAAAGTAATACCAAAGTGTACACAAATAGACTAGAGTCCATATTAATATTACATATCCCGAGGCTTTGAGGGAATACTGTAAGACCGGTACTTACGTTTAATTATATTTGCTTTACTTGGAGACTTGGTCCGGATCCAGGAGGGTTGAGGAGGACGCTATGCTCCGTTGCCCGTTAGAGAGAGAGTGAATAGAGCAGGCGGCGTGACCGCAAACACTGGAAGTAATTCCGGCGAAACACTGAAAGTGAACAGTGAGACTGAACAGCTGCGGTAGCAGCAATTTGAAACCGAGAGAGCTGAACCAGGCTGTTAGCAGTGAAATGACGACAGGGAGGTAATTACTGCGAACAGAAGTTAGGAATATTCCCAAGAGCTTGTTAGTACATATTGTAGAATATACAGCTTGTTATAGTTAGCTTTTAAGAGAGGAAGTCCCAAGATATAAAATAAGAGAAATACAAGCTCCTGTATAAAGTGTGGATAGCAAGCACAAACGATTTTCCTCAAATTCAGCAATGGCTGGGCAAGAGAACAGCTAGTGTTATCTAGCCAGGATTCAAATTACCAAGCAATCAGTTAGGGGAAAGGTGAGGCTTTATAGGCAGGATGTTAAACAGGTGATCGAACTTCCTTAAAGGTGTATGCATGACAAAAAGCCAGATCTCAAAGGGCAGAAAAGTGAAACCAAAATAACTTCAAGGTTCAAAAGGGGTTTAGGACTTATTGATCTATGGAGGTTACGCAATCCGGAGCTCAGGGACTACACATACATGTCTAAATCACACCACACATTATCCAGAATTGACTACTTTCTTATGTCTCCTGGCCTCACTCCTACTATTTTATTAAGCAGAATATATCCCATTACCATATCAGATCATGCCCCCATCTCACTTTTATTAGAATTCACCCCCTCTGATGGCTTACACAAGACATGGAGGTTCCCCTCGTACCTCTACAACAATGTAGACTTTCATCAACAATTTCTCTCTTATTGGATAGATTACAAAGCAGATAACGCACAACATCATAACAATCTAGATCTCTTCTGGCATGCCTCGAAAGCTGTGCTGAGGGGGAAAATCACAGCATATACCTCACACCACAAGATTCAAGCTAAAAGAGTAACTAACCAGATGCTAGGAGACCTCTCAGAAGCATATAATACTTATCTGCGCCACCCCACCAACCAGTCTAGGCAACATTATTATAAATTAAAACAAGAGAGAGACACTCATATTCAAATGGTAGACAATATACACACAATACACCGACAAGGCAAGTTCTACAGGTATGGGAATAAAGCTGGTAAAATTATGGCAAACATGGTCAAAGTCATTAACCCCAGATCTAACATTCCAGCAATAGTTACTGAAAAAGGCCTCTGCGCTGACACCCCTACAATTATGAAAGAATTTGTGTCTTACTACACTAAACTATATACCAGGCAAGACATTTCAGAGCAAGACAAGCAACTGTTCTGGAACAGTGTAAATATCCCCACTCTGACACAGGACCAATTATCTACTCTTAATGCCCCTATACAAACACAAGAAATTATAAATGCCATAAGAAACACCAAACTAGACAAAGCGCCAGGACCTGATAGTCTCCCTGCAGAATACTATAAAATCCTATATACTGAAATAGCGCCTATTTTGGCAAAACTGTTTTCCGAATATTTAGCGGAGAGCTCAATGCCTGACCCTAGATTTACTGACGCTAATATATGTGTCATTCCTAAGCCAGATAGAGATCCCACTTTGCCATCGTCCTATAGGCCGATTTCCCTATTAAAGGGGGACTACAAGCTGTTGACCAAAATCTTGGCAAACCAGCTGGCAGAAGCACTCCCCTCATTAATTCACCCAGACCAGACAAGGTTTGTTAAACATCGCTCTTCAGTAATTAATTTACGAAAAACACTCGAGGTCATCGCACATTATGCCCACAACAACCCAACTGATATCCCACTGGTAGAGGCCTGTTTGCTTTCTGTCAACGCTGAGAAAGCGCTCAACAGAGTGGAATGGGATCATCTGTACACCTCTCTGACTAGATTCGGTATAACAGGACACTTCTTTGATGTCATACGACGACTCTATAGCACACCTTCGGCATCCCTCATTATAAACGGTGGTTTGTCCCCCCCCCATTTAGGCTTGAAAGGGGTACAAGACAGGGCTGCCCACTGTCCCCACTTCTATTTGACCTGGCCATAGAGCCACTGGCATGCTATATACGTCAACACTGTGCTGGCCTTCAGATTCATATGCAATGTTTACATATCTAATTGTTCGCGGATGATCTTTTACTATACATTAGTAATCCTGCCCTGAATGTCCCTAGACTGCTAGATATAATGACAAAGTTTGGTACCTTTACTGGGTATAAAATAAATGAAGCCAAATCAGAGGTGACTTGGTTAAAAAACCGGGAGGGCGCTACCCTTCATAATACTTACCTCAAAATTACAGCAGGAACCTTTAAATATACTTACACATCGACCCCATGCATATTTACCACCTCAATATTCCAAAAGTCATACTTAGTTCACAGGATCTCATCCGGGGTTAGAGAGGACTCCCCCTTTCCCTTCATGGCAGAATCCACTTATTGAAAATTATAATCTTACCAAAAATCCTGTACCCTTTGCAAATGCTTCCCCTATTACTTCACAACAAAGATATACAAACCATCTCCTCCACCTTTGCCTCATTTGTATGGAATCAAAAGAAACACAGGATCAATATAATTAAATTATCCATGCCGTTAGGAGCAGGGGGCCTTATGTTCCCAAACATTCAGTGGTGTAACTGGGCGACATTAGCCAAATTGGCTCTTGGGTGGTTGACTGGTTCCGACTATTTTAGCCCTGCTGTGGAACTTAATAGCGCAGCACCGTTGAACTTGGCTTATCTTCCTCACTCCACCCTCCTGGCCCTGCCCCACCATATTTCCCATAACATATTGTTTAGAGACTCAATAAGGGCTTGGCATAAGCTTTGTCGATTCTGGAACCTAGACCATACAGTGACCAAATATCTACCTATACAGGGGAATCCTAGGTTTATACCTGGCTACACCACTTGAGCCTTTCAGAGATGGAAGGCTTCTGGCCTGACCTCTATTGCACATATAATCAATTCTACTACGCTCCAGATTCACTCCTTTCATACTCTGAGGGAGACTTCCTCCTGATACCATGTTTGCATATTTCCAGTGCAGGCACTATGTTCGGGCTCTCATCTCAGATAACCAACTCACTGCCACAAACTCCAACATAGACAGACTGTTCCGCACTACAAAACAGGGATCACGTTCTATAACCCGTATCTACACTGAAATCACAAACCACCTAGAACAATCTGTTTTGCAAAAATACATAACAAATGGCAGGGAACAAGAGATATCTCAATCACCCCACAGGAGATTACAGCTAGCTTTCAGAAGGTCAGAATGGCCACTCTCTTGGCTTGCTCAAGGGAGGCACATACTAAATTAATTCATCAAGCATATGTTCTCCCAAGGTTAAGACTTAGATGGGTCCCCCAGGCAGTAGACAAATGTAACAAATGCTCCCTTGCATCCCCTGACCTCACTCACATGATCTGGGATTGTCCTAAGCTAAGGAGACTATGGGGCAAAATTAAATTCTGGCTCCAGAGGGTCTTGCAGGAAGATGTAGCTCTAACTCCCTCCAATATTATCTTCTTGCATGATTTGGAGGTTGCAACTCAGCGTCAGAAATTTCTATGCTCAGTAATTTTACTTACTAGGAGATTAGTCTTGCAATACTGGGATGAGAGTAAGGCCCCCCCTTTTAAAAAATTGATACAGGCAGTGCACGCTCAGGTTCTCCTGGAGCAGGCGGATGTACAGGGAGACCTTGACAAGAGAATTAAAGCTTTTATCCACAAGTGGGAGCCATATCTATTGCACATCTCCCCACGCATGAGAGGCAGTTTACTTTACCCCTTTCGAAACTCAACGTTTATATTGGAGGGAAATTTGTGTGGCAGATGGTCCCCCCCCACCCCCTACCCCCACTCTGATCATACATAATCTGTACCATATTAGAACACTTTTTCCCTGACACAAGTGCCACCTTAAGGAGCTCCGACAGAGTGTCACACCAGTAGGTAGGTGCTCCAGCAACTGCGGCTACAGCCGCTGCCAGTTGAAATAAAAACCCTGTATGTTGAAACATCTTCCTCAGAAAGGTTTCCATTTTTTTTATCCATAGGCTCTCTAAAAGAAGAACTATCCTCCAGAGAGATAGTAGTAAGCTCATCCAACGTAGAAATAGTGCCATCCACCTTAGGGATGGAGCCCCACAAATCTAATTGAGAGTCAGGGACCGGGAATCATTTTATAAAAGTAGACGAGGGGGAATAAACAAATTATGCTTAACTGATAATTTTCTTTTCTTCAGATGGAAAGAGTCCACAGCTGCATTCATTACTTTTGGGAATTCAGAACCTGGCCACCAGGAGGAGGCAAAGACACCCCAGCCAATGGCTTAAATACTCCTCCCACTTCTCTCATCCCCCAGTCATTCTGCCAAGGAACAAGGAACAGTAGAAGAAATATCAGGGTGAAAAGGTGCCAGAAGAACAAAAACTACGACCGCCCACAAAAAAACACGCGGGGAGCTGTGGATTCTTTCCATCTGAAGAAAAGAAAATGATCAGGTAAGCATAATTTATGTTTTTCTTCATAAATGAAGAGAGTCCACAGCTGCATTCATTATTTTTGGGAAAACAATACCCATGCTAAAGAGGACAGTAATTGTTAAAACGGGAGGGTACAAGAGGTGGCCCACTCTGAGGGCACCAGGCGTGAAACCACAACCCAACAAAAATCTTGCTTCATCAAAAGCCAAGAAAACATTTGAAAGGAAAAGGCCCCAAGGACACTGACTCGCAGATAGACCACATCCTTGCTAGAAACAGCAGAAAACAGCTTCAACTGAACCAACATTCCTCCAGGAGACCCATCGCCCCAAGGTCGGTCCACAACTGTACCCCCTTACAAGAGAAAAAGGAATGACAACTGAAAACTCCCAAAGGGGAGAGGACATGGAGGAACAAACCAGGATTCCCGGAAGACCCTAAACAGGGTGCAAGAAAATCCAAATAAAAAATGGAAAATCCCAAAAAGCAAAACTAGGGACGGCAATGCCCAGACCCAAAACTGTACAGGACCACAAGGTTGAGAACGGGAATCAGAACCGAGTAGAAAAGTTCTTTAAAAAAAAAAACAAAGACACCACCCCGAAAAAAAGTCCCAAGTCGCCAGGAACTCATTATATTGAATATTCCCAGACAAAACGTGCATCAAACCCAGAGAACAACCTCTGAACACTACACGCTGCAGTCATACCAGAATTATTCTGAAAATAAAATACTTGTAGGCAAGTAAAAATCAGTCGAAGATAGATAACCAACATCAACCAACGGATTGCTAACATCCACTAAGTAGTGGGTACACAGAACACCACACTAGCCCAGGCAACAGGCAGGTCTGAAGTACAGGGGAACAGAAAGTACCCCAACCACCAGCCCCCAGAGAAAAGGGCGTAATAGGATGTCCTCAGACAACCCAACAGAGCTCGGGTGCCATCCAAAAGTATCCACAAACAGGTACTCCCAAGGTCGAAACAAAGAAGAAAAGCTCTATGAAATCTAGCCCACACTATATGTTAGTCTCAATACAGCACCTACCACAGGTACTCCCAAGGAGAACCCCATAGAGATAGACCTAAAAAGGCAGAAGAGCCCTATGCTCTAACCTGGAGACTGCAATCACAGACGGAACAGAACAATCCCAGAAAAGTGGACCGCTCTTTTTACAGGATAACCACCTGTTCCAATCACCTGCACACAGGACAGGACCACCACCCTTCAGAGAGAGGAAAACCCAACCTCTTTAAGAAAGGCAAACAACCCCCCCAAGGGAAGGGCACAGACAAATAGCGCACACACTCACAAGGCCAAAGCCTTGATTTGAGCCGAAAGAAAACCATCCAGGCGCCATTGATGAATACGAAAAGGAAACTCCCCCAATAAGGGAAGTACATATTGTTCCATAACAAGGCAGGCCATGAGGAGCCTAAGTACACAGCACTCCTGGCAAAGCTGCTAGTAGCTAAACTGGCTAAACTATAAGTTATAGCCTATGTTCCCTGGAGAACAGGAGCTCCCAAACCAGCCACAGGATCTATAGGTCCAGAAAAATACCAGATAAGCCATGATCCAGACAAACGAAGGCCCGAGCCCCAGAATTGTTTAGATAAACAATACGCCAGGGAACACCATACCCCGTCTGAATAAAACAGACTACACAAGGGATAAAAATAATCCGTAAAATGGATCTAAAAATTAAACCCAACCCAAAGGGAAGAGAACACCCCATACAAAGGTCCGACTCCAAAGGAGCTAGGGCACGACAGAGCCGCTAAGAATCTAAGCCCAACAAGAGTACCTCAAACTTCCAGGACCAAGGAGAAACATTGGGTACAAAGTCACCTGAAGAGCGAGGAAACAAAGGCTAGTCTCCATAAACTCCTCAGAGTACAAAACCAGAGGATTACATCCAAAGAAAAAGAATGCATAGCATCCCAAACCCCAGAAACAGCCCCTAAACGGAGCCAGGATAAGGAGACCACATAGCCTATCATTCCTAATAAGGAACGACTAACCCCCAGAGGAGGTAAAACTGCAAGGTCAACCTCTAAGGAGAAAACGGACAAAGTCCAGAGATCTCAACCCGAAGGAAGAAACCTCAAAAAAAGGAACAAGTCCAAAAGGACTAAAAGAGCCAGACCGCCCATAACGGCAGCAATGAGGCCCTCTTGCGGGGAAGGAAACACTCAAATCAAAACGATATCGGAACCAATGGAGTGTGACACACTAGAACTCCACCGAGACCCAAACGACCAGCTCAAAGGCTGCTGAGAACTGAACCAGCCCCCCATGCCCTAACCCTCAGGTCCTCACAAAATGCTTAGCTGACAATTGTATAAACAAGCTAAGAAAAACACAAATAATAAAGCAATCACTCAGCGCCCTAACCGGACCAGCCAGGCAGAACAGGCGCCACATGTCTGAAAGAGGCCTCAAGACAGAACTCAATCAGAACCATAGCCATACTGTCAGGGCCGCAATATTCGCCCCCAGGGAGGGAGAAATAAATGATAGGCAACACATAGGACTAAATATGTCCCCAAAACAATTTCCTTGTAGAAATAGAGCTTTCAAGAAATTGCGAGTATCGATTCCAGAAGGAAAATTCCCAAAGGACTATGAAACCAAACATGAGCTTTTAAAATCAAATAAAAGCCATCCTAACCGGATTAAATAAAGAAAAGGCAACCCGTAAGTTTTCACCTAAAACAAACTGACACACCCGCAGGACCAGTCTAATGTAACTCTGCTCATCCAAGCTCAGATTGGAAAGGATACTCAATAACCAGACTATAAGAAGATTACTTCATCCCCTTATATTTAATTATGTGAGCCATTAGAAGAAGAAGACTGAGAACTCCTATATCCATTAAGGATGGGATCGTCCAAACAACGCCAAAATGTGCTGTAACAGAACACGAAGGCGCGCCAGACTATAACGAAAAGCACAGCACACTTTCACCGGACTCACAGGAGCAGTCGCTCCCCCGGAGAGCTGAATGGACCACCCCATGCCTGGGGGGCCCGGGATGACTGGACATGAACATAATCTCCAGCAGACATCTGGAAGCTACAGATGTGCCATTGCCATCAGGATTTGAATACGGAAACGTGCCGCAACCTCCGGAGGGAACAAACCCCTGTCCAGGGAAGGATAAGCATAATCTGGGTCACCTACACGTGTAGCAACAGGAAGTGGTAGAGAACTCACCACTCGAGGGACAGCACCCCCAGAGGTGGATGGCTCAGCGGCACCTAGATTACGTGGTCCCGAGGAATCGAGCCCTCTAGCAAGGCATGTGGGACATAACTGTCATGTGTCATCAGGGCTGATTCGTGTTCATTGCAAGAAGTAGAATCTGAATCAGAGACCACTTCAATCTCAACATCAGAATCCCCCATAGCTGGGATATACTACAAAAAAATGGATCAAATAAGAAAAATCGAAATGGCAACTTACACCCACAATGGCTGGTGCACTCACCACCTCCTATGCACCAAACACCAGCGGACCAGAATTTCTCAGTCGCCACGCGGTCAGGAATGCGGAACTGGAGATTTAAAAGCGTGACCATGCCCGGTCACAAGGTAAGCCGTACAGTCCAGAAAAGCGTGCCCCACCACAAAGGCTGCGTCACTTCCAAGGCCGTTATGTTCCACAAAACCATGAGCCTAAGTAACACTATACATAAGCAGGTCAAATCACATAAACATGATTAAAAAAAGCCTCTTCATATAACCCCCCCTTAGGAGATATTAACCCCTGATGCCAAGATACAAAAGGAGCCTCACTGAGACCCTGATTACTCCAGTTGGTTCCGCAAGGTGGTAGCCTCTCCAGAAAACATTTGTAATTCCTCAGGGAGTGTAACCTCTGGAACGTCTAGCGTAGACAGAACCTCCCTTAATAAAAAAAACGCAAATGCTCAATTTTAAATTTAAAGGAGGGTTCCTCCACTGAAGGAGGTTTAGAAACTGAAGTCTCCGACTCAGAATGCTCACCCTCTGAAGCTACAGAGGTTAACTCATCCTCTTGATAGCTGGGACATATTAGCTAAATCCAACAAATATTTAGATGACTCTAGTTTAGGTGAACTAAAAACTGAAAAAATTAGTTGGGCCAAGGGGAACTGCATGTGGAGCGGGTAGTGTAGAAAGGGTAGTAATCTCTCGGGACCTAGATTCCTGAGAGGTAGACAGCTCAGACTGCCAAAGCTCTTCACTATAACATATAACAAAGGACAACTAATGCACTATCCAGAACGGCACATTTGCAAAGTACTAACAAATTCTTTATATCCTTGATTAATCAGGAGAAACATGTAAGGCCACTATAATGGAATTTAGAAATATTTTGAAGAAACTCTTCCTACCAACAGTCCATTATATAGCAGCGTAAAGACTCTCTCATGAGTTTACTGGTCTTTTTTTTTTTACAGAGGCTCTTTAAAAAGAAGCTATTCTTACTGGTACATTTTCAGAAAAGTTGCTTAATGCATCAATACTAGCTATCCCCAAAGCTGGAAAGGAGTGCACATTGATCATTGCTTAATTTGCCAGTAATTAACTTTGGCAAATGATTTAATTCTCCTAAAAATACTGCAAATGATCTGGGTGTAAAGCAATGCAGCAGTGACTCCATCTCTGAGCGGTTCTAGTGACGGGCCTCAACAAAGGAGACCGGGAACATGGGTTTTACTAAGCTTTTCAAGGGGAGTATTCCTGAACAGTTCTAAAAAAACATAATTTATGTAAGAACTTACCTGATGAATTCATTTCTTTCATATTAGCAAGAGTCCATGAGCTAGTGACGTATGGGATATACATTCCTACCAGGAGGGGCAAAGTTTCCCAAACCTCAAAATGCCTACAAATACACCCCTCACCACACCCACAAATCAGTTTAACGAATAGCCAAGAAGTGGGGTGATAAGAAAAAAGTGTGAAGCATAAATATAAGGAATTGGAATAATTGTGCTTTATACAAAAAAATCATAACCACCACAAAAAAGGGTGGGCCTCATGGACTCTTGCTAATATGAAAGAAATGAATTTATCAGGTAAGTTCTTACATAAATTATGTTTTCTTTCATGTAATTAGCAAGAGTCCATGAGCTAGTGACGTATGGGATAATGACTACCCAAGATGTGGATCTTCCACGCAAGAGTCACTAGAGAGGGAGGGATAAAATACAACGTAGAATCTAGCACAAACTTACTTCACCACCTCCATAGGAGGCAAAGTTTGTAAAACTGATTTGTGGGTGTGGTGAGGGGTGTATTTGTAGGCATTTTGAGGTTTGGGAAACTTTGCCCCTCCTGGTAGGAATGTATATCCCATACGTCACTAGCTCATGGACTCTTGCTAATTACATGAAAGAAACATAATTTATGTAAGAACTTAACTGATAAATTAATTTATTTCATAGTGGCAAGAGTCCATGAGCTAGTGACGTATGGGATTTACATTCCTACCAGAAGGGGCAAAGTTTCCCAAACCTCAAATGCCTATAAATACACCTCCCACCTCACTCATACCTCAGTTTAACGTATAGCCAAGTTAGTGAGGTGTAAAAAGAGTAAAAAGCATAAAAAAGAGGAACAGGATAAAGTGCTTTATATAAAAAAAAAAAACATAACCCCAAAAAATATGGGGTGAGTCTCATGGACTCTTGCCACTATGAAAAACATGAATTTATCAGGTAAGTTCTTACATAAATTATGTTTACTTTTATGTGGCAGAGTCCATGAGCTAGTGGCGTATGGGATATAATACCCAAGATGTGGAAGTCCACGAGTCACTAGAGAGGGATAAAATAAAAACAGCTATTTTCGCTGAGAAATTAAATTAAAAAAATAATTAAAAGTGTTCTTAAAAATTTCAAAAAAACTCAAATCATAGGCACTAGAATCAAACTGAGACTGAAGAACCTTTCTACCAAAGGCTGCTTCCGAAGAAGCAAACAGAACAAAATGGTAAAATTTAGTAAATGTATGCAAAGACCAAGTTGCTGCTTTGCAAAGATGATCAACTGAAGCTTCCTTCTTGAAAGCCCAAGATGTGCCGACTAATCTATTAGAATGAGCTGTAATACGCTGAGACGGAGACTGCCCTGCCTCCAAATAGGCTTTCTGAATCAAAAGCTTCAACAAAGATGCCAAGGAAATGGCAGAGACTTTCTGACCTTTTCTGGAACCTGAAAAAAATAACAAATAGACTAGAAGTCTTTCTGAAATATTTAGTAGCCTCAAGATAATATTTCAAAGCTCTTACCACATCCAATGAATGTAAAAACCTTTCAAGAGTATTCTTAGGATTAGGATACAAGGAAGTAACAATGATTTCCCTATTGATGTTGTTAGAATTCGCAACCTTTTGCAAAAATGTAAACAAAGTCCGCAAAACAGCTTTATCTTGATAGAAAATCAGATAAGGAGACACTCAAGATAGAGCAGACAATTCAGAAACTCTTCTAGCAGAAGAGATAGCCAAAAAAAAAAACTTTCCAAGAAAGTAGTTAAATATCCAAAGAATGCTTAGGCTCAAAAGAAGGAGCCTGCAAAATCTTTAAAACCAAATTGAGACTCCAAGGAGGAGAACTTGATTAAATAACAATTTATGTAAGAACTTACCTGATAAAAATTCATTTCTATCATAGTGGCAAGAGTCCATGAGCTAGTGACGTATGGAATATACATTCCTACCTGGAGGGGGCAAAGTTTCCCAAACCTCAAAATGCTATAAATACACCGCCCACCTCATTCATTCATACTTCAGTTTAACGTATAGCCAAGAAGTGAGGTGTAAAAAAAAAAAAGCATACAAAAAAAATGTATGCTTACCTGATAAATTTCTCTCTCTTGTGGTGTATCCAGTCCACGGGTTCATCCATTACTTGTGGGATATTCTCCTTCCCAACAGGAAGTTGCAAAGAGGACACCCACAGCAGAGCTGTCTATATAGCTCCTCCCCTAACCCCCACCTCCAGTCATTCGACCGAAGACAAGTAAGAAAAAGGAGAAACTATAGGGTGCAGTGGTGACTGTAGTTTTTAAAAATAAAAACACCTGCCTTAAAGTGGCAGGGCGGGCCGTGGACTGGATACACCACAAGAG